>NC_043700.1:150014082-150053980 GCF_006229205.1 Suricata suricatta | reverse complement strand
TATATATATATACCACATCTTCTTGATCCATTCATCAGTTGATGGACATTTAGGCTCTTTCCATGATTTGGCTATTGTTGAAAGTGCTGCTATGAACATTGGGGTACATGTGCCCCTATGTATTAGCACTTCTGTATCCCTTGGGTAAATTCCTAGCAGTGCCATTGCTGGGTCATAGGGGAGTTCTACTGTTAATTTTTTGAAGAACCTCCACACTGTTTTCCAGAGCGGCTGCACCAGTTTACATTCCCACCAACAGTGTAGGAGGGTGCCCATTTCTCCATATCCTTGCCAGCATCTATAATCTCTTGATTTGTTCATTTTAGTCATTCTGATCAACATAAGGTTGTATCTCAGTGTGGTTTTGATTTGTGTTTCCCTGATGATGAGTGATGCTGAGAATTGTTTCATATGTTTGTTGGCCAGCTGGATGTCCTCTTTGGAGAAGTGTCTATTCATGTCTTCTGCCCATTTCTTCACTGGATTATTTTTTTTGAGTGTGGAGTCTGGTGAATTCCTTATAGATTTTGGATACTAGCCCTTTATCTAATATGTCATTTGCAACTATCTTTTCCCACTCCATTGGTTGCCTACTAATTTTATTGATTATTTCCTCAGCAGTGCAGAAGCTTTTTATCTTGATGAGGTCCCAATAGTTTATTTTTGCTCTTGATTCCCTTGCCTTTGGAGATGTGTCGAGTAAGAAATTGCTGCGGTTGAGGTCAAGGTAGTTGTTTCCTGCTTTCGCCTCTAGGGTTTTGATGGTTTCTTGTCTCACGTTCAGGTCCTTCATCTATTTTGAGTTTATTTTTGTGTATGGTGTAAGAAAGTGGTCTAGTTTCATTCTTTTGCATGTTGCTGTCCAGTTTTTCCCAGAACCATCTGCTAAAGAGATCAAAAATATTTAAATAGAGTTTTTACTTCAGGGCTTCTCATCATCTTTAGCTTACTCTTTTGGATTATAGATCTCTAATAAGGGCATATTGTCCATTAACATTTCTGAAATTTGACTATAATTACTCCCTTTCCCACCCTCAATGGTGTATTTACAAAGCTGGTGTTTTATAGAGCATTGGGAATGCTGCTCAAGCCCATTTTTCTTTTTTTTTTTAATCTTTATTTCTGAAAGAGAGAGAGTGAGTGGGGTAGCAACAGAGAGAGAGGGTGACACACAATCCAAAGCAGGCTCCAGGCTCTGCACTGTCAGCACAGAGCCCAACATGGGGCTTGAACCACGAGCCTTGAGTTCATGGCCTGAGCTAAAGTTGGATGCTCAACCCACTGAGCCACCCAGGCTCCCCTGCTGAAGCCTATTCTTATTGGTCATCATAAGTTTCTATCTTCCCCAGTAAGGAGAAAATGAAAATATGAAAAAAAGAGAGAATAATATAATTATCTGAATTGGGTAATTTTGGTCTTAGAACATGGGGAAAATTGCTGATAAAAATTACTGACCCATTAGTCCCTTTTTGCATGACATCTCTGTGCAGTCTTCATGCTTTCCTGGGTTTATCATCATACCCATTCTACTTTTATAGTTGGCACTAAATGTTCTTCTTGATGATGAGCCTTACTTTACTGCTTATCTCACAATCTCAAAACAAATCCCTTCCTTTCCAAAGTTGTACTGTTTTTTTTTCTCTCCCTAGGGGATATTTCTAGATATATTATGAATATTGAATGGTTGGGGGAGCAATTCCTATTAAGGTTTATATTCTGTTATTTGAAACCTATTTGTGCTGTGGTAGGGAAAACTACTATAGGAATCTTTACTTAAATGGTTGGATTTGCTTCTTTATTCTCTTAAATCAATATTATAATCAATTCTTTTATCTTTTGAACTTTCTCTAACCCAATTCTATCCTCCTGGCAGTCAGTTGGTTAAAAGTCAGAGCTTTTCTGGTAGGGGTATTCACTGGTTCTGCAACTCAGCATTTTTATTTTTTCTCTAGAGAGATGTTGACAGAATGCTCCAATAATTAACTTGCCCATCCTGGTAACTTATATGATGGCAACAGTAAGTTCACAAGGAGAAGGTGGGCTGACTATTGATACTGCTGTAAAAAATTTTTTTAACATAAGCATATTTTAGTGTTTCTTTGAAAATAAATATTGAGGTCCTGAAAACCAGTAAACTATTTTTTTTTCTTCTCTTTCTTTTTCTCCTTCTTTCCTTGCCCTCCTGGGTTCTGCTAGTCTTCCTTTCTTCCTTAAACTGTGCTATTCATTAACATAAGACTGGTATGGCATCTTCAGTAGAGAAGCTTGGAGAGGGGATGAGTGTAGCATTAGGAAGCAGTAGGTATCCATATGAAATTGAAGACACAGATGGTGGTTCCTCATTTCATTTTACAAGTAAAGAACTGACAATGGTATAAACATCATTTCATATCTATTCATAGAAAGCGAAAGGTTGCACACTGTCTTCTCTCTATTTGCTTCTCAGAGGAAAACTTGCCAGCTTTACGGGCAACATCTTTATTGGTATCATTGACAAGCTCCTCTAATTGTTCCTAACTCCCTTAGTTTTTCTTGTCCATAGACACTGACCGTTAGACTACTTCCTTCACCTATTCCAGTTGTCTTTTTGTATTTTTTCCTGTGGAGAAATTTTATATACAAAGAAACCTACTTATATTTCAAACACAATTTGTTCTATGATTTGTTTTCTTTCTCAACTTCCAGTTTCACAGAATAAAGGTATGATAGCATCTAAGAATAAAAGGGAAATTTTATACATCTTATTTAATTCATAGTGATAGGCCAAGAGTCAGAAACTTGGGTTTTTATTTCTGTCTCTGCCTGGAAGTTACTTGCTTTTTTTTTCTTTTTAAAAAGTCATTGGCACTTAAAATTTTTAGACTATGTATCTCATAGGTCTATGCAACTTCGTGTAAAACATGGGTGGAGCTAGAGAGTATAATGCTAAGTGAAATAAGTCAGTCAGAAAAAGACAAATACCATATGACTTCACTCAGATATGGAATTTAAGAAACAAAATCAATGTACAAAGGAAAAAAGAGACACACAAACCAAGAAGCAGACTCTTAACTATAGAGCTCAAACTGATGGTTACCAGAAGGGAGTGGTTGGGGGGAGATGAGTAAAATAGGGTTTGAGGATTAAGGAGAGCACTTGTGCACTGGGTGTTGAATGGCAGTGTTGAATCACTAGATTGTACACCAGAAACTACTATAACACTGTATGTTAAGCATACTGGAATTAAAATAAAAAAAATTTCAGGCATGATAATATTCTTTTCTGAAAACAAGATTGCTAAGTGTATTTAAAATATATTATAGATATTTTGTCTTCCTTTAAAACCTGAAAAGTAAAATTCTGATAAATTCTGATTTTGGCATACTAAGAGAAAACATGGGATGCTGTATATCAAAGTTGTAGTAAGGTACTAATAAAAATCTTACATGCATTTTGCTTTCTGTAAATATATTATTTATTCATCACTTGTTTATTCAAGTGAGTTCAGAACCTAGAGTATGCCGGGCATCATCCCATATGATGTGGATGCAATGATAAGTAATATAAATTCTTGTCTCAAGGTAACATATATATTGTCAGGACTTGCTGAACCATCAACTTATAATTGTTTTAAGAATTTTCCTGATCTGATTTTGTGAATTCCCCTGAATTTTTATAGTTTACTAGCTAAATTTCATATACTTATTTTTTGGGTTTGGCGGCGAGTAGAGTTTGCATAATTTAAATATTGGGCTCAATATCTAGATAATGTCTTGATTTCTATGATTTGTTCATACTCTGCTGCATTGCTGATAATGATACCAACTCTGTTATTTATTGATCATTACTTTTTCCCCATTAATATCTTAGATTGTCTCTTTTGTGTTTTGAACACACTCTTTAATTTTCTTTGACGGTCCTTGAAAACTTTAGCTCAAACTGTCTTCTTAATGATTTTGTTTTTTTTCTATTACAAATTATATATTTCATCTATTTTTAGGTTTGGTTTTCTGTAAAGAATTTTAGTTTTTACTCAATATACTTCAGGAAATAATTATATATGATAAAATATCAGCTAAATGTTTATGGAGCTGATTGACAGTTCATGTAATCTGCCTTCATTCCTCTGTGTGCATGTGTGATTGTGTGTGCAACTTCCAACCTCCATTTGCTAATATAATCTCATGATAGATATTTCCTAAAGGCCATGCAGCACATATAAATTAAATACATCCATCATGGTTTGTTTTATTTGAAGATACTCCTTGAAGATACTTAGAAGAATGTCCATGAATAGTTTGATAATTGCTGCTTTAGAAAATGTATTTAAGAGTCTTCCAGAATTATTTCCTCCTCTATTCTCAAGAGGTTTTTGGCTTTGGCAGAATCTTCTGTTAGAATTAGGACAGTTGGCCTTAGTTTGCTAAATGTATTTGTGAGGAAGTTGCCACATTGATTGATATAATAAAAACCTAAACTTGCATGACTGACAGTGAAGACTGACAACATCTCTTCATGGGAGGAACAATTGTACACTAGCATTATTCAGGAAACTTTTGGTTGCGAATGACAGAAGCCCATGTGGGACTAAATTCAGGAGAAGATGAAACAATCAGGGCTTGGAAGGCAGGAATTTGGGAAAGTTTCTCAGGGACTTTATTAGTTAAGATATCAATTCAGCTGTTTTAATAACATGGCTTAAATAACAAGATTTATTTATCTTTTGTGTGAGTGAGTAGACAGTTTGGAGGGAGAAGGTAACCTGAACTATGTCATCGAGAATCCAAAGTTCCTCTCTCTGATGATTCCACCATACCTAAATGTGTTATATTTTTTGCATGATTTATTCTGGATCACTTCCTTCAGGTCTAAGCTCCATCCTCTGGGATTGGGAAAAAATGGGAGAGCAAGTTGTTTCCTTATAAGAAAAGCTGCTCATATCACTTCTGCTCATATTTTTTTTTCTAAATTTAGTCATGTTGCTACCAGAGAGGTTGGGAATTATAGTCTCTAGCTGGTAAGTCACATGTCTCACTAAAACTTGAGAATTCTGTTGCACCAAAAGGAAGAATGAGAGAAAGCATAGCAGAGGCAAATTGCAGTTTCCACCACAGAACAATACTTGAACATGACTATGATTCAGTCTTTATCGCTTGATTTTCCTTCTCTCTATCAATGGGCTTATTCCATCCTACTACAGGACATGATAACCATGGTTATCAATGGTGCTATGTTTATACTTCCTCAGCATCAAGATCAATATAATCTTAAATGAGTAGGCTCAATCTTTTTTTTGTCCCTGGTACATTGCCCAGGGAGACCACAACTAGAAAGGAAGTAGGGTCCTCATAAGGATAATATTATTTATTCATTGTTTTTAAAAATGTTTATTACTTAGTATTGAGAGAGAGAGAGAGAGAGAGAGCAGTGGCGAGGGGTAGAAAGAGAGGGAGATAGAGAATCCTAAGCTGCTCTGCATTGTCAGCACGGAGTCCCATGAGATGCAGGGCTTGAATTCTCAAATCATGAGATCAGGACCAGAGCCGAAATCAAGAGTTGGTTGCTGAACTGACTGAGCCACCCTGGTACCCCAACATTAACTGTTTTAAGATATATTTTTTAGGTATCCTTGTGTCAGATAATGTTCTAGACCAGGGTCAAATTTGATCTGCTACCTGTGTGTGTTTTTAAATAGGCTTTAAAAAAAAACTTTAATTAGAACATAGTCACACCCATTTGTTTACATATTATCTGTGGCTGCTTTTGTGTTACAACAGCAGAGGTGAGTAGTTGTGACAGAACTAGTATGTTCTCAATGCCTAAAATATTTATTATGTGGCCATTTGCAGGAAAAATATTTGCCAACTACTGCTCTACATGTTGAAGGAAACAATAGTGATCAAGACATGCAAGGTCTCCATTCTTATGCAGAAAATATACATAAGATTTTCCCTCTGAGATCCAGTTTTCTGGGGGATTGCTACCTCTTACTAGGGTGTGTGACAGAGCAAATGATCTGATTGTTTATTATCTGCAAGGGCTTTTGGGTCTTTTTGGGATAGCTCCACATAATGTAGTATATCCATACAAAGAGGGTTATATACAGCATTGCAGCACTAGGTCAGTGTCCTTATAAACTTAACAGAAGAGATTTCACAGTCATCAAAATAACCTTTGTACCTTTGGTTATGTCTTGTACTTGGCTTCAGGTCCACTTTTGTCCATGAATAATTCAAACTGTCATTTTGTTGTATTATCTGTTCTCATTGCCATTTTCTTCCTTCTGACTGTTTTCCATATGGGGTGTTCCATTTTTCTTGATCTGTAGTCTCATAGCATTTGGATTATTTTGAAAATGATCATGTCACCTGTAGCTGAAACAGTAATATCCTTTTTCTTTCTCATTTAAACATTTCCACCCTTTCCATTTTGTTCTCTCTTTTTTTTCCCTTAAAACTTTATAGAAGTGAATCAGAATGTGGAAGTTCTTTCAGTTTGATTGAGGTTACTCATTACAGGTCTCACTCAATCTGCAAAGTAATGCAATACATTAGTTTAACACTAATATGCCCTCCACTGCAGGATGACATCCCGCCAACATCTGATTGTAAGTATCAAGATTAGAGCCTTCCTGTAACACAGCCATTGGGAGTTCAGAACTTGTCTGCCTAGAAACATGCTGCCATCAGGAGGTAGATAATTAATATGAGCAGAAGTAATGAAGTAGGGGGTAAAGGTCCAGGAGCCTTATGGCAGGAGAAATTTATGATGGGGGAAACTTTATAATGAGAACAAAGTGTACATTAGTAAATTTATCAAAGGGTTGAAATTGAAAATCTGTTGAGTATGTGTGTGTTCATTGACTTCATCCTTAGTCCAATCAGGACTGAGAGGTTTACTGTGGCCTCATCTAGTTTATTAGCTAACAGTTTACTCTTCCTGACTTTGTATTTGACTCCCTCCTTCCCTTCCTACCTTCCTTCTTTTCTTCCCTCTAGCCAGTCTGTCTCTTACCTTCCTTCCTCACTCTCCTTCTCTCTTTTCATCTGTTTCTCCTTCCCTTTTCTCTCCCTTTCTTCCACAAATAACGATAGAGTGATTACTATGTGATAGGTGGGAGCAAGATACTACTGTAAATGTAACTGTGAACAATCAAGACATGGTCTTTAGCCTCATGGACCTTATGGTTTCAAAGGGAGACAAACAATAAAAAAGGCAATTATTGGTGGCAACTGTGAAAGCACATGCCAGGAACAAATAGACTTTTTTCCTAGTTAAAATGATTTAGTAATCATATAACCACTTTTTTATTAATATGAATTTCATTAGTTTAGTGTTTTTCTATAAATGCCAATAACCTTTCTAAATGAGAACAGAAGAACTCTATCCGAGAACTGTAAAATGATCACCAGGTAGTATAATTATGGCCTAGCATCATTAAGTTGGTGCTTTGATACTACTACCAATTAAAACAACGTCTTCTTTTAAGGAAACTCTGCTTAGCTTTACATTATTGGATATAGTAAACTTGTATTTCTTTAAAAGATTCTCAAAGTAACTCAAAAATTTTATTAAGTTCCCCCAAGATTCTGGTTTTTTTGGCAGTTACATTTGAGGGATGGTCCTCGTACTTTCCCACGTAAGTACCAGAGAGGTAGAAGGTTGGTGAATGTATCAGAGAATGTAAACATGTCTCTAGAAATTATTACCCTGATCACTTATACCTAAGCAGGGGTGATGATGGATAATAATAATAATAGCAGTAGTGATAGTAATAAATAGCTAACATTCACTCTCATAGTGCTATGTTGTAAGTGCTTTACATGGACTAACTCACTAATCCTTATCATCAGCCCCATTTTATAGATGAAGTTACTGAAGCCAATAGCTGGTAAATGACTAAACTGGGGTAATCAAACCTAGACTCTACGGTACACACTTGCAAACACTACCCTCTGCTTAAACAGCTACATAGCGTAGAACAGTTTTCTGGTGTTAAGAGGAGAGGAGAGTTTTTGGATTTAAAGGACCTGAGTTCTAATACCAACTCTCCATCACCATACCTTTTGCCTTGGTTTACATAACTAACTGGAGAGGTTGAGTTACGATATTCCACAAAGTATGTCCCTCAACAGTTTCTGTAAGAAAGAGCTTAGTAGTTAAGGAAGCTTAAGAAATGCTGCAAAGTATATTCTTCTCTTGGCAAGTTGCTGTGTTCCAAAATGTCCTGCAGTAAAGACACCTATCTAACTTTGTTTGACCCAGTTCTTCTAAACTTTTGACTAAAGGATGCCCTTTAGGAGATCAATGAAGGGGACAAACATTTTAACACACTAGCAAACTAGTGGTTTATGAAAGTGTTTTTCAGAAACCCTGAATCATATAATCTTTAATGTCTCCTTCAACTTGAAAATTCTGATGACTGTAATTATCAATTGTATATCTGTATGTATTTTCCAGTCTATTAGTATTGATCTCCAATGTTGACACCAAACTGACTGAAAGTTTGATGGACCCATATAATGTGAAGTACTGTGGGTGTAAAGTACAGTTTATATTCTTTGCAAATATACACAGCTCAGTAGTATCAAATTTACAGTGTGAGTCCCTTCCAACTGGTTCTCTGGCATGGATAACCTATGTTCCCCATCAAGCTAAAGTAGAAGCTGGTATAACCATAGCTTATTAGAAGGTTTAATGACAATAATTTTCTGCTGAAGTTAACTGAATTGTAGTTTTATTTGCAAATGAATGTACATTGTAACATCCCTAAAGTCTTGGTGTTAGTTATAGAGTGCAGTTTTCAAACTGTTTGTTTCACCATTCATGGAGTTTTCTGCAAAGATCTGTCTCTTTAACACAACAGTTTCTTACTTTTCTTCTAGCTATTTCAGGGTTGTTAGTTTAGAGCTTTAGCCTTAACACGTGTGAACTTACTCTTCCGTGTGTATTTGTGAAAGCATATATAGGGAGGACTTTTCTGATTTCATTGATTGAACTGTAGCCAAAGTTCAAGGCTATAAACAGTATACAGATTTGCTTTAGACCAAGTACATTTGAAGCTTCTTATAAAATAGATATTGAGGGACTTGAGAAAATTTTCCAATATCCACTCACCATCAAGAAATAAGATATTGGAGTTGGTAGAGGAGTTCATCAGCACTTAAGGTGGTGAAATTGAACTTAAACAACTTATTATCCCCAAGTTTTACCCACAATCTAGAAGTAAGAAATTAGCCTTGCTGAGTAAAAAGCTGTCTTCCTGCAGAATTGAACAAATGGGCAATTTGACAAAGTGTCCCTGTAATATGACAGGTTAGCTAAGGCCTTTAGAGATGAGACTCTGTAGGAGATGAGACACTCTGTAGTATGGATGAATTCTATGGAAAAAAGAAAACACCTCAGAAGAAATACCTTGTTCAGAAACACTGAACTTGATCCTTTTCTCATTTAAAAATTTTTAATGGCTCTTATAAGCATTGAAAAGAGACCTGATGGGATCAATTGGCCTCTTTATGGAATTTTCAGCTGGCAAACTCTTCCAGCTTTCAGTACAAAACTGTAACCGCTAGTGGCTTAAATTGAAATTCTTGACAGAGATTTCACCAACTGTCTTCTCCTTCTTTGTTAAAGATAGTACAGATCATTAGCTGACCAGAGGCCCCTTCCATTTAGGAAATTCTTTTCATTCATTGTAAGGCTGCCTTATGGTGATTATTCACCTGGCCCAATGGAGAGTTGGTATACTAAATTGATCTGAGAAACATTAGTCACTTATTATAGTAATCTGAAAGTAGGAAGGAACAGAAATATCCCACAGAAACTTACCATCAAGGGAATTCTTTGGCATTGTGGTAAAAGTAATTGGAAATCCATTTTCCTGCTCCATTACCTTCTAGTTGCACTTTCTCAAGCCAGCTACTCTACTTCTCTTAGCTTCAGTTTTTTCATCTATAAAAGAGGAATTATGAAAATGCCCTCCCCCTCTCAGCAAGGATGTTATCGGGATCAAATGAACCGGCATATTTGAAGCACTGGGCATATTATTGTTGCTCAGAAATGTTAGGTTCAATTATAAGTGGCTGCAGAGATTTAAATGGTTTTCATCAAGTTTGTTAATTCAGGGAAGTATATCCAGTTGGTTCATCAGCAGAACTTTTGTTTTTTTGGGGGGAAAAACCACATTGTTTACCCAAAGATAAAGCTAATGTGATTGTTGAAATGGTGGCAGCAGCAATTCGCTTCATGGTTATGTTTCATTGTACGTAGTTTCTTAAAATATATCTTTTAGTTTCAACTTATCATGGTTTAAGAACATCAAGAAGAGGAAGAAGAATCAGCATGAGGTTGATGGTTGAGTGGCAGCTGTAATTTTCCATATAACAGAATCTTTGCTAATATAAAAGCTACTCTCTTGTTATGCAAAAGTTTAATAAAATATAGGCACAAAGTGGTGTTTTCTATTCAACAAAGAACAAGTGCAGTCACAGAATTTAGCATGTTGAGTTATTCTTTCCAAAATCAACCACCTAAGGACCAAGGAATATGATTTAAAACAGAATTTCTATGCATTCTTTTTTGATTGAACAAAACAGCTTGTATAGCTAAACTGGGTAGCTGCAGTGTAATTTGGTAATGTTTCTATTTGTTGAAGAAATGCTGAATGTTTGCAGGAATGGCAAGAAGTAAAACATAGCCCTCATCTGTATGCAACATAGTCATAACATAAAATTATGAGCTTAGAGATATGATTTCTGCAAAGATTGAATTAACATTGTGAAATTAGAACCCCCTCATTTGCATAAATCTAGGGAATGCCATTACATGACAAAGATGACAATTTATTTGGCTATAGTGAAGAGTGAAGTCACATAGCATTTCATTCCACAGCTCTGGCTCCTTGGTAGAAGTCAGGAGTAGAAGTATTCTTTATAGAAGGGCCTGGGAATCACTATAGTTCAGATACTATTCCCAATTTGAAGTTCACCTGAAGGGAAAAGGAAGCACCTTAGAAATGCTGTTTGAAAAATGATGAGTAAATTGTGACAGGTAGCTACTTGTAAAGAAAATTCCTTTGGGAAAGGAATGTAATTATCTACTCACCATAAGCCCTTGTAGCCTTTTTAGCTAACTGTAGTTACCCATAAATGACCTCTGATTCCTTGAGCTTTCATGAAAAAGAATCTGATCTGAAGGGAATCAAAGCTTTCATTTGGAAACCAATAATCTGCTGACAGGTTTCTGGGTCATGTGATCATTTTATATCCAGAAAGTCTTAGCTGGAAAACAAAATCACTGGTATTTACAGAGCTGGCAAGCAGGCGTCTCTTCTCAGGTGGCTGATATATTACACTCAGGACCAAGTCTTTCCTTTTGTTAAGCTCTCTTCTTTCTTAACTAATGCATGTTAATTATTTAGGTTGCAGGAGTAAAGAAGTAGGTCATAGTATGGAATGTAGAAGATAAAATGACAGTTGCAATGTTACATTATGAAGATGGGGGGGAAAAGAAGTGGGTACAACATGAACAAAGGTAATATGAGTGGGGTTGAGAGATCAGCTCTGCAGGGTTGGGGGTGTGTTGTACATAAGAGATAAGACATGCCCCAGTGGATGCCAGGAAGAGTTTGATTAGGATGGTGATGTCTGAAGAGCCAGAAGAGGTAGAGCTGAGTGGGAAAATATGTCATTGGAATGAACACATTGAGGTTGGAAGAGAGTCTGTTTCCTGTCTGCTGAGATGTTCACTCCTGCTTTCACCTCAGGCAATTGATGTTGGTACTGTAGGATCCTATTCTACATTGAATCTTTCTATACTGTGAACTGTATTTTTCCCATGAATTCTTTTCACTACCCAGAGGACTGGCCCAATCTGTGCAACATTCATAAAAACGGAAGTTAAGAATTAAAATTAACAATTAAAGTGGATCAAAATTCCTTTTCCTCTCACCAAAATAATTCCCCCTCATTAAATTAACAATTGAGCAAATAAACACCAAAACACAATGTACAACTTACAAGGACTTACAACTTACAAGGAGAAAACTATAGACGGGAGGCAGGACAGCTGATTTGCTTACTGTATACCAGGTACAATTGGTTCTAAAACTCTGAATAATTCAGTCTCACATCTTAGAGAGTGTGCAATTTATAAGTAAGACAATGAATGCTGAAAAAAGCCCGGAGTGGTATAGGAGAAAAGAGGATGGGGCAGTTAATTTAGTTGAAGGAAAGCACAACAGGGAAAGCTACTCAGAGAAGGGGACATTAGAGCTGGACAATTAAGAATGAATATGACTCTGTTAGAGAGAAAAGATGTGGTTGGCATTTTAGGAGAGGGACCAAAATAAGTAAGGACGATGTATGAGCAACATATGAGCATTTATGAGGTGTTCAGGAAAAATTAAGCAGGTTGATGTGGCTAAAATAGAGTACCAGAATAGGGGAAGGGGCTAGTGTAAAGTTGGCAGGTAAGTTGGAATTATATTGTAAAAGATGCTTGCAAGAAAATCATACTGTTGATTTTGGATTTCATTAAGCACTGAAAGGGTTTTAAGCAGGCCAGTCCTCTGATCAGTCTTTGCAGAGTAAAGGATACATCTGAAATAGTGCACTCTGGAGAAAGGGATATGGATTAAGAAGCTATTGTTATAGCCTGGATAAAAGAATATTAGGGTATAGTGAAGGGGGGAAGGGGATGGATTTGAACACTATTACAGTAGGACAATCAGTCAGGCCTGGTGATTGGTTGGATGTAGTAAGTGAATTAAAGAAGTGAATCCAAAGTGATCTTGAGTTTTCTGTTTTGAGGGATTGGATGAATGGGCATGCCATTAATAAAGAAAGGGGACATTAAGTCTAGGGAAACAGGGTTTTAGGGGAATGTTGAATTCAGTTTTGGACATGATGAATTTTTAATGCCAATGGGATGGTTAGGTGAGAATGTTCAGTGCAGTTGGAAAGTGGATGTGGAGCCCTGGGGAAATTAGAGGTAGAGAAATAGATTTTGATGCTACTTGTATAATAGGCAGTTGAAACAGTGCAAGGTAATGAAGCCAGAAGGTGTAGACAGGTGTAGAGAGGAAACAGAAGTACATCAAGGGAGCAACCTGATGAGCATCTGACATTTGCTGGGCAGTCTAAGGAAGAGGAACCAGAGTAGGAATTTTAAAACAGGCCAGAATAAAGTAGTGTTTTGGAGAGTATATAGAAAAGAGTTTCAAGAACAGGGAATGGTCAATAATGACAGATAATTGCAAAGAACTCATATTGGATAAAAGCTTCTTTCTATATTTCCCCCACTGTGCTCAGCTACCCAATGGGCTATGGATAGCTCATACTGATCATGTCTGTGAAATAGAAGAAAGACCTGGGGAACAAAAGGGGCCTTTGTATGTGTTAGACAAATGAGCCTCTTCCTTCAGTTGAAGGCAGCACCTAGATCCTGGCAAGCAGTGCTTCTCTCTCATCCTTGCCTGAAAAATCTTATACAAGAAATCACTGGCAGATGGTGCAAAACTGTATGTGGCTTTGGCTAACTGGAACAGGGGTGGTAAATGAATGGTTGTGGATCAGCACAAGGATCCAGGAGAAGGAGATGGAGGGATTAAGGTGATACTGAACATTTATTTAAAATGGGTGCCCTTGGGTCCAGGAAAGATTGGGAATAGTATAAAGACATGAAGAGACTGGCTGACTTGAGAAAATGAGGTATGAAGTCAATAGAGAGCCTGATGAGATCAAAGAGCAGAGTTTCTAAAGATTGGTAGGGGTGAAAGAATTGATTACAAGATCAATGGGAATGGATTCTAGAGCAGAAGTAAGGGTTTGAAGTGGAGGATGTCATGAAATGATGGGGTCAGACTGTTGAGAGGTTCGTCAAAATATACATTGAAATCACTCAGGATGACTAGAGGCAATTGAAAAGAACAGACAACTGTGATCCTTAAGAAATATGAAGGCGTGATGGGGAAGAGGTTTCAGTAAGTGATAATGAGGTTGGAGTGAGGGTAGTATATATAACCTATTTCACAAACTAATTTAGCTGGTGGCTGAAGCAGAAAAAGCAGGAAACCCCCCCCCCTTTTTTTTTCCTGTATGACTGGTTCAATTTATAATTTAACAATTCTTTGAGTAACTAAAAATTCTTACTCTGGCTGTTTTTTGTTTGGCTATAATGACTAAAACACAATAGATTAGAGAAAGGCAAAGGTAGAGGAAACCATGGATTTAAAAATGACAGCCAGAGAAGTGAGTGGCTTCAGGAGAAATTAAGTTTGTTTATTATTATAATAAAAGAATAATGAATTTTAAGGTGTACATTTTCTAATAGGATTGCTTTTGGGGCAAAACTGAGTAAAAGTCCTGTGCATTTCTTCTAGGAGGGTATTTTCAGCTCAATTAGACTTCTTGACCAAAATATCCAATCTGTAATAAAATCTGGAATAGTCCTGAAGTTTATGGCTGGGAAGATTTGGTATTCCATCAACATTATGCCCTATAACCCACTGATTCAATGGTTGAGAGCTTTGGATACCATTTTGCAGCTCCTCTTTGATCAAGATCTTCAATCTGAATCTTTAGTTTATTTGAGAAATCTGAATGCCTTGAGTTTACTCTTTCTTTCAAGAAGGGCACACCTGAGCAATGTATTGATCTGAAAGGAAAAGAAGGAATGTAAACATTTTTAGAATGAAATAAAATATTTTTGAAATTATTTGTCTGTCTCTGATTCTAAGATCTTAAAAGTGAAAGTGTCATGATGAAACAGGAAACAAACGAAGTGTCAAAGATTTGAATTATTCCCTGATTTGTGCTCTCTAATACTCAGTAGCATACTAGTAAAAATGGTTCTGACACCAAATTTAATGTGGTTCTCCACTGTTGTATATATCTCTGTACATAACAAAAGAGCTTCTCTCTTCAGTCCTTGTTCTGGAGGAAATGGGTGGATTTGGCTAAGTAAAGTGTGTGCCATGGTTGAGTGGTGGGGAGCCAGAACTTTAGGGAGGCAAGGCGTCAACTAGGGTTGGAAGAGAGAGCTAGAGGAGAGCCTTCCAGGAGCACAACCTCTTTCAAAGTTGTGCTGATCAGGATGGGTCCTAAGATCTACTATGAACTGTATGGCCTCTACTACTTTGGCTTTGACTTGCTAAATAAAAATTGACTAGAGGTAGACTCTTCAAATTATATTTATTGTGGAGCTATTCAACATAACATAAGATTTTATGATGCCAACCATCAAATCTGGTTAAATCAAATCTTTCTATTGATGTACACACTGCACACCTACACTACACTTTCATATTTCTTTGAGATTAAGACAGTTTAAAGTTAAGGTACCACCTATCTAAGTGGATATTTGCCCTGGTTCATTAGTTGCCTTGTAAGTATTATTGCTTTGACTCTCACAATGGAGGAGATTTCATACGAGACTTGTCAGAGTGAGGTTCAGAACCTTTTTCTAAGGACTTGACCTTCAGTCATTGGGAGAGGGAAGAAATAGTCATGAAAGCTCAGGGTTCTTATTTTTGGTGAATCTTAATATGTTGTTTCTAGATAAGACTAATGCATGTGCTGGTTCTGCTACCATCATTTATCTGGCTGCATATCTTCCACATATACAAAGTATACAATCTTAATCTCTTGGAGTTTAGAGTTAGAAACCATCCCCCTCTTCAATCTTACATATCACAGCTTCCAAGGAGCAGGAAGGGGTAGTCTCTCTCTATGGCCAGGCAGGGATAGGAGGAAGTTGCCTTCATGTCAGATTCTTTCAGCCTCTAGAGAGAGACCCCAAGGTTCCAAAAACATACAAGGCATTTTCCAGGAGTTTTACATTCCATTTTCTCCTGCCTGTCGTGCACAGCCTGGGGATCTGGATGCATGTATTATTGTTTTTTATATTAACATATGCAGTGCAATTATTTATTTAGTAGGCTAAGAGTACCTGAGAATAGGAGATTCATTTTTGTCTTTTTACTAGCTATTATAGTACTTGGTACCAACTGATGTTTAGTAATTTTGCTGAATTAAATTTATTTATTTATTTATTTTTTCACACATGTAGGGTATCTGTTCATAGAAAAACCACAACTTTTGTGTCCCTTGTTACAATGAACCTAGATTCCTGTTGGGTGTGTTGTAAACAGAAGAGTCATTTCTTCAGGCCCCCTGCTCTGATCACACCCCTTGCTGAATTAAATTTAATCCCATTCCTTATTCCTTGAGAAGATGGAGAAGATGGAGCTAAAGGGAGAGATGATAATGATGATCATGGTAAATTGTTGAAAGTTTGCTTTTTGTTGAGTGAACAGCTCTAGGTGCTATTCCAGGACTATACATGTTGGCTTATTTGAGCAATAATCCTATTAAGTAGGTTGCTATTTCCTCCATTCTACAGATGAGGAACCTGAGGCTAATTAAACTGATTAAGGTAATTTATCTAATAAGTGATAGAGTTGGTCTGGTTAGGTGGTCTGACCCCAAAGAACAAGATTCGCTCTCTATGCTACATTGTGTCTCAAGAGGTGGAAAGGCTGGTTGGAGAAAGTAGACAAACAACTTCAGTTCCCCCAACACTCCCACACAGATATTTATCCCATCTCCCTATTTCCAACCCCTCTATCCAACTTTTTTTCTCTAGTATGTGACCTTGAGCAAGTCCATCCTACCTTAAATAAATAAACAAACACTTCTTAACCATATATCTCTCTATAGTTTTATGGTGCCTGTGAGAAAATAAAATCTGTTGCTTCTGGGCAACTGATTTTCCTGAGCTGAGTCCTAGAGAAATGTGTCTGATCAATGTTCATGAAAGGATACTGTGTGAGATAGCAGAAAACTGCTTCAAGGAAATGTCCACAGTAACTATATTGCAAAACTGTTCCTGTAGGGTGTTTTAATGTGGTTTTAAGTTATAAAGACAAAGTGTTCATTAAAAGCAATTTTAAGGTGGAATAAAAACATTGGGTTCTGAATTTGTAACTTTCTGATGGTTGCTTGAACTGAATGTCTAATTGTCTGGACCTATGTTTCTCTGAATGGCTAGAACATTTATTATCTTGCTAGTTGTTCAGTATTTCCATATAAATGCCAGTGCAGGCCCTTAAGTTCTGGTCTCATTGAAGATCAAGATCAACTCACGAAATTCTGCTGGCTACATGACATCTTCCATGCAATGGAATCTAGAAGTCTGTTAGGCAAATGTAACTCAGAAATAGGACTTTTCTCTTTTTTTTTTCTTTTATATCCTCCAAGATTAGAATAGCAACTGAAATGTTCTCCCACCAGTTTCCTCTCCATCCAAATACAATACCAAAGGCACATGTTTGTATGTCCAAGGAAGAGGGGAAGAGGTGGAACGTGCATCAGAAGACGTTATTTCCTGCTGTGACCTTCAGAGGCTTAAACAAGTAAAGAGATTTATTTTTCTTATTAATACGAAGGGTAGATGTAGCTGATGTGGCAGCTAATAAAGGAATATTTGAAGACGAGAAATTAAAAGAATTGTTAGACAAAGAGGCTCTGATGATTCTAATTTTAATTTATTTTTTCTTTTTAACAAAATGTAGAAAGAACAGATATGATTTGGTCAACCATCTGACCTCTCTGAGACTACTAATTCTGTAAGTCTGGGAATTATGATTTATCCTTTTTTTCCCCTCAAATAGAGTAGATAAGTGTTTGGGAGGAAACTTTTATGAACCCTGTTCAGAAGGGTTCACTAAACTCCTTTTTGCTTACTGATACAAAGAAAGGAAAAATACAGCTTTTACCTGGTAATGATTTCCCCAGTTGAAAGGTGAATTAAATAAGAAAAAATCCAAATTATCATCCCACATGTAACAAACATGATAGAGTGGGGTGAGTCTAATGGATTCTAATGGAATTAATTTAATGGAATTTAATGGATTTTTTCCTCAAACCTATATTAGTAACTTATTTGGAAGAATGTTGTATGAAAATGGAAAACTTGGGGTTTGTGAGTATCTCAGTCGGTTAAGCCTCTGACTTCAGCTCAGGTCATGATCTCATGATTCGTGAGTTTAAGCCCCGCACTGGGGTCTCTGCTGTCAGCACACAGCCCCTTCAGATCCTCTGCCCCCTCTCTCTGCCCCTTCCCTGCTTGTATGTGCATGCTCTCTCTCTCTCCCCCCAAAATAAACAAACATTAAAGAAAATGGAAAACTTCATGTAATTTGTTTAGTTAAAAGGCATAGAGGAAGCAAGTAAATGTCAGCCAAGTGTTACATGTCAACCCTGTGTTAATCTAGTGATAACACTTACCAATTAAGAAATCATATGATATAGAGAGGTAAACCCTAGATTCAGAATACTTGGGTTTTAGCCTTAATTCTGCTACTGACTTTGTGAAGTTGGGAAAAATCACTTAACTTTCCTGGGATTGAGTTTCTTCATTTGAAAAACAAGTGTTGAATTAGATAGTTTCAAAAGGTTCTTCCCAATCTAAACTCTGCTGTTTTTCACTGAGATGAAAATTATAACTTATATTAGCTAAGCAGCTTCTACAACAATAATATAATCTGCAAAAATGAAAAAAAATAAATTAGCTTAAAAAGATGAAATTAGGTAAATTATATCCAGTATAAATAAGCTTTAATAAGTTGGGAACCAATCTTGTATTACCCAGCTAGAGACTCCGCCACCCATATGTTCATAAAAACACTGTGGTTGTTTTATTGTTCTCTCTGGCAGTGCCAATCATAGTTAGCACTAATTAATGAAATTCCAGGGTGCTGTTTGCCAGGAGGTTCATGCAATGGGTGAAGGAAACTACAGTGGCAAAGTTTCCATCATTTATATTGCCGTGACAATATTGGCTCAAGTTTCAGAAACAGTAATTCCAGCTCCCAGTCCCTGTGAGAACAAATGTAGATTGATTTATGTTCCCAGCCTCTCTAGCATACTGTCAACACTGAGATGGCTGCCAGAGCTCATCATACAAGGTGCTGACATTTTCTGGGAATCTGCTGGCTTTTACACATATTCTCTCTAGTACTTTACATTTGCACACATTGCTGGGGTTTTTAATTTTTGTTTCAAGACCTAAGGCATGGGTTATTGATATTAAAAGCGTTCTAACATTATTAATCTCATTTATGCCAATATAAAATATTTTAGGGTCAAGTTATGCCCAGAAAAGACCATAAACTTTTTCTTAACCCATGTTGGTATTACTATCAGCATCATTTTAAACTTAGTGGCTTTCCTTAGAATCATCCTTCCTTTTTAGTAATTCTCTGGCCCCCCTTTTCTGTTTTTATTTCCCACCTGTATTTATCAATTAATAATTTATTTCTCTTATCCATTTCTCTTATCCCAGTTTTCATTTTTATTGCTGCAAAGTCTAGGTCTTTTGGGCTCTGTGGTTGCTTTCTGGTTCTAGCCATAAACATAGACCGTCATACATATCGATTTAAAGAGCCAAATATTTCAGTTCATTGTTACAGCAAAAGATAAACATATCAGCCTAATTATGTAGTATCATCTCTGTATGGGTTCGATCAAATAAATTGAATAGTTTCCTCAATTGTGTTAAGAGAAATCAAAGGTTATCGTGTTGCAGATGTCCAGAACTTTTTATTATTGTTTTTCCAAATGGGAAACTATTTTTTTTTCCATTTTGAAAAATTGAGATGTAACTTAGATAAAGTATAATCTTACCTTGATGAATTTTTGCAACCTCACTCCCACCCTGATCAAAATATAAAGTGCTTCTCAGCGGCTCTCTTGGTGCAGTGGGTAGCACGTTGGTCTCATAAAGTACTCCCACTCCTTGGAAGGATCCCTCATGCGCTCTTCCAATCTGTAGGCTTATCCTTATCCCTACAGAAGGGTAAGAAATTATTTTTTAAATGAAAACAATTGAACATTTAAAATTTTTATTATCCATTTTTCTATGCTTTTTTTTTTGTCATTGCTGAATTGCTTTATCTTTAAAAATCCTCTTTCAGATCTTTCCCCTGGAGGATAGGATATAAAACGATTACTGAGCGTTTTGGGTTTTGTTACTTATTATTTCTTGCAGGATGCATTCTTGCAGGAATATTTCTTGCTGTCCCTTACTAGGCTATTAACAGAGAGGTCGATTTATTATCTTTTTTTTTTTTTTAAGGATTCTGAAATATTGCTTATATGTATGAAAGGACAGCATAGTTTTCCATTTGCCCATCAGTGGAGATTTTTCTCATTCATAGAGTTTATTTGTTTGTTCAGTCTCTGGAGAGGGATTCTACTCTACCAAGTTTTCCTTTGGATCTTCATTTTGTTTGCAGCTAGGAACATTAAACTTTTAAGGTCCACTCAGACACAGGGGAGACAATGAGGTAAGAGAGTGGTATTGTATTAGTGGACCTTTGTAGAGGTAGTTCAAGCATCTCCCTGGGGACCTACCTAAGAATGACATACATTGATAAAGCAGGAGCTGTGGTCTTACAGAGTCCAGAGCCAAGGCTTATTTGCTGCTGAATTCTGACTTCCCTCAGTCCTCAGGATAGAGCTGGCTCCCCATATTAAATCTCTGGCAGGTTTAAACATGGGTTGCCCCCATATATCACCAAATAACCTTGACAGTACTAAACAGAATATTTGTATCATACTTTTAGACTTTTTAAAAGACATATCCCTAATTTATCTCATTATTTACTATGACAGCTTAGTAAAGTAGGTATTATAAGCCATTTATCCTTTTTCACTATTATGAAACTGGGATTTAAGGAAACTAAGGGTCTCGCCTGCAGAATAGGTCTTCCTTAAGTAGTTTGGTTCCTCATAGTCTGGGTCCACAGTTAGAGCCCTAGCACATTTCTAACTTTATTAATGACTCTGAAGTACATATTAGGTATAGCCATATATTCAGAGAATAAGGGAAGGCATGCAAAACATGCACATGATCCTTTCATGGCTTGAGCTCTCATACAGTACTCATAAATGGGACTGAGTAGGGTAGTTCAATCTTGAACTGGTTCTCCATCCATTTTTCATATGATTAGTTTTGAATTACTTCTGTCTGTAATTTCAGAAATAACTTTTCCATGTAGATATTACTTGAGCTTTGCTCTTACAGCACCCCAGTCTAAGAGAATCTTTAAAACCATGAGCTTGTCCAATTGGATACTATTAGGATTTAAGACTGGACAGATCCTGGGTTAAGATAGTATTGGCTATGGTAGGTGTCTGATAAATATTTATTGAACAATTGAGTGGTTCTAGGTATAGTTCATTATTATTTATTATTACTTTGTAGCAAGATTAAGAGCTTTGTTAATTCTATAATGCCATTAGCACAATAATGAGATTTACAGATTCACAGTTTTACTCCAGTATTCTGGATATGATCAGAAACTAAAGCCCTTCTAAGTTTTCCTGAAATTAGCAATATCAATAAATTATTGAAAATGATAGCAAGGAAAGAATGAAAATTGCTACTCAAATCCTTTTTGCTTTCTCCATTTTGTGGAAATGTCATAGTTGATCTTCTTTTCACTCAGCCACTGGGTCTTAAGAACTGTAGATGGCAATCCAACCACAAAAATGATCAGGTTTGCTAACTTTAGCCATGGATTTTGCTTTTCTTAGTGGCACAAAATTATGTTGCTCTAGGAGAGCAGCATATCAGGAAAAAGAATCATAAAGACAAAGCAAATCTCAAAGAAATAGAAAACAAGATAATTTTTTTGTAGCCTTTCTTTATAAGTTCCACTACATGTAAGTTTACAAAATGCAATTTTGGGCTCATGAGTTAATCAAGAAACACTGTGAAGGCATTTCAAACTATGGAGAGTAGAAAATCTGTTACCATGGAAACAAGACACCATAAATGAGAACAGACCACATCATATAGATTTAATTATAATGAAATGATAAATGGATAAAGGCAATTTTTTAGCCTATTTGTGGCTAACGCCCATTGAAAGTCCAGTTTCCAAGGAAACTTATGTCTAAAAACAGTAATAAAAAATTATGGAATAAGATAAACTACATGTGAAAAAGATTTTGAAAAGATCACAGCTGCCCCATCAATGAAGAACATTTCTAATTTTAAAAGAATCACATTAATATGAGCTTAGGTTTCTTGTGAGAATCACGAGCTAACCATAGTGACAATAACAGAATAATAAAATGCTTGTTTGATTGAAAAGTGTTCATGAATCTAATTTTTAGAATACAATTGGAATGGCATATTTAGACATGTTTTTATTTTGAAGTGAGTTTCGCTATGATTTGAGAGATCAAAGCATGGCTAGAAAACACAGCATGATCATGTCAGTGGATCATTTTGATTCCAAATGTTGTGTCCTGTTACCAAATTTGCTGCTGATTTATGCATGTGTGTTTGGGCTGAGCCAACAAGAAAGAGACCATCTGGAGGGCCCTTTTGATGTAAAAATGAGTACAAAATATTCACTATCCAATGTAGTCTTACTGTGAAGTGGATTTAAGTCAAGGTGGCCCAGGGAGTCCTTAAAAGCACAGTATGTTCCAAATTTTAGGTCACAAGCAAGAAGTGTTTCAGCAGGGGGCGTGAGAGTGGTAGTGAGCATTTATTACAGGAGCTGTAATTTATTAAAGGAGCATGAAACTACCTCTGTCTCTCATTGTAGGATAAGAATACACACAAAACTATAGCAGGATGAGGGTTAAGAACAAGTCTGGTGGGCTAATCCCATGTTGCAAAGCAGCCATATGACCAGAGTGGTCAGCCCCTGTGAATTCTGTCTTCCTGTGGCTGCTTCACACATTCATAGTAGCAGTTTCTGTTGATCTGGACTTTTGCAAAAAATGCAGTTTGAAGGCCATAGGTTTTGGAGTAAGACCAATATGGATTTGTATCTCAGCTCTACTCTCTTAGCTGCATGATCTTGGGCAAGTTACTTAAACCATTTTTTCCTCAGTTTCTTCATCAGGAATAATATTTACTATTGGATTGTGAGTATTAGTGTCAATATATGGAAAGCAAGTTTTCTCAGCCTCAGCACTGTTGACATTTTGGACCAGATTAATTCTTCAATGTGAAGGCTAACCTATGTTGGTAGGATTTTTAACAGTATCAGTACCTTCTGTCTATTAGATGCCAGTGGTAAACCCTTCTCCCCATCACCCTCACTTCTTAGTCGTGACAATCAAAAACTGTCTCCAGACACTGCCAGTATCTTCAGGGGGTCAAAAGTGTTCCTGGTTGAGAATCATTGATATAAAGTGACCTGTTAATAGTAGATAATAAATAATGGTAGTTATACATTATAGCTTTTTTTTGAGGATGTGGTATGTAGCGTAGTGGTTAGATTCAGGGTTAGACACTTACTCTGATGACTCATGCCTTCTCCTGCCTTTCTTCAGTTCCGAAAATATCTCAGCCAACATCTTTTTCAAAGAGTCACTTCAATCCTCTCCTCTTTTTCCTCTTTCGTACACCTACTAAATGAGTGTTGGAATTTCTTTTTCAATATTCCATATCTCTTAACCTCTCATTTTTCTCTCTGTATCTCCTTATACTATGTTCTGGATGATTCCTCCAGAGTGCTCATCACCTCAGCGGTTCTCTTCTCAGGAGAATCTTTTGTTTGTCTTCGCTATTGAGGCTTAAAAAAATTTCAACGGCCATAATTTAATTTAAAGAATTTTGTTTTCCACTTTCACTTTTAATGGTGTACTTTCTTTATGATTTTGTTTCCCCCCTCATTGGATATTGTAAAATGACAATTATATTGTTTTAAAATCTTTTCCAGTTGCTCTGTTATTGATGGTTCTTCAGTGTCTGCTGACTTCTCAAGGTAGTATATTTCCTTAAATGCTGCATAATTTTTGTCAGCTCACTTTTGATGGAACTATTTGTTGCTGGGGTTTCCTTTCCCGCTTTCTTTCTTTCTTTCTTTCTTTCTTTCTTTCTTTCTTTCTACCCATGGAAGTGACCCTATTGATAATTGTAATGGCTATTTCTGATGTAGTCCTATATGTTCACTCATTTTGGAAATGTTTTTATGTAAGCTTTTCAGCTCCGGATCTCCCTGAAAGTCATGAGCAAATTTGGATATTATACTTTTGCTAGATGTAGGCTGGGAATCTTATTTCTTAAGGTAGACTTTTCCCATCCAAGGCTCAAGGCTTATAATCATGCCACATCGTTCGTAGGTGGATATTTGCCAAGGGGATTTTCCTGACTTCTGACTTTATTCAGACACTTTAATTTAGTTTTCTATTAGAGTATTAATATCTCAGACCCCAGTGATTTCATTATACCCATCTGATTTCAATATTCTGTTAAAACTATGTATTCGCTTCTCATTTTCCAGGACTTGGAGAATTACATTTCTTTCTTTAAATATTTACTATTAATTTTAAATAAAAAACTATATATTTTTTTCTAAATGTAGCACTTCTTTTTTTGTGGTAATAGAAAGTGTTGGTTTCCTATGTCAGTTTATTTGAAAATTTTAACTGGAAGTTCCTTTAAACCTCAGTGTCCTTATCTGTAATACTAGAATAAAGATATAGTTTACATTGTAAGGTTGTTGTGAAAATTAAACGAGATAATGAATGTAATAACTTATTTACTGGACACATAGTAATTGCTTAGTGCACACTACTTTCATGTAAATTAGCTGCTGCACTGCCTGCCAAATTTCAGATACTCAATAATTTATTGATTTAATCTGTAATTAGGGTTATTTGTATGTATCCTCATCTCAGATCTACTCACAAATGGGAATTATATCAAGAATTGAAAAGTCCTAGCAAATAGTGCCAGAGTTATTCTAATATCTCTATAATTTGCAAGACACAGTTGTTTTGAGAGTTAGCTCATAAGGATGGGCAGCTAAACTGCCACAGATGCTTTGACCAGGACAGCAGTTCTCAATTGTGTGTGATTTTGCCTCTAACATGATACCTGGCAATGCCTGGAGACATTTCTGATAGTACTTGAGGGGCAAAGTCTTACTGGCATCCAGTAGAAACCACAGATGCCGCTAAACATTCTGTAATGGACAGGGTGGCCTCTAGCAACGAAGGATTGCCTGACCTAAATTTTCAGTAGTGCTGAGATTGAGAAGCCCTGAATGAGATTATTACGCCTCATCATGTTTCAAATTCAGTTTATTTTTAAGCTCTTTACCTCAAGCAAGTATTGTGAATTGCATTCTTCATTTCATTAGTAGTAGAATGTTGACTGTCAGTTGGTGACCAAGGTCTGATTCAAGGGGAACCTTTCACATAATCCAGGACTTCTTTGACAATACGGGTGAAGAGTGGTTACAGAATCCACATATCTGTGTAGCAAAGAACAAAAAGGAAAATATTAATAAAAACAACACAACAACAGTATCACTAATGTAACAAGAACCACTCACAGATAGACACCCACATGTATACATAAACGTTAGCCACACACACACACAAGGCTGTGTCTGGGGTTTGAGTGAGGCTTCTAGGGAGAATGTGAAATTAGCCAAGGATGTCTTAGATCTTGGAGTAGATTGCATCTAAAGTTCATATTGCTAAAATTTCTGGGGATGTCATGAATATAAAATTGAACTCCTCCGGGATCTGTTTCTTCTTCTTACCTCTCTGAAGACTCTTTGTTTTAAACTCATTTCAGTGTATTTTAATTTTCTGTTTCTGTGTCCTTTTACTTTTCTAGATGTCTTTAAGGGCCAGTATATTGCCTTATTTATTTTTGTATACACAATATCAAGCATGGAACTCAATATTTAGAAGACAATAAATGTATGAATTTAAGAATGAATGGTGAATGACTAAAGCCGACGCCCAGGTTTACCATCATATCTAGTGATATATAAATGTATAAACCCAGACTAGGTGAAGCATAGTAGCTACAAAGTGGAAGAGAAAAATGTAAGGACAAGTGGAAGCCCAGTCTCAAATGACATGACAGAACTGTGCAGGGCTGGAAAATAGTGTCAGCAAACCAAAAATCTTGATAAACAGCAATTCAAGATGAAATTTAAACAAAGACTGAAGTAATTCCTGTTGTCTTGGAATTAGGCAAACATCACTAGTCTCTGCAAATAGCAATGGCAATCCCAAAGCCAAGAACATACTTTGCTTGTGTGTATGCTATTTGTGTCTTGAGTTTATGACTGTGTGAGCCAACCAGTTAGGCTTTTGTTAAGCAGAGATTAGCACAGCATCCAGCATATTATACTTTCTGTAAGTTAGACATATTCAAATAACAATATCAAATCTCTAACAAACAACTCCTTTATTGCCACTACTTGTGTTCTCAATTTAGGAAAAACTGTAACATCAACTCAGATCTAGAGAAATTAGAGAAATATACAGCTTAGGTGAAATATTTATCTGTTTGGATATTTTTCAGTCTTTTTCAAACAATGATTTCTAAAATCTTCTTATTCTGTGCTCTCTTTCATGACAACCATTTACTATATTCTCACTCTAGATGCTATCATATTTTCATCTGGGAAATCTTTTCCTCAGTTTATATTTTTTAATTTTTTGAAATGTTTTTTATTTATTTTTGAGAGAAAGAGAGAGGCAGCTTGAGCAGGGGAGGGTCAGAGAGAGAGGGAGACACAGAATCCGAAGCAGGCTCCAGGATCTGAGCTGTCAGGACGGAGCCAACACGGGGCTCGAACCCACAAACTGTGAGATCATGACCTGAGCTGAAGTTGGACGCTTAACCGACTGAGCCACCCAGGCGCCCCATCTTTTCCTCAGTTTAGAGATTGAGGAAACCGAGTCTTTGAAAGGTGAAGCAATTTTACCAGCTAGTAAGTGGTGGAGCAGGAATTCAAGGCTAGGTCTTTTTTGGCTCAGTGACTTGACCTTACCACCTCGTGACCAGTATATAGCAAATTTTCACTCCTTTGACAGAGTTCTCCATATGGGAACTTCACATTTTCAATTTTCAGTTATTTATCATAAAATATATTCATCATAAATTACTAAAAATCTGTTTATATTTATTTAAAAAATTCTTCATGCCACACAACATAATGTGAAAGAAAATGGTATCTTTCTTATGAAACAGCTTTATTCCTTTCATGAATGTATTAGACAAATACAAATATGCTTCATTTGATAAGCAACTTAAAGCTTCCCTTAAAGATTTTTCATTTTAAAATTTCAGGTAAAATGTAGATATGTTTTTGTAAAAGATTCAAATGACAGAGAAAAAGCAAACACTTCCCGTCTTTAGTTTCATCTCCAGATGTAGCCAGCTGAGCTTGTTATTATCTAGATTCCTCAGCAGCAAGTTTGTCTTCCCTTCCTCTGTTTGTGATGCTGTCGCTGGGGCAGCTGGGGTTGTGCCTTTGCCAATGACATTCCCCAGACTGCTTTACCAGATGGCTTCCTGGAAGGTTTTTATCAATAGGGAGTGAGAAGAGGGAGAAGGCACTTCTCAGTTTCTTCCCATTCCATTCAATATTTGTCCCACTAGTGGTAATTTGCCCCTGTCTCCATGTTCTTCTGGCAAATGCAGAACGAACTTTAGGGACTCCTCAGAAGGACAGATGAGACTGATGGGGATCCCTACAAATGTCAGAACTCACCCCGCCAGCCCCTCTTTTATGTGTCTGGATTCTTGTAACCCCAGCTCCCTTTTGTTTTCCCAGACCAAGGATATGGCAGCTGTTTCCTGCAGTTATTACGTCTGGTTTCCCTTAGTGTTTCCTCTGCATTCTCTAACCCATGTTAAATAACTCCTGTGTTTGCAGTGTAATAAATTAGTCCTCCATTTTGCTGACTGGACTCTGAAAAATATACCACTATGATCAGATTGATCTATATCTCTACAGATGTTTTTCTTTTCTCTTTTATTTTCAGTTTAATATTTTATTATTTTCATCAGTGATTATTTTCATGTAAGAGGAATGTGAAGGGTGATAACATAAAGAGTGTAATGAATACAAACCTAATTATGACAGAGAAGACAGTAGTACCACCATAGATGAGAGGTTTCAGAAGAAAAGCTGACTAGAGTTTCCAGGTCATAATCTGGCTTTGCTTCTCTGAGAATTTAGGCATCCCTGGAAAGGTAAGTGGGCAAGATCATGAATTAATCTTGGGAGGTGTAGATCTCATCACAATGGGTTATCCGCAGGATTGTACTGAGCCAGGTGCTGGGTTTTAGTAGGAATATAGTCCTGCTCTATATTTCAGATTTCAAATTCACATTAGCCAGCATCCAGTTCTCAGAAGTATGCAAAAGCAGAACTTCTCTGAGGATGCAAGGAGTGTTCTCAGCATGTGGTCCATTCAAGCATCTGGTAATGATCTCATAACACTCAGCAAGTTTAACTTTGGAGTGCACTTCTCAGACCTGGACCAGCTTCCCTCTATACAGCTGGTATACTGCGGTCTTCCTAGAGTCCTTCATCACCATTATCCTGGGATTCCCTTTGGCTCTCTCATGTGCTGAGTGTTCTATTTCCTATATTCCATGACCTACTTTTCCTTGGATCACTCTGTCTATTTAGTAGGGCATTCTTTAGTAGCTTCCTGAGAAATGGTACATGAGAAGTAAATATTTTTCAGACTTTGAATATCTAAAAATAATCTTACTCTGTTACCACATGTGATTGATGTTTGCCTGGTTATAGGCCAATAGATTGGAAATAATTGTATTTCATAATATTATTATGAAATACAATCATTTCCCCACTCTCTTCCAGTTTACAATATTGCTGTGAGAGGTCTGAAGGCATTCTGATTTCTTTCCCCTAAGCTGTTTTTTCCTTCTCAGAAAGCTTGTAGAACCTTCTTTCCTCCCATAATCTGAAAACATATGATGATATGCCTCAGTATGAGTCTATTTAAGTATATGGTGCCCATTTTAGTCTTCAGACTATTGGGTTTTGAGAAATGTTCTTGAGTTATGTATCCAGTGATTTCATCCTATCCATTTTTTTTTCCAATTTTCTTTTTTGGAACTCCTATTATAGTATACTTGTTCTCTAATTTCCTAATATTTTTTCCACTTTGCTTTTTTTACTCTTTTCCTATAAGATTTTCTCTGCCTTCTGAGTCATTCTTCTTTTTCCATTTCTGTCCTTGGCTATTTCTAAAGAGAGAGTAGTGGAATACACCATTTTTGATGCCCGAGTAGCCTTCTTAGCTTGCTTCCTTCCTCCAGCAAGTTAGGAGCCCTGCCATGTTTTACATCTTCAACATTCTCACTTCTTTTTAGTCTAGGGTGTGGCTTTCTTGCCAGTTCCCCTCTCACACTTGATTGGATTTTTATGTACTAGATTACATTTTAGTTCATATGATGAAAACTACATCCACCACTATTTTCAAGACCTGCCCCTCCCTCTAGACTTAAATATAGGTACTGGCATATGAGACTTGTGTGTGACCACAGCCTTAAGGTTTATTGTCTTTGGAATATTAGTGTTGTTTTAGAGAGGTCTAAAGCCATTATGTTTTCTGCTTATTTACATGAGGTTCTTTATTCTCTAGAAGCTTATGAAATCTCTTTGTCATGTTATACAAATTTTCAGTTCTAACTCTCCACTGAGAATGAGGCTCAAAAACAACTTTTTGCTGGATGTACGTGGATGTTCTGCAGCAGGTTAAACATTACATGTCAAAGATGTCTTCTTCCTTGCCTCTTTCTGTATGCTGGATATCCTTTATTTTTACAGCCATCTACCCACTCTCTAGGTGTAGTACTGAGGTGTTACTCTTAACTCTTTACTAGCCCATTCTCCACATACACAATAATGACCACAATCTGATTATTTTGATCTCTTCCTACAAATTTGTTGAATTTTCATCTTTTTGTTTATACCGCTACAAGCTGTAAACTCCTCTCTCCTTAACTAACTGCAATAGCCTCTTCATAGGTAACTCTGCTATATGATTTATGCTCATGCTCAGCAAAGTTGCCAGTTATTCATCTAAATAAAACTCTGATTTTGGCTTCTGCTTACAACCCATCAGTGACTTCACATTGCTTACAAAGTGAAGTGGAAACCCCTCCGTAAGGTATTTGGGGCCTTTTGTGAACTTACTCACACCTATCTGTCTAAGTTGGCTTGGGCTACCATAGCAAAGTACCATGGACTGGGTAACAGACATTTATTTCTCACAGTTCTGGAGGCTGGGAGTTCCAGAATCAGGATGCCAACAAATTTGGTTTCTGGTGAAGGCCCTCTCCCTACCTTGCAGATGGCCACCTTCTTGCCATGTCCTTACATGGTGAATAGAGGAACTTCTGGTGTCTTCTCCTCTTCTCATGTTGGCTATAATCCTATAAGCAGGGGTACACTCTCATGACCTCATCTGAACCTAATAACCACTGAAAGGCCTCACCTCCTAATATTATCATATCTGAGGTTAGAGTTTCAACATATGAATTTAGGGGAACACAAATATTCAGTCCATAATGCTACTTCTTCAGCTTCATCTCCCCCAACTTTATGCCTTATAATTTACACTTAAATTGGAAGTGTGTGTTTGTCTTTGCATACCTCATGCTGTTCCACATTTCTTTTTGTTTAATGTTATTATGGTTTTTATTTATTTTTGAGAGACAGAGAGAGACAGCGTGAGCAGGGGAGGGTCAGAGAGAGGGGGAGACACAGAATCTGAAGCAGGCTCCAGGCTCTGAGCTAGCTGTCAGCACAGAGCCTGACGTGGGGCTCAAACCCATGAACTGTGAGATCATGACCTGAGCCGAAGCCAGATGCTTAACCAACTGAGCCACCCAGGCACCCCTGTCCCACATTTCTACACATTTGTTCACTTCTTTCTTTTTGCCTTGAATGTTTCTCCTCCTTTCCTTCACATGGATATTCTTATCCTTCTTTCAGAACTTGACTCAGGCATTATAATTTCTAGGAAGCCTTAATCTCCAAACTGGATCAGTGTCCCCTTTCTTTGTATTCTCTTAGTACCCTGAGTAGTCCCCTCCCTCAATAAAGTGCTACTATGTGTATGTGTTGTCTTCACCTCTAAATATTAAGTATTTCAAGTACAGAGATATTACTTATATTTTTAGGCTCAGTGTCCAGCATAGTGCCTGGTCCATGGCAGGCACTCAGGAAATATTTGTTTCTAGACTGACCAAATATATCTTTTTTTTTCACCCCACACCAATCAGAAACGTTTTATTAAAAAAAAAAAAACAGTGAAACAAACACAAAAAAGCCTTCTAATCAGAAAGTCTGATTAAACTCAATATTAACTCAAGTTCTCAAAAACCCATCTGGGAAAGCCAACAGGTACGTCAGAGAAAACCAGGCAGCTACTGACAAAGTCTTTGGTGGAAAAGTAAGTTCCGAACTTATACAAGCCACCCTAATGATTATCAAAACCGAGTTTTGTTTTGTTTTTTTAGAAATAGGTTTCAAGCCAGGGAAACCATACAGATACCCCTAATATAGTACAAAAATATAATGATGAAGTTTAAGGATATAAGGAAAGCCAAATATGATAGTACACATAAATAATCTATAAAATAAAATAAAATAAACCTTCCAACCCTAGAAAATAATGGGGAAACCTCATGAATATAACACACATAAAATGAGGACTAACAGCACATGGAACAATCCAAAACATTTTCCCAATGACTCAGTCATGAAATGACAGCTCAGGACACCATTAACATATAGTTTTTACATACAACATGTATTTAAATAAGAGTAATTTTTTCTACTCAATTACCATTTATTCCTTTTTACCTTTCCCCTCATTTTCTCTAGAAACACTTTTAATTTGGTTTGACCAATTAAACTCAAAAGGTTTGGAACCTAAAGTGAGTATCAATTCTTATTGGAATAGTACTTAGGATATGTAATCCTAGAAAAGGCAAATTTTAACTGAAGTGGCTTGACAAAGTCAAGCATCCATTGTCAATGTGACAGTGCCCTCCATGTTAATCACTAGGTTAATGGCTTTTCTCGGCTGGATCACATGACCAGCACGATACTGACATGAGGTGCAGCAGAGCTATGTCACAGACACCCACCCATTTAAACTTTTAATAAATACAAAGCATCATTTTAAACCATTTCAGTAAAATAAGTAAAAAAACACTGCATATTTCTATTGGCCTTCTTTGCCTCTTAGTTTGGAGTGTTGTTCATGACAATTGCTACTCTGCACTACTTAGGCTCCAATACTTTCTGCTCTTCAAACCTCAGCACTTTTTTGGTGTGGCAACAATGGTATTCTTCATTAACATGGCTATTGTCATGGAGCCAACACCTGCAGAGACTGGAGTTACGTAACTGGCTTTCTTTTTGACTCCTTTAAAATCCACATCTCCAACCAACTCGAGTTTAGCAGTTAAGGGATCTTGAACTCTATTCCCACGTTGATATCTGCTGCTCCCTCCTTGATCATATCTGCTGTTCTCAGATTTGAAATGCTGCAGCAGTGACCACTATGTCTGCAAGAACTGTATATTTCTTCAGTTGCTCTTTGGCAGTGTATCCAGGAGATATTGTAAATTTGGCATCACCTCCAGCGTGCTCATGCCCCTATCTGCATGCAGTTGCATTGCAGTGGGCATTCCAGCATTTTTTGACCTCCCAGCCACAACCACATTCTTTCCTAGGGTTGGAATTCCAGTTTGCTTAATTATTTACCAGACACCCCATGGGGTAGCTAGTAATATAGAACACTGGTCCAAACACATTTGCCCTACATTAATTATATGAAAGCCATCAACATCATTATCTGGAGAAACAGCATTGCAGATTTTCTTCCATCAGTGTGCTCTGGAAGAGGCAGCTGAACAAGAAGGCCATCTATGCTACCATCATTATTTAGTTTGTTGATTAAATCCAACAGTTCTTCTTCTGAAATTGAAGTTGGTTTTACAATTGTCTCACGGCTGATTCCCATTTCTGCAGCTGCCCTTCTTTTGCTAAGGACGTAGGAGGGGTTTGCAGGATTCTCGCCAACCAGAACCGTGCTCAGGTGTGTTCATGTGTTGCCCCACGCCATTCATTCTTCCAAATTCTGCCATACTTCCCGCTTGATCTGGGCAAGTTTCCTTCCAGAAATGACCACTGCTTCATTTCAAACTACAGAGAGGTTGAAGGGGTGATGGCAGGGGTGGTGGCTCTGCATGGGCTGGAGCAGCCAGGTGGCCAAGGTGGACACAAGGGAAGCAGCACTCATCACAGTCCCAATGTCAGCGCCAGGCTAAATACATCATTTTACTCATGTTGTTAATCTGTATTGACTACTCAAAACATCCTGAACATTTTGCTAGTATCTATGCCTGTAGTTTATTTTAATTTTCCACGTTGAGATACATCATGTAAACATTATAAATTTAACATAGTTTTTACATCAGCACTCTTTTTATAGTCTCAACCTTACATTTATAGCGTACATGAGTTTATATGCCGAGACTAATGGGTCCTATTTCAAACATTAAAACATTTTATGTTAGCTTTATCAGTAGGGCATTGCCCAGTGGATTCTTAAAGGTTGACCAGTGGCATACTGAGAGTATCTTCAGATGTGGGATGTTCAGAATATCGTGTTAAAGGGCAGTTGCTGAGATCAAGGCTAAACAGTGTAGCTTCTGAAATGTTTATATCATCCATATACTATAAAGCTCGTTTTGGGGAAGTGAAACATTAGACATTTTAATCAATATTTCTCAGAGTAAATCTCTGAAGAGGTGACAGCCAGTGAGAACCCATCTTCTGGCAAAAGTGAAAGGAAAGTGAATCATTTTTTTCATAGGAAGTAATGTGTGGAAAATGCTTTTCAACTGTAAAGTGGTGCACAATTGCTAACTCTTGAAATCACTGTGATTGATATTAGGGCCCGTTTGAAAGGCAATTACCTGTCTCAGCTCAGCCAATCTGCGAGGTCTACCATATTGTCTCATGACTCAAGACAAGCAAATTCTGTATGCCATTTGTAATGGACTCTATTATGAACTATAGTTTCTAGCTAACAGATTACTTTTTCTCTTATCCCTCTGCTCCCCTCCCCTTTTATAAACAAACTCCACCTCTGGACATAAGTATCATTTATGCCTGGCCAAGGTTAATTCTCCATTTTTCTGGTCAGAATAATTCATTTGGGGAATCTAACCAGAATTAACCATAATCCTCCCTTGGGATGTACATATGGATATTGGAGAAAGACATTCTCTTTTCTATGGGTTTTTGAGATGGGGCACTATAGACTTTGATGGAATTTTTGATGAGTAAACTTTCCTTGAGGAAATCCAGGGGTAATTTTGTAATGATAGAATTAGAAAAACACACAGAGAAAGTTGAGAGATAGAGCAGGTAAGGGAGAGAGCACTAATAACATAATTTGCATTACTTAATCCAATTGTGTCTGAATCTAACAATCTTTGAATTTATCAGTTTCATGGATTAATTCATCCTTTATGTGTTTATACTATTTTTAGTTGGTTTTCCTTCCCTTGCACTGAAAGTCCCTGACAATTATACCACTCTTGTCTAGGATATTTCAACCACCAATCCCTGTGATCTCATCCCCCCCCCCCCCCCCCCGTCCTTATTCTACTTTCTAATTGCATGGTGGTTTTCATGGACCAACATGATGCTATCAGGACACTGAACTAGATTACCTTAGCTTGAATCTTGGCTCTTCTACTTACTTTATACATATAATCTTGGACGAGTTATTCAACCTTTTTAATCTTATTTCTATATCAGTAAAATGAGATAGTTGATTATATCCACTTTTGGTAAGGAGTAAATGAGTTAATACATGTGTTTTTAGAAAAGGACCTGATGCCTGGTAGTGGTTAATTTCAGTAACTGTTAGCTATTTTAATATTATATTCTAAAAGATATAAGAAAAGATAAAAGATACAGTCTAAAAGATATAATGGACCTCACTATTTTCTACTTGACTCAAGGCTCTTGCTTAACTGTTCTTTTCTTCTTCTTGACTATGATTTCTCTTCTACTTCTTGTGATGCTATTTCAACCCACCACCCTTATCATAAAACCCTTAATGAGAAGGGCTCTTGCTAGATTTACCCAACCCCTGTGAACTCAGTCAGGGCAGCATTCAATAAATATTTTTGGTTAAGAAATTGCAGAACACAGCCCGAGCAGTAATATTCTAGGCTTACAGTGAAGAAGAGTTAACTACAAACTGATTGTATGACCTAATACAGGCTCTTCAAACTGGTGTTTCTCAAACTTTGTTATTTGCCGCCTACTGTCTTCTGCAACCATTAATTTTTCTTATTTGTAAGTAATTTGAAAACATTTTTATATTAAAATAAACGAGGATATATTATTGAATATCAAACAAAATTTACATGGTTTTAGAAGAAAACACACTCTAAAGAAATGTCTTTATTTTTCTGCGTGTTGGCCTTAGTGGTGAGACATAGTCACTGTTCTTTGTTGTTAAAGAAACCTCTGTGGAAACATTTGAGAAGAAGAGTACAATACTGTATACTTCCTTTGTCAATGTTAGATGGGTTCATGTTCACAACAGTCAGAACTTAGTAACAGCTACCATTTGTTATATTCCCAAAATGCTGCTGCACACTTTACAATAACACATAATTTCATATCCACAGCAAGTCTATTTTAAAGAAGAGGAATAAATATAAAGTCTCATAATTATTTTGTGTTGTGACTTAGAGTCAAATGCAAGTCTATAAAGCTCAACTATAGTGCGCAGCCTATAAGGGATAATTCAGAATAACCTCATTCAAGATAAGAAACTTATGGGGGGCACCTGGGTGGCTCAATCGATTGAGCATCCAACTTCGGCTCAGGTCATGATCTCACAGTCTGTGGGTTTGAGCCCCACATCAGGCTCTGTGCTTACAGCTCAGAGCCTGGAGCTGCTTTGAATTCTGTCCCTTCCTCTCTCTGCTCCTCCCTGGCTTGCCCTCTGTCTGTCTGTCTCTCTCAAAAAGAAATATTTAAATAAATAAATAAATAAATTAATTAATAAAACATATGGACAATTGAAAAGTCAAGAAGGGCCAGCTTGAGGTTTTATAGGAATTTCAGGGTAAAAGGGAGCAGGGAGAGAACGTGAACAGAATGTGTATATGTATGTGTATATAAACCTATATATAAACACAAATACCCACATATATGTATATATATAAGAATTACAAACTTGAATTATTTGAGTTATAAACTATCCTCATATCTCAAAATTGGAATGATTATCATTGTACCTTCTGCCAGTTCAGTTTTAAAACCAGCTAGCTTTTGTTTCAGGAAAGGATGCCATGGGATTTGCTTTGTGTAAGTCATGTTCTATTCATGCCTCAAGCATGCATTGGTAAATATAATGAATACCAACATTTTGATGGACAGTTTTCCTGGAAAATTGTCCCCTAGGATTACAGTTCTTCAACTAAAATCATTGGCAGATCCTTCACTGTTAGCCTGACAAGGGCTCAAACTCAGGAATCCTTGAGGTCATGACCTGGGTTGAAATCAAGAGTCCAATGCTCAACTGCTCAACCTACTGAGCCACCCAGATGCCCCATATGGTCACCTTTTACTGCAAACGTGAAAATAATATAGTTCCAGGGAAGGTAGTGCAGGGTACAATCTCTGGGTATTGTACCTGACACTAGGTTCCTCAACTGGCCAAATGCTAGAATTATCAGAGAGAACTAAAGAAAGTTTGTTTAAAGATGGTGAGTCAGCATAGAAGTAGCAGGTAATCCTAGTACTTTTTTCTGAATAGTTACTATCATGAGAAAAAAACTCTAGCTATAGTCTGATAGGCTCTGAGGTACAAGTTTTGCCTTTGGACAATAATTGTGATTGCCATGTACCCTGAATATCATTGTGCTAAAGTTTTTGGCTCTAAAAACAATCAGGTTATATACATGAAACTGGAAGGACTATACTTCCATTTGTGAAACTGCTTGTGGTTCTGGCTCTTTGCCTTCAAGGGAAAAAGTTCCAAATAAACAAATATACCTTGTATATAATGCTGTTTAAGAAAGAATTCTAGGTGACCTGAGGAGGAAGGATTGGCTCATTATATCCAATGCTGAAAGAGAAAACAGGTACTGGAAGGAAAACAATGCCAGTGGGTCAGGACACATTTAGAATTCTGAGGATAATGCATTGAGGTGCCCATCAGTTCATACAGAAACAGACTCAGATACACCAAACAGACTTACCTCACATTGGTTGCCTCCACTGTTTTCTACCTCTCTCTTTTTATCTCTAGATCTTGACACTCTCTTGGAAGAAGATCTCACTTTAAGATAATCCTGGGAAGGCAGGGTTAAAGCTCACCTAGCAGATTTAAGTTTTTCACTGTTAATCAGAATGACGCATGTGTGAGACAAATCAACTTTGTTCTTATGATATTGCACTCTTTTTCATAGCACAACCTTAGAGTGTTACTATGTCAGAAGACCTATTATCTTCCACTGAGGAGGAAAGTGGTAAGAAGTGTGAGAAGGGAAGAAATCTTATCTTTACATTATTATATCTCTGTAAATCACCTTAATGTTTATCCTATTGCCTGAACATTGATCAACTTATTTAAACACAATGTCCTCTTTAATTGAGAGAAAATATCATGGATTCTGAGGAGTTTATGGTGATGTGTGGTAGCTGAGATATAGTTTAACTGACAGTGTTGGCTTGGGATTCAGGTAGATCTTGCTTCAAGTCTAGGCTCTACCACTTACTGGCTATGTCACTTTGGTCTATGAGATGTAGTTTTCTCTAATTATGTACAGATAGAGTATACTCCTATAAAGGACATTATACTTGCTTTTCTAGCATTCTACTCCATTGGAGTAGGCTTGACATCATCCCTACCTCTGTGAATGGACTTTGTTTGACATAAGGCAATAGTATCCTTTGCTACGAAGATTGGTTCAGGGATGAGCAATGATGTGAGTCTAAGTCAATCAGTGCATGACATTGGTCTTATCAGAGTGATGTACAACTCATTTGCATAAGATAGGTACTATCCTTGCTTTGATTGGGGAGTTATATAGGTGAAGAGTCTGAGATTCTGCAGCAACTTTTTTACTACCGTGGAAGATAAAGCTAGTATACAGAAGTAGAAAGGGAATGGCAGAAAAGAGAGACTGATCTTGATCATAGATTTCCAAAGCTTGTCCACCTCTGGAATTTCTAGTTACATGGATAAATAGATTCCCTTTTGTTTAATGCAATTTGAGATGTACTTTTATTATTTGCAAAATAAGGAATCCTAATTCATAATATTATAAGTATATTGTATCTGACCTGTCAGATAATGACAATTAATGTGGAGTAAAACAGAGAAATGGGGAGAAAAAGTATTGCAATGATGGTGTTGATAACTACAATTGAAGTCAGGATGGGCTGACTGAGAAAGCAGCCTTTAAATAGAGACCAAAGGAGGCAAGTGAGCAAGATATGAGGTCATCTGGGGGAAGAGTTTTCTTGCTCTGCCTGGCATGTTCTATGGACAGGAAGGAGGTCACCATGAGTAGACTATGGGGAACAGAGGGAGAGTAGATGATAAAGTCAGAAAAGTAATGTAAAGTAGGTGTCTTGTGAAAGGGCCAGTAAACCATTCTACGGATTTTGGCTTTATTCTAAGTTAGAAGGGAGACCATTGAAATGTTATGAGAAGAGAAGTGACATGACCTGACTTACATTTTTAAAGGATCATCTGGGTATTATTTTGAGTATAAATTGGGTGGGGTGCAGGCTAGTTGCAGGTGGAGGAATGATAGAACCTGGAAAGCCAGTTAGAAAGCAATTGCAGAATCCAGGGAAGATAAGATAGTCTCTTAGGCCACTCCATGGAGTGGAGGTCCTAAGAAATGGACAGAGTCTTTCTTACAATGGTAGGTTTTAGATGATTCACTATTGGATTGAATGTGGGGTGTGAGATTAATAGGACTCAAGGATGACACTAAAGATACCTTTTGTACAGCTAATGGTTAATGAATAATTCATAAAGACCTCGCACAAAATAGACTATTGAGTGGTAGTTATAGAAGAAAAATAAATATTTACTAGCGTTATCAAAGACTTGGCAACACATAGACAGCAACAAATATCTTTGATAATAAATAGCATTAGTAAATATAATGCCTTTTCATGTATTTTGTCATTTAAGCTTTAGAAAGCCCTGAGATAGGTAAGTTTATTACCGCTTTGCTGAGGGAAAAATCAGGGATGTGATGGGCAAATTGGTTTTTGTCATGGTTCCATGGAAATGGTTATCTCATTTCAACTCTGGATCTTGTGACTCCAAATACAATTCTGCTTTCACTATAGCATTTTGCTGATCTTACTGTTTAAAGGTAACATTTTTCTAAGTTCGTTTTTAGGGAGAATGGTAGAATTGAGAGCAATCCATATTTTTTTCCTATTTTTTCTTACTGTAACATACCTTTTAGGTAAACCAAATTAGGGGTTTCACCCATGGTTTTGTAGAGAAATTATCATAATGAATATCAACTGGATTAATTAACACTTACTAAGTGCAGAATCCAGGGAAGATAAGATAGTCTCTTAGGCCACTCCATGGAGTGGAGGTCCTAAGAAATGGACAGAGTCTTTCTTACAATGGTAGGTTTTAGATGATTCAGGCATTAGTATTATTTGCATTATTACATGAAGTACATCAGTTTAGTTTCCTGGAAACTGAGGCAGTGTATCAACCATGGTCCAATCAGGAGACAGAAATCACACCAGTAATTTTTTTTTAAATTTTTTATAGTTTATTTAGTTTTTTTAAATTATTTTATTTATTTTTTTTACACAATTTATTTTTTTAACATATGCAATTATTTTCCGTCATTTACAATACAGTAGTTACAATGATACTCCAAACAGAAAAGCAAAGTAAAAAATCAAAACCCCCACTTCTATTTCATGTAATTAGACTTATACAGAAATTAGAAGGTTAGGTACCAACTAGTTAATCACCTAATTTCACAGCTATCTGAA
>NC_043700.1:149976359-150013982 GCF_006229205.1 Suricata suricatta | reverse complement strand
TTTTTTTTACACAATTTATTTTTTTAACATATGCAATTATTTTCCGTCATTTACAATACAGTAGTTACAATGATACTCCAAACAGAAAAGCAAAGTAAAAAATCAAAACCCCCACTTCTATTTCATGTAATTAGACTTATACAGAAATTAGAAGGTTAGGTACCAACTAGTTAATCACCTAATTTCACAGCTATCTGAACTGGCAATTGTAATATAGCAGCTTATCTATGATACATTCAAGATACATGATACAATTTATTACTTGCCCATAAGCTAAAACACAGCCTGCTTAATACCTTTCCTTAAATTCCACCTCTATACTACAGAATACTTGAGGTCCATGCAAAAAAGTAGCTACCCTTTATATAGGAAATGGGTGATTAAGTCTTTGCACACCAGTAATTTAATATAAAAAATATTAAACTGGCGAAAGGTGTTAAACTACTAAAAGAGGTAAAAGAGGCCTTTTAAAAATTAGAGGGAAGATGGGGAGCTTGGCAAGATGGCAGGATATGAGAACCCCGAGCTCACCTCATTCCACATTTACAGCTAGATATTATCCTCATCCAAGTCAATATGCCTGAGAGCAAACTTCATAACTAAGTATAGAGAGGAAGCTACATCTAAAAGGTTAGGAGAGTGGATGGACCTGGAGGGTGTGATGCTAAGTGAAATAAGTCAGGCAGAGAAGGATAGATACCGTATGTTTGCACTCATAGGTCTAACAGGAGAGATCTGGCAGGGGACCATGGGGAGAGGAAGGGGGAAAGAGAACTGGGGAGAGTGAGGGACACAGATCATGGGAGACTATTGAATACTGAAAAAGAACCATGGACTGAAGGGGGAGGGGGCGAGAGGGAGGGGGTGATGGTCATGGTGGGGGGCACTTGTGGGAAGAAGCACTGGGTATTATATGGAAACCAATTTGATAATAAACTATTTAAAAAAAATAAAAAGAAACAAAAAAATAAAAGGTTTGGAGAGGCAGAAAGATGGAGGGAGCCTGCCTAGGGGAGGGAGTTATGTGCACTGAGAGGCAAAGAATCAGGGCCTCACACCAGGAAGCTCACACAGGGAAGACTAATCCCTGTAATGTTTGGCTTTCAAAGCCAGAAGGCTGCATTTCTTGAGTTTAAAACCAGTGAGACTTGGAGCCTGGGGTCAGCTGACTCAGCACAGGGCTAGCCCAGAGGACAAATGATAGCTGGGTTGCTGCTTTTAAAGAGGCAGTAGCCCGCATGGAAAGACAATATAAAAACAAAACACTGGGAGCAAACAGAAGACATATATGTTCATACAGATTTCTCAGTGTGTTGGGGGAACTTCTCTAAAAATAAGGGACAGGTGCCATTTTCCATTCCCTGCCCCTTCCAGTATAAACAGGGCCATCTGTGGGAGGTAGGGCAGCACAGACATTGGCTGCCTCACCTGCTGGTGGTGTGCCATTCCCCGTTCTTCTGAGAACTTGCCCACTCCAAGCCTGCTAGCCTAGGCCCTGGGCTCAGGGCACATTTTGTTAAAGCTACGCATGTGCCCTGCCCATGCCCTGTCCAGCCACTGAGTGCACAATTGCTGCATGCAGGGTTCACCTGCCAGGACATGCCATGCCCAGCCTCATGCTCCTGCCATCCCTGACAACAGGACTGACCATACCCAGCCATCACTGCATGCCATGTTCAACCTTGTGCCCCTGGGCACCCTGCTACACCGCTCCGCCCCTCCCCCCCAGCTTCTGTAATGCTTTTGGGGCTCTAGCAAAGGACTAGTGGCCCAGCACAATTTGGCTAACACTGCTGACCTACTCCTAAGTTCCCTGGTGGGCATGCACTGTCAGAGCTGGCCTGTGGGTCCCAGTAGCAGCACAGAGAGCAGGCACAGCCCACAACAGGCAGAGTCAGTGCAGATGACTGCACGGAAAGGAAAGTGAAAGTGATTCAGACACCACAGCAGGGATTAAGCAACACACATAGGATACTCTACCGAAGTGCCAGGTTCTGGGGAATAGGGGACACTGTCCTCCAGGGAACTCCAGGACCTCTTCGTAAAGTAATTACTTTCAAAAACAGAAGATATAGCTGACCTAAGAGATGTGGGTAGTTGAAGTTATCCATAGGAAATGCCTGTAGAAGTTTGCTGGAATTTCAGCAGGTCAGAGCTGATTTGCAGGAGGTAACTCCCAGGGTACAGGTACAATTTACTGGAAAGTGAGCACTAATGGGGCTGTAACAAGTGGGAGAAGCCCAGACTGGAATCAGAGATGGAAGCTCCTTTCTTGTGCAATGTCCCTCTAGTGTCCACTGTTGAGAAGACTTACACTGTGTCAGCTTGGCAAAGGAGAAGTGTTATGTGGTCTAGTTCCAGTGTCAGAGAACAGGGCAAAAAAGGGTAGATTTGGAGCAAGGTCATGATAACTGGCACAAGCAAGTACTGTTATTATTCCCTTGTTACAAATGAAAGAACTACAGAAAGTTGGTGTCTCCAGGTTGAAAAGTTGTTTGTAATTCCAGGCTCCAAAACAGTACCACTGTGCTATATCGCACTGCTTAAATAGTACATCCATGAACTTGACTGCCTTAATTGATGCTGACAAACAACCTGGGGTAGAGGGGGCTCAGGCAATAAGAAGCAAAACAGGTATTGGAAGGCAAACGCTTTGTTAAAGAAGATGCACAGAGAGAACATCTAACAAGAAATAAGCCACAAGAAATGGATGACAAGAACTGAAATATATGCTTTTATTTTACCTAAGGACAAAAGGAAGCTTCTTTTTGTAGAAATGTAGAACCATATTCAGCTAATGTATGAAAAGGGATAGCATAGAATTTAAAATGTCATCAGTTTACAACCCCTAATGATATACGAATATCTGTTCATATCAAAAAGAAAAATGCAAACATTTGTGCTTCTTGATGGAAACATACAACATCATTTTTGATGTATTGTGCCAAAAATCTATAAACCAGATGAAGTCCATAGATCTAATGTCTCATTTATAGACAATACAGGGACTGAGGAAAATGTTAAAGATAACTACAAACATCCAACTCTTGATTTTGGCTTTCATGATCTCATGGTTTGTGGGTCCAAGCCCCACATCAGGCTCTGTGCTGACAGTGTGGAGCCTGCTTGGGATTCTCTCTCTCCTCCCTCTCTCTGCCCCTACCTTTGCTTGCTCTCTCTCTAAAAATAAATAAGTAAGAACCTATAAATTAGAAGCTTCAGAGACATATAAATCAACTATAACACATTGACCTAACTTGGATTGTTAACTGAAGAGCAGTAAAAGCAAAAACCATAAAAATAAAACTATAAGAATTGAAAACATTTGATAACACTGTAGAATAATTATTAATGTTCTAGATGTGATAATGGTATTTGTTTGATTTATATTTAAAAAGTGTTCCTATAGAGATATATAATGAAAAGTACGTGATAAATAACATCTGTAATTTGCTTCAAAATAATTTGTGTGTGAGAGATAATAGGTGAAGGTATAAAGAAAAACAAATTAGCTTTAATAGTTGTTTAAAAAGGATGAGGGGATTCATTTTTATATTCATCTTATATCTCTACATTTGAAAATTACATAAAATAATGATAAAATGATAATGAAAAAGTTTTTCTTTTGTCAAAGCAATTTTACTTTTTAATGGGATCATGTAACTTGCAAGTTGCTGGCTGTCTAGTAGTAGGGCTGAGAGAGAAAATATGGCATTTTCTACTGTATTAAAGCCATAATAACCCTGTTTTTATAAAAGGGAAGTATCTGGAAGGATTAATGTTTTTGTTATAAAGCACTTAATCTAAAGTCTATCTTTATGTATTTGACTTATTTTATTTAATTAAAAAATCAAAGAAGGGAAATCCTCTTCTTGAAGACAGAGTGTTTGACAAGAATTTTTCAATACAAGTGAAATAATCGATCTCTCTACTTTCACTTCAAAGTGTCCCTGACTCTTAGTCCTGCCTAATCTTAGCAAAGTTGATAGAACAGAATGTGTAACAAGATTTCATCACAGCATCCAGCAGTACTTTTTTACTGTAGGTGACTTGAGACAGAGGAGAAAAATGTAAATTTTTCTATTAATTAAGATGTTTCAAGCAAAAAGTCTTTTAAGGTATTCTTGGTCTACCAAAGTCCTCTATTTTGCTCCTCAGTAGACATTTTTGAAAACAGGTCAGTAAGAAGCAATAGCAACATCAGGATTGAGCCCCAGTGCTATTAAAAACGATAGATGTTATTTTTTTACTCCTCTGAGGGCACTTGCTGGGCCTAGTATAGTTTCTGATACTCAAGTGGTGTTGGTTGAATTGAATTATGTTATGAACTATGCATCAAGGTGTCGTGAGAAGATCTGGCTTCTAGTCACCTACCACTAAGTTGTTTTGGGACCTGGCATGAGTTACACTACCTCTCTGGACCCTGGTGTCTTCATCTACAAAGTTATGATAAAGCAGTAGAAAATCACTATAAGCCTTTCTAACTCTGAGATTGGCTGGATAAAAAGGATCAAACTTACAACATCTGCTTCATATGGTAAGATAATATTTGAAATACTAAATTATGTGTTCTCCATATTGCTCCCCCCCCCCCCAACGATTTCCTCTTCAAGCCTGTGTCCATGAGAAGTTTGCATCAGGGCTAAGATCCTAAAAGGGAGAGGAGCTTTTGTGGATAAAGGCTGACCAAAAGTCAGAGGTCCCCTCCTAGACTTCCCAATGCCTTGATCCTACCTAAATTTGGGAGAATGTTCAGGCTGCTCCATGGAAATGGAAAGGAGGAAAAATTCCCAGAAGTGACTATAATTTTTTCTGCCAGCAGACAGAATGGAAACAAATATTAATAGAAGAAAATAAGGTTACCGCTTGAATAGTGTGCCCACGCATTATTACTCAAGACATTTAGTGTAACTCTTTTTTTCTTCCATCAGCTATTGTTTTGGTGTCCTATTAAGACAGTCTTAAATGGCAATAATAAAAGAGATTTGATATTTCTGTCATATAAAGTGCTATGGACTAAACTGTATCTCTCCAAAATCTGTATGTTGATTAGACTTCTGTAACCCCCAATATATGGAGATAGTGCCTCTAAGGAGGTGATAAAAGTTAAATAAGATCTTAGGGAAGGGTCCTCACCTGAAAAGGCTGGTGTTTGTATAAGAGAAAAAAGAGATACTAGAGCTTCTCTCCCTCTCTCTCTCTCTCGCTCTCTCTCTCTCTCTCTCTCTCTCTCTCTTTCTCTGCCATGTGGGCTTCTGCAAACCAGGAAGAGAGACCTCACCAGAAACTGATTATGCTGGCATCCTGATCTGTAGATCAGCTTCCATAACTGTAAGAAAATAAATTTCTGGGTTTTTTTTAGGCCACCCAGTCTATGGTATTTTGTTATGGTAGCCTTAGCAGACTAATACATAAAGTCTCAGGAAAATCAATGCAGACTGATCTATAGTGAACTTTGTTGACAGCAGAATGTCTTCAGAGGTGAGCTACAGGATGAGAAGTTGTACTACCAATTATTTGAAATAATTCAGGATAAAACTCCAGCTATGTTTAACATTCTCAAAATGAATGAAATCAGAGTATCAAGCTGTTGGGAGTGGTAATAATTAAATCTAATGGACTGTAAGTAAAATTGTGTGATCAGTGACTTTGATTTTGTTATAAACCTCCTTCCTCTTATTTAGAACCTGAAAATTTTAGATGAGAGGTAAGATCAGTTATATGGTATGTGCTGGTAAAGGGGTAAAACTGAAGAAAAGTGGGACTAAGTGGGGCTTGAATAGGTATTTGGTGGGGAGTTCTGCCTACCTGGGTACAAATAAAAGCAGCTTTTTGAAATTCCTCCAGAGCATAGACATTTCTTCATTTAAATTTCTCCATTTAATTCTTTCCAGCAGCCCACAAATTATCTTATCACAAGCTGAAATCAAGAAAAAGGTGCTATAACTTTAACGCACGAGTTTCTCCTCTATTTATGATCACCTCCATTACTTGCCAAATGGAAAAGAATGATTATGGACAGGCTAGCCACACAATTTTGAAAAATCACTTGTATTTTGCTTGAATTGCTAGAATAGTTGTTTGCTGTTGTTATTTTTGGTAGCATATATATCTCCTTAATCCAGTGTGTTTCGATTATATTAGAATACTGTCTTCCCATGACAATACCCAGGACAGTGGAAAGAAATCAGCTTCAGAAGCCACTGGCCAATAATAGAAGTTGGTCTGTTGTTATTAAAATTCAGCCTAGGAGAATCCACAGTGAATTTAATCTGTATGTAGAAAATTGGTTGTACATAAAGATTGTGGCTGCTTGAGGTCTTTTTTTTTTTTTCCCATTTTATCTTTATTTATCTTGGTTATGTGTTCCTTTTGGCTTACCTGTGAGATGGTCATCACATCCCCTCTGATTCTGGTCATCAAGAAATCACAGTGAGTCACAGAGTCTTCTCAGGTCTTGTTCATTGGACCCTTGTCCCTGACCCTACTGTGTAAAACCAAAGCTCAGTGTGTGTCAGTATTAAGTGGAAACCTCTGAAAAGAGCTACAGTTCCTTACACCACTCTCTGGAGTAATTTTCATGGCCCCCACTCTTTACTGTGACCTGTGTTCCTTGGTATTCTAAAGAAAGATTGGATGGCACGGTGTTGGCTATGATGAAGGTTACTAAAAATGACAAATACCTAACCCTTTAATAAGATTTAAAACAGGTTTATTGGGCTATGAGGTTGTCAGTGGTAATGAGATTTTATTCTCATTTTCTCACGTCTCTTTTAATTTACAGCAGATTGGAAAAAAATTATTTTTAAGGGCTACCAAAAATATGATTTATGGCTTCTGCTCATGGATATCTTAAGCTCATTAGAAAATTATGAAGATGCATAATGCCCAGGGTAAACTAAAGACTCATAAAACATTTTGCTTAAGGTAAAATTGATTTCAAATGTGTTGGGGAGTGAATATTAGTTAGCCTTAGATTAATTCCCTTTAGCTTGGAGACTACATTGTATGGGACAAGGTAGTTCTTTAAATTAAAGATGGCATAATTAAAAGTGCAATAAATTGAAAGAATTACTTTATTTGATATAATTTCTATGCAGTCTGGCCTCACTGTCTGATTCTGTTATGGCACTGCCAATGAGTGGTGACGACTAGGTACTGATTTTCAACTGCATTATTCTTCACTGTAATCACCCTTTATTATAACACTTATCTGCAAAGGTACATCGATCAGAAAATGCCCATTAATTATACTGCTAATGGTCAGCAAGTGAGAGGATTATGCTAGAATGAATAGGGAACAAGCTGTAAGGACCTTTGGGATAGCTACTGTAACTACAACAGGGATACCATGGCCAATGCTGACTTGGGAGGCAAAACTGTCTGCCTGGAGCCTGTGAGTAACAGTATTATTGACTTTCATTTACTCGGAAAACTGCAGGAGCCTGAAGCCTAATGTTAACCAGTGATACTCAGACCTTCTCTGGCATGGCCCGGCGTGAGGAGTGTAGTTCTCTGATAATGCACAGAGATGAAGATGCTTTCTGAATGACATGATCTGATTCTGCTTCAGGTTTTTGATTGTTACCTTATTGTTCTGAAGAAAGATGAAATTTTAAACATGAGCCACAAGCTCTTTATACTTGAATACAAAATACTGCAAAGAATAATGATTTTTAGATAAGTTGTTTCCAAATATCTGGTAGGTTAATCGGAGCATTTATATAATATACTTATATATTGATTTTTCTTTTAATAATTTTCACATTCTTTAGAGTTATTATAATGTTCGCTAACATGCAGATATTCATAGAGTCTTAATCTAGCAGTGGTTAACTCTGACCTCATTGGTATTGGAATTACACTTCTATTTCTTAAAGATATATTTAGTGCTTAGGAAAGTCACACTTGTCAAATTTTGTCTTATTCTTGGGCATAGGGTATATAGTTGGCATAGTTTTTGAATGCCATAAAGCTTGAGGAATAGAAAGAAGGGAAATGAGATGATTTTGAATTGACTTTAATAGGAAAAATGGGGAGTATAGTATCACATAATTAGAGAAAAGAAGAAAATGGATAATTATGGGCCATTCACTGGAGAAATTAGGGTATAAATTGATCTTAATGTTTGAAATAAGAGTGGAAAAAAGCAGGCAGGAGAGCTGTAAACACTCTTGAAAAGAAGCAGAATGACTTTTCTTTTTTATCCAACTTCATTGCTAACACATGAGTTAGAACATTTTGGGCTTTTTTTTTTTTTAAATAATTTATTGTCAAGTTAGCTAACATACAGTGTATACAGTATAGTCTTGGCTTCGGGAGTAGCTTCTCACGTTCCATCACTTACATACAACACCCAGTGCTCATCCCAGCAAGTGCCCTTCTCAATGCCCATCACCCATTTTCCCTACCCCCCCCCAACACCTCGCCCCTCCAACCCTCAGTTTTCTCTCTTTGTATTTAACAGTGTCTTATGGTTTGCCTCCCTCCCTATTTTGGGCTATTCTTGAGGTGAGTCAGAAACAACACCCATCAGAAGGAAGCCGCATCACAAAATAAATAAATGAAGAAACAAGTAACTAAAATGCTGATCTTAAATATCACTGCTCTTCACTAGACTCTTGACTGAAATGCAAGCAAAACTAAAAATAATCATCTGCCAGTTAAGGGTTTTTTTTTTTAAATGAAGCACTCAGTTTCTTAAGTTCTCCCTTGTATACTTTGCCAAGCAACTTTGATTTTTTTTCTCTCTCAGATTGTATGAATGTACTGCTTGCTTTTGGCATTGAGGAGGAGAAGATTTTGTCTCCTGTAGATGCCAAATATAGGGCAAATTAATATTCAGCATACCTATTACTCAGGAATTAAAATACAATTACATTTCTTCAGAATGATTTCTTTTATTACAAAGATACATTTAATTAGGCATTTAAAAATGAAGTGTTCCTTGAAATTTGGATGTAATTTTATTATTTCCATAATTCTTTTGCCAAATTAATTAGATATTATGAGCCAAATGTATAATGTAAAATCAGCAGATTAATGCAAATGATATTTTATATGTAAAATTAAATAGGAGAGTTTTAGAGATTTCTTAATTTAATCTGAAAGGCATTTGTGAAATAGTTCTCTATATTAAAATTAAAGATGTTATTTAAAATTAATTCTAAAGCTAAAGGACAAACATTACTTCAGATTAAATACTAAAGGACAAAGATTAATGGTGAAAAATCCTTAATTAGTAGGAAGGAATTGAGTGGAAAATTATTAACTTGGCCCTTCATAAATCTTTAATACTAATTGATTAGTGCTTTATATTTAAAGATATAATCAGTAGAGTGTAAATAAGCAGTGTAACCTTTCTTAATAGTGGGCTATAATATTCCACCAGACACTTGAAAGGCACTTTCTTCTGGAATAGTTGGACTAGTCTTGTCTAGGAATATAGGAGCTATTTTATTTTAAAAGCTGAATTCCCATGAACTTTAGAATCACTCCCTAAACTTTGAATCTCTCTTTCTGTGTCACAAATATCACACATACTATTTCAAAAATACTAAATTTATCTGTAACATTTTAAAAAATGCAATTTCTTAGACACTCATTAGGTCGTCATTTAAAAACATCCTTAAGAATTTATTCCTAATCTCTTAACAACTATGTTTTATTAGAAAGCTGTCAATACCTGTCCATGCTTATGATGGTCAAAATTTTTGAATTTTTGAAACTTATTGCTGTATTTATAAGCATAGCTGCAGATAGTTTTCTCAGGTTCAGTGTTATAGAGAAGTCCAAATAATAAGAATAAAATGAAAACTTGAATGTATTTTCATTAACATATCAGGATTTGGAGAACATTTATTTGTCAGAATTTCTCTGACAGTCTGAAAGAAGTACTTTGATAAAACAGTTGTGGTATATAGTGACACTTCAGGGTATGTATAAATAAAAAAATTGTCCTTAATATTTGAGGAAAGAGATAAGAAGAATAATTTGCTTTGCTTCCAGAAGAGAGATACTGAGGGAGAAGAGTAAGAGTAAGGTGAAAATATTTAAGGTCTCTGAAGGCTATGTGTTTGTTGTATGATGTGGCAGATATTTGGGATTCCCCATAAATAGTTTCTGCGAGTGTCTTTCTTATAGAAGCTTGAGAAAGTACTAAATTTTGCAATACCTGTTAATATAAAGTAAAGCACAAATGGTATGCATGCACAGAAATAGAAGCTAAGGACATGTTCTAGGCCTAGAGCTGAAATCCGAGATATTTGAAATTAAACAAAGGAATTCTATCAGCACAGTAATGAAAAATATCCAACTTACAGTCATTAGGAATCATGACTATTGAGGAGGGAAGGTTTTTTAGTTGGCTTGGACTTCTGTGACAGTACCATAGACTGGGTGGCTTAAATGGCAGACATTTATTTCTCATAGTTCTGGAGGCTGGAAAATCCAAGATCAAGATGCTGATTCAGTTCCTACTGAGAGCTCTTTTGCAGAGGGCTGTCTTCAAGCTGTATCCTCACCTGGTGGAGAAAGATATTATTTCTCTTACTTATGCCTTTTCTTATAAGGACACTAACCTCTAAGTCATAAGGTGGAGCCCTCATGACTTAATTACTTCCCAAAGAAAGGCTCCACCTCCAAATACCATCACATTGGAACCTAAAGCTTCAGCATATGAATTTTGAGGGGACAAAAACATTCCATAGCAGATGCATTGCAGACAGGAGATGAAAAAAGTTGATTCCATTATGTTTGAAGGAACTAAAATTGACAATGCAATGTTTCTGATGATCTCTTTTTAGTAAAAAAGTTTTAAGAGATATTTCCAATAAGAATGTGGTCACCTCTTTGGCTCAAATATTATTATCATTTATTGCTGTTTTCAAGACTGCTAAGCAAAATGGCACGCATATTAGTAATACTTTCTGGGAAGGAGTTCAAACATGGTTGAAAGTGTGAGATTCACTCGGGCACTCAGTAACATTGAATGATGTGGCTTCAGCTGAGAACAATATCCTGAGAATAAAGCAACGTAGTCCTGTTGCTCCAGTTTCTTATTTTGGCTGATAGACAATCTTAAGGAATTACCATCTGGCTAAGTATAACTTTAGTTCTTCCTTCCTAGTGAACGTTGTCTGTCAGTTAAGACTATTTAGAAATGTTAATGTTATAATGGTCATATAATCTTCTAATCCAGTGATTTCCAAAGTGGGCTATTTGGTTCCTCCAGTGACTAAACAAGATGAAGAAACAGAAGAAGGAAAATAGAAGTGCCATGAACATGAATATGGCAGACATAGGTTAGCGGGTCATCAAAATAATTAATGTTTTTTTCTGGAACACAGGTAGATTACAATTCACAAACTCCCTTGCAGTTAGGCGCATCGATATGATTGATTTCCAGGTAATAGTATGTGACCTGAGTGATGTATTCAACTTCTAGGCCTGACCCATAAAAACCCACATTGTTCTCATAAATGCTCTTTCCCTTCTGCTGATTTGATGGATGATATAAACATGGTGACTTCAAAAGCTATGTGTTAAAGATTGTGGAGCCATTTGTAAGAGAGTTGCCACAGATAAGGATTGTATCTTTTGATATATATGAGGAAGAAATAAACTTCTTTCCATTTTCTTTCTTTCTCTTTCTTTCTTTCCATAATACATATACACTATATCTATAGTATATGTATTATTTATAAAAAAGCATGCACATATACTGGCGGGGTATACTATTTTTTTTCTTACCTTGAAGTGTATATAGTAATAAAAAATTGCAGACCAATGTTATAATCAATTCTTATTTTGTGTGACTGAGTAGACATAGCTGTATTTGATTCTTTTCATTTTTCCTTTCAAGAAATATTTATTGAACAACAGCTGCTATGTGTTAGACAGGCACAAGGCTAGCCAAGAAGAATAAAATGATGATCAGATATACATGGGTACTTGTCTTTATAGAATCTACATTCTGCTAGGGAAAAAAAAAACAGAAAAAAAGTAAAGAGATAAGTCTAATGATTTTTAGTGGGTAATTTTTATGAGAAAAGGAAGTAAAGCCTTGAGAATAGAAAATAATGATAGTAAGGTAGTGTCTTTATTTCACACAGGGTGATTAGGGAAATCCTCGTTTAGAAGTGGCATCTGAAATGAAACTAATAATTAAGTGAAAGATAAGGGTCAGCAGAGAATTCCAGGCTCTAAGGACTGTATATACATGGGCATTTTCTTGGAATTGAAGACAGTGTGGCCAAGACAGCACGACTGGGGGAGATAATGGTACAAATGTGGTTACACAGGGATATGATTCATGTAGGACCTTTTAGGTAATGGCTGACAAATTACTGCCCATGGGCCAAATTTGGTTAATTTAGCAAAATTCTGCTAGTTTCTCACAAATAAAGTTTTATTGAAATTCAGTCATGCTCAATCCTTTACATATTGTTTATGGTTGCTTTCATGCTACAGTGGCAGAGATGAATAGTTTGAATGAGACCATATAGCCCAAAAAGCGTATAATATTTAGCAATTGGCTCTTTACAGAAACATTTATCTATTTTCTGTGTTTTTTATTTTTTAACAGTTATTTATTTTTTTAAAGCCAGAGAGAGACAGAGCATGAGTAGGGGAGAGGCAGAGAAAGAGGAGCTCACAGATTCCAAAGCAGACTCCAATGTCTGGGCTGTCATCACAGAGTCCAACACGGGGCTCATAACTCACTTACCACAAGATCATGACCTGAGCCAAAGTTGAATGCTTAACCAACTGAGCCACCCAGGTGCCCCAAGTGTATCTGTTTCTAATACAGAATGTGGAGATATTTTGGATTTAAAGCTATGGACAATGAGAAGCTATCAATGAGAAGCAAGAAAATAAGATTATTCTGACTTATGTCTTTTGAAGATCCTTATGATAAATAAGTGGAGAATGGATAGGAGAGGGAAAAAATGGAAATAGGACTATTTTAAGACATTTATTGTGGCACAGGTAAGAGGTAATTGGGGCCTGTCCCACAAAAGAGTATACAATAGAGTACACAAGACTTACTTTTGAATTGAATATGAAGGATTAAGGGTTTGGTTTGAGTAGTTGAGAATTGATTAGGCATTTTATTGAGTTAGAAAAAAAATGGGTTTGGTGTGTGTGTGTGTGTGTGTGTGTGTGTGTGTGTGAAAACAAGTTTTAGAAGGAAAAAAATTTCTCCTTTTGCATCTATTAATAAGATGCAAAGGGTAAACCAAATATAGGAGTCAAAGGAGAGGTCTGGGCAAGCGAAATAAATTTCAGAATCATAGACATAATTTTATTTAAACCCGGGGTATTTAATGAGCTCACTTAGGAAGAATACAGAGAGAAGAAAATAAGCACAAGGCATACTCCTAAGGACTTCAAAATTTAGATAGAAGAAAGCATAGTTCAGCCAAGGAAATTGAGAAGGAATAGTAGAGATGGGTGGACAGTCAGTGATATCACTGAGGTAAAGAAAAGAGTATTTTCAGAAAAGAGTGGTGAAACTTGTTATAACCTGTGGAAAAGTCAAGTGAGAAAAAGAAGGAACATTCCCACTGAACTTGGCAACATGGATTTGACCTCTACAGAGATCCTTGGAAACGTGATTGGAATAATTCCTGTGGAAAGAGGAAGAAAACAGTATTTAGAGGAATTTATGACAAATAGGAGGTAAGGAAGTAGGGAATGCTGTGAAAACAATGCATTTGGGGAGTTTGACTGTGGAGAGGAACAAGGAAATGAGGCCATATCTAAACTAATTGATAGGGTTAGGAGAATTGAAAAATCTTTATTATATATTATTTACTTTTAAAATTATGACTGTTACAGTAGAAATAATGGAAATGGTACAGTAGAAAGAAAAATATTGATGATAAAGGATATTGGAGGTTAAATGATAAAGTCTTTGAGAAGAACAGAGGGAGTGTCAGGGCACCTGGGTGGCTCAGTGGGTTAAGTGTTCCACTCTTGATTTCAGCCCAAGTGATGATCTCACAGTTGGTGAGATGGACTCCTATGTCAGCTCCTCACTGATGCCATGGAGCCTGCTGGGGATTCTCTCTCTTCATCTCTACCCCTCCCCTGCACTCTCTTCTCTCAAACTAAATAAATAAACATGAAAAACAAAAAGAAAGAAAGAGAGAAAAGAGGATATTGGTACTATGGCACCAATCTACACCAATCTATTAGTCTGATGTATTGACCTTTTCATGGAGAGGGACGCTGTAATGGGAGAGAAATATCATTCAAATTCAATCTGTTTTTAGGATGACTTGTGGGAATAGGAGGGATTTGTATGTAATGGCTCCAATTTTCTCGTTGCTATAAGGGATGGGTTTACTAGGAGATTGTTAGTGCAGAAGAAAGAGGAGGAATTGTATGGGAAGAGAGGGGAGAATGTGGGCAGTATTGAAAAAGTGAAAAAGAAGCAGCAATTGAAAAAGTGAAATTAGTCAGCTTAGGTGTGATTTTTTTCTAAGAACTGTCTAAACAGAATGCTATGAATGCTGTTAGGAATTTGTGGCAGTAGCTTATGTAGTCAAGACAGTAGATTTCAGAGTAAGAACAAACCTGGGTTCAAATTCTCTTTATTCCTACAGTGTGACTCAGGCAAGTTATTTTGCTTTCCTGGCCATCAGCTTTCTTCTCTGTAACATGACTACAGCAATGCTTACCTTGTTTGTTATGAAAATTAACGTACTTGGTGTGTATATAAGGTCCTCAGTAGAACTAAAATAAAGCCCTTAATGAATGGTAGCTATTGTTACTATACATGGATATTTCTGTTATAAAAGCCTTCATGAGTAAAAGTGCTTTGTTCAGGGGCACCTGGGTAGCTCAGTCGGTTAAACATCTGACTCTTGATTTTCACTTAGGCTGTGATCTCATGGTTTATGAGTTCGAGTCCTGCATTGGTCTTCTCTGCTTGGGATTCTCTCTCTCCCCCTCTCTTTCTGTCCTTCCCTTACACTCTCTTTCCTTCAAAATATAAAAAAAAAGAATAAACATTTAAAAACAGAGTGCTTTGTTTCTTTGACCTTTGATCATTTTACTTGCAAGACGTTTTCTTTGTTACGAATTTAGATCAAACTAGCTGTGCATTCGTCACATAAGCAACATGTATTTATTTCCCTGAATCACTTTCTGTCCCCAAGTCCCCATCCTCAACAATTCTAGAGGTTTGCTCTGTTTTGAGGGGATAAAACGCAGAAGGAATTCTGTATTTGTTTGCAATTAAGTAAGGAGGAATTTCTGAAGAGATGAGTGATGGGCCAAATTTTGAAGAGAAGCAAGATATTGATGGAAAGAGCAGAAATGAATTTGTAGGTCAGTGGGTGGGTGGGGGTTGCGTGAGGAAAGATACAGAGATGAAAATGAGCATCTCACTTATGTGTGACGACAGGCAGCTGGTGCTGGCCAGAGCAGAGAGGCTGCAGTGAAAGGTAATGAGAAATGAAGGTGGGATGGATCCTGGGGGTGTAATATTAGTGGAAAGTCCTGAAGGGCAGGGAGGGCTTGGGGTGTGCATAATAAGTGACACTTAAAGCACCGGAGACTGCTGAGCTGGCAAAGGACCTGAAGAAAATGAAGTTAGAGGAAAATCATTAGAGCATCTGTGAGTAGGTGGGATTTGATGAAAAGAGACTGGCGGCAGAGAAACCCACTCAGAAATCACCACTGTCACTCAGATGTGGGCTGATGAGGACCCTGGGCTGGGTGGTTGTGGGAGCGGAGAGGAAATGGTAGATTAAAATGACATAATTTCGGTGTTTGTGGGAGGCTGTGTGAAGAGCGAAGAGAGCAGTTGAAAATAACTCAAAACTTGAAAACTACAAGGGAACTTGGAGATTACAGCGATATAGTATTTTGAGGGGAGGGGAGGTAGAGACAATGGGAGAAGAGAAGGGGAAAGTTTTCATAGGGCGAAGTTAGGAAGGCCAGTGCATGTTTGTATAAAACGCATATTTGAATTACAATAATGAAAAACCAGGAGTGGACAATACATTTCTGTTTCGAAAAAGGAAAAGTAATAGAAAGAAACGCGACTTGGAATACTCCCTAACAATTGTAATCTGGGGGAGTGCCAGGGTATATAAAGTTTCTGTTCCATTTTGCCTATAGATATCAAACAATGTGCAAAAGAGAAGTTGTGAGTTAGTTATGCTTCCCTTGAGTCCATGTTTTTCCCTCTGTAGTGTTAACTTTGAGAGCTGGCCTCGCAGGACTGGGAATATGAGGAGGAAGTTGGCCGTGAGACTGGGTCCTTAGACACCTCAGAGGTTCTCACAGCCTCCCTACAGCTTGGGGTACAGTATGAGGCAAGATTTTTCCAAGCACTGGAATTTACAGAGGAGTCATCTCAGGCACCATGGATCATGAGGTGCTCTGGGGCAGAGTCTCTAATGACCGACAGGCAATGAGCACTTGGCATGCCTGGCACTGTGCTGGGTCCTTTGCAGACAGTTGCATTTCATTGTTATCGTTTAAGCATGGCTCTCATTGCAGTCTATGTGTAAATTGTGCAGTCAGTGTTAGAAGTAAAATATTTTGCTTATTAAAAAACTCCTGTGAATATCTTAGTTTAGAATGCCTTTTTCAACTTTCTCTGTGCTTAAGGAGAGGAAAGACAGTGCCCTTTCAAGTTTAATCAGATCACAGAATTACTGTTATCTTTAACACTTTTAAGGTAACTTTAACTGTGAAGTGCAGTGTAAATTAGCAGGAAAAACATGTTCGTTTCCTTACTAAGATGGGAAGGTTTCAACAGTTGACATCCAGCTGGCTTTTGTTTATGGCTTACAGGTGTTCTGTGCATTTAATAGTGCAGACAAAACTTTACAAAGTGAGAAATACATAGTGACTAAAAAATACAAGCCCCATCTTAAAGAATCTTGTCTGGCTAATTTCTTATAGACTATATATACTTTGCTTATATATTTAATTTATTACCTACTGTGCATCTTATGTACCTTTTTTTGTATTATGGAGATACACACATATAGCTGTATAATGTCTACATTCTTTCCAAGTTCAATCTCCCAATTTAGTGAATTTTAATGCCTTCTAATATGTTAACTTATTTTTACTGAAAACATGATAAATTGTGGTTATTTTACTTCATTAAAAAGTACTTTCAGATGGTCTGAAGATCTAAGTTAAGATGGGTGTGATGTTGGTATTTAATTACATGCTTGAGATTTCTACCACTGGTGAAAATATTTTACTCTCTCTAGAAATAAAGATACCTGGGTGGCTCAATCACTTAATCATCCAACTTTGGTTCAGGTCACGATCTTGCTGTCTGTGAGTTCCAGCCCCGCCTCTGGCTCTGTGCTGATAGCTCAGAGCCTAGGGCTTGCTTCAGATTCTGGTTCTCCATCTCTCTCTGACCCTCCCCCGCTTGCACTCTGCCAATCTCTCTCAAAAATAAATAAATGTTTAAAAAATTAGAAATAAATGTATACTTTATATTATAACTTAGTAAAAATAGTATATTTAGGCAAAATGTGTGAAACAAGGGAGTTAATTTATTTTGAATTTGAATTTGTAAAGAACACTTTTTCTAAGAAATTAACCTGAGAGTATAAAGATATTAGAGCATGTAGCCGAGGAAAACTGGTTTAAAAGTTAATGAATCAAAGTATGATATTTTAAAATATAAAGTGTTTCCCATGTTTGACCAGCTGCCTGTAGTATTAGGCTGGGATTTTGGAGCACACAGCTAAGGTGCGGGCAAGAGACGTGCTCAGCTCCATCCATACTAAACCACCAAAAATACATCCCATCTGCTCTGTTCATACATTGACCACATAGGCCAGGAAGTGTTTTTCACCTTGCATTCCACAGTTTTCTAACGCGTCTTTCAATGTAGTAGCTCTTTGAAATTAAGTGTGATTCTGACAGACAGGCTTCTCTATACAGGGTGAGAACTTCCCTCCTTCAGATCACTTTATAAGGGTTTTCATGCCTGAGTTGAAAGGACGTTGGGGATGGCTCCTTATGTAAGTAGTCTCCGAGCTTCATTGGAGTCTATGCCAAGTATGGTGGCAGCTAGCACTCCCTTCACTCCAGCTGGATGCAAGCCTTTCTCCAGTTCCTGTTGCTCTGCTCTCCTCACCGAGTGGAGAGAGGCAACCTCTAGCCCTCTCTGCTCAGCTCAGGAAGGTTGCTTTCAGCACACACATTTCCAAGCCTTGACTCTAAAAATCTTTCTGGTCAGCTTGCCTGAGAAGGTTTTTTCCCCTGCCCCCAAATGTGGGGAAATACACAAAATTAAGATTCTAGGCTTTAAAATCTCACATTAAGAGCGGAGGTTAGAGAGACACAGGAAGGAAGATGACCTTTCACTAGGGTTGATTCTTTCCAAAGTTGGAGGAAAGGCACATGATGGGGGGAGTTGAATACAGAATAAACCTAAAGAGATTTAGAGAACTGTAGAGTTGGGATTTGACAATGTTGACTTACGGACCTCACTTCTGGATGGTGATTTCCAAATCTGATCTTAGATATTTATTTTAGTGCGGGAATGAAAACATATTAGACTTGTTTATCAAAAGGAAATCCAACTTCTGAGTTATTTGTTTAAGACTAGTTTCTTATATTTTAAACACTTTACAAAGTCTGCTCACCAAGCTCAGGCAAGTCCAGTATTTCTTTGTTCATAGTTCTGTTTACTGAAGTAAGTAAGTGGACCAATTCTACCATTGTTTACCTTTTGCATGGAAATTCACCATCTCTTTTAAAATCAAACACCAAAGGTATAGCTCCTCCCAGACTGATATTTAAGGATGGCTCTCCACATGTGAGGGATGACTGAACATTAATTTCCAACCACCATTCCTAGAGATGCCCCTTTATTTTAGGCTCTTCACACACATTTGTACTCTTACCACACAATGTCTGATCTTGGAGGATTTAAGGATAAGTTCTTGGAGGGAATCAGCAGTATTGCTTATCCCTTCCTGAAGGCTGATGAAGTGGTGGAAGGAAACTCAGCCAGAAATGTTTTAGGAATGGAGATTGCTGTTAAACCTGTGTTCTTGAAAGCTTCCTGCACTATGGAAATGAGGAGTTGAGATTTCTGAATGGAGGTGTAAAAAAGCACTGGGGTTTTACCCTCTATGCCTATTAGGGATACAGGAGAGCAAGAGTCACCAATTGTTATATCAGGACTTTAAAAAATTTAATGTTTATTATTTATTTAAGAGAGAGAGGGAGAGAGAGAGAGCAAGCAGGGGAGGAGCAGAGAGAGAGGGAGACAGAATCTGAAGCAGGCTCCAGCCCAACATGGGGCTTGAACCTACAAACTGTGAGATCATGACCTGAGTTGAAATAGGATGCTTACCTGACTGAGCCACCCAGGTGCCCCATCAGTACTTTTTTAATAGCAAGTGGCAGAATGCCCAACTCTAACTTATTCAAAGGGTATCTATTAGCACATAAAAATAAGAAGTCTGGAAACAAAGTTGCTTTGGGAAAGAGAGAGCTCAAATGATTTTCACCAGGACAACATTCTCTCTCTTCATTTCTTCATATAACCTTTTTGACATTGGCTCTAGTCACTGATACACCATGCCATTATGGTGCAGCATCAGCCTCACACCTCACCAGATTAAAGTACACATTCAAATATGTTGTCAGTCATTCAGGCTAAAGTTCCAAGACCAGCCCTGCTTGGACCTGACTGACTCAGCCTGAACCACGTGCCTACAAATCAATCCCTGTCACCCCCAGCCCCTTACTGGGGAAGGAGATGATCTACTGACCAAGCTGGAATCACGTTACCCCAGATGGAAGTGAACTGAGCTTCACAGCAACTGTGTGATCTATGAATGAAGGAAGGATGAGTCCCTATATGAAAACTAGAATGCTACTAGCAAAGTAGGATGAATGGATTCTGGAGATTTAGAAATAATAGTTGTCCACTCTGACCCTGCAGTTCTTTCTTCTGAAAATGTGTCTAGGAAGAGATTTAATATTTTATAAGATGAAGTTAGCTGAGTAATGAAGTTATATAATGAAGAACAGCTTTTACCAAAAAAATTTTTTTAATATATTAGACTGTACAGCTCAACTGTATATTAGATTTACTGATGACAGTGCAACTACCTGACATTATGTATATGATGTGCTTGGAACAACTGTTGGAAATGTTGTATTTACAACTCTCTTTACAAGTAACATGAAAAGACCAACAGAGATCATTTGAAACTTTTGAAATACTTTGAGTGACAACACATGGTCTTAACACGTTAATTTGCTATCCAAATTTTGAGAAATGCAGAAAGGTTAAGAAAACTTAGTGAAAGAAACAAAGGGAAATTACAACAGATGCTGAAGGTATACAATCCATTACATATCAGTTTTGTCTTATTCTAAGAATCCTGTTATTAAAAATGTTTCTCATGTTGAAAGAATATTGTGCCAATATTTCTTAATATAAACCTATGGCCAAAAAAGAAGTCTTAGATTCTGCTGACATCCTATTTACTCGTTAGATTTTACTACTTCAAATGAAAATCTGCAACTGTCAGTGATTCATCTATTCTTTTTTTTCCTTTCTTTCTCAGCTTCTCTGAGTACTGAATCAGGCTTCTATTTCCCCTGTGAATGAGATCTGTTTTGTAAACAATTGACATAACATTGTTGACTGCTCACACAGGTCTTAGAGATTCAGAAGGGAAAAAATTGGCAAATCTACAAGGGCCCAAAAATGTGCAGTATATTTCATGGTGATGTTTTATATTAAGGTTTACTCTTTATTCAGTCACCTGAAGTACAATACACACACATACCCGCATGCGTGGACACACAAACATACACACACATTATATTTGATGGTGGGGCATTAACCTTTGAGTAGTCAGGGTATATACTTTCTGTACAATGCTCCTAGGTAGAGTATTTGGATAGAATTAAGTTAATTCAGTCAAATGATTAGTTTTATGTTTTCTCCCACAGAAAAACTGCTATTGAATGGAACCAACCTAACTGGTCAGTTATTTTGGTTTCATCTAGGGACATCGTGCCCTTTCCCATGAAAACATTGAGTTTGATAATTTCATTATCTAAAGAGCTGTGTCCCAGATTTACAGTTATTTTTCAGAGGTAGTTGGGTCAAAAAAAATTTCACTGAAAATGAAATAAGCTAAGATGTGCCATAATGGCATTGTACTGCTAAGTGTATTCTAAGGTACAAGGAATTCTAAGGAAAGCACTTCTGGGAAATACTTAAATGAGTATTAGCAAGTATTTTTTTTTTTTTTTAGTGGGAGAAAAAATAACATCTTCTACAATTAAAACTGTTGTTAATATAGTCTGCTACTTGTTTCCCCAGTTGGTCCAGGAAAATCTTTGTGCTTACCTATACCTATTTGTAGAAATAGCATGAGAGTCACTCACAAGCATCTTTAGGTATCATCTATGTAAACAAGCAAACAAACAAATAAACAAAAAAAACAAAAACAAGACATCTATTGTAGGCCACATTGTTAGGATGTATCAAAAAGATTTCTATTCTTAAGGGGCTTTAAGAGAAGTTGGAAAATAGGAAATACAAACAAAGTATAAATATTAATACTAAGTAGTACACGTTCCTAATTCATAGTCTAGATCAAGGGCCATCAAAGATTTTTTTAAGGACTAGATAGTACATATTTTAGGCTTTGTGGGCCATATGGTCTCTGTTGCAACTATTTAACTTTGTTGTAGTAGCATAACAGCAGCTATGTAAATGGCTGATCATGGCTGTGTTCCAATAAAACTTTATTTATGGACACTGGATTTGAAGTTGATATGGTGTTCATGTAGCATGACATATTATGCTTCATTTGATTTTTTCAAGAATTTAAAAATGTAAAACCCTTTCTTAGCTTCTATGCTATATAAAAACAGGATGAGCTAGATTTGGTCTGTGGGCCATAATTTGCTGATCCACAGCATAGACACTAAGTGCTCTGGCTTTTTGGGGTACAAGGATATAACATATTCATTGTTGATGTTTCTCCTCATGGAGTTAAGTTGGATACTCAAGGCTATACACTTGATGTTAAGATAACTAGGTTCACTCTCCAGTGTTTTGCAGTTAACCAACAGGTTATTTAATTATTTCCAGTGGAGGCTGGCCTGGTGAGGGCTGAAGCTCAGATATATTTGAATATATCACTGGGTACTGATCTCATTTGTGAAGCATGAGGGTAGTCTATAAGAGAGCAGAAAGACAAAATTGACAAGGTGAATGTGAACCAGACACTTTTGAAAGTTGGTTGAGTGGGCCATGCTTTGGGAAAGAGGTGTCCTGGGTATTTTTAAGCAGGGTAATAATCTGATCAGAATTTTCCTTCAGATGGTTTAGACTTTAGACCAGAGAGATGAAAGGAAAGCAGGATAATGGAACTAACATTATTGAGAATCTGTGATATGTCAGAAACTTTCTTCACATTTGTTAAATAATTTCTTCATTTAGTAGATTGAAAGAGAAAGCCAGTTTGTACAGTATTGCGGGAATGAGAAGAGAAGGGAAAGGTGCTAGAAAATTCTATGCTTTTTTGCTTCAGATTGAATGTGCAAAATAAAGGAAAGAATCCAAAGAGAACGCTGAGTTTTCAAGCTCAGGTGGCTGAAAGAATAGTAATAAGTCAAGAGGAGTTGGTTTGGGGAAAGAAGTTTGGGTTGAGAAACATATACATAGCCAAGTAAATTAGCATAGGCCACCAGACTCAAGTTCTAAGAAATTCAGCTGAAAATTCATTGCTTTCTTAGTAAACACTGTCTAAAGATGATTTTAAAAACTGTTACTATATGGCTTAAATTGCTAACAGGTGTCATTGTCACTTCATTGACAACAATAAGTGTGGGAAGGATTAGTTACATTTTGTGGATCAGTGAAAATGTTTGAAGAGCTAAAAATTTTTTAAGAAATTGTGAAAAATGAATACATATACTCACATGAAGAAATTGGTATACTGAATTTAGTAGTTTCAGAAACTGGATGTATTACAAGTAGTAATTGTTTTAGTTCAGATTTAAATATGTCAACATTCGTATGCTTAACACCTTCCTTTGTTTAACATATGCCTCAAATTTATTCTGCTTTTTATTCCCCTAACATTTGGCTCATGAATAGTGAAACAAAAAAGTTAGGGATTTGATTCACAGAACCTTCATTGTTTTAGGTTGCCTACTTGTAGCACCTATTCTTTTTCAGAGTAGAAATATTTAAAAGAGTAGTTTCTTTTGGTTTTGACTGATATGGATCATTCCCTGAAAGTTCACTGTGGGTTTAAGTAGATGTTTGCACTGCTGTTCCAGGCTTTCTTCTGATTGGCTCAATTATTCTATCAGCTGTGATGATTAATTAATATGACATTTCACGTTTTTAATTTAGAGAATTAGTAACAATTTCTTGTGATGCTCATCTTCAGTGATATACATTATTGGTGTCCATGGATAGTGAGGAAGACTGGCTTTGAGTCACAGTTCCTGACATTTTAATATTTCCAAAGTATGGAAGAACTTACACTCCTTTCCTGAGGAGGTAGAGTGCACATAGAATTAAGAATGAGATTACCCCTCGCTCTGTTTTGCTGTATTTTTAAAACCAAGGAGGGGATTTCATTCGTACCTCTGTTCCTTTCTCTCCTTTCCATTCCTTTTTCCTTTCTTCTTTATTTCCTGTCTTCTTGTCTTTTCTCCACTAACGAGCTCATTCCAGCCAGACTTAGGTGAGAAAAACTCCAGAAGCCACTTCAAATTTTCTGAGTAGGAAGGGTTTTAATGCAGGAGAATAGAGGCTTTCCTAATTGTTGGATAGGCTGGGGACACAAAAGTCAGGGGAGCCATTATTCATGGTGTCTACATCTAAATAGAAGGTTCTCAAGCAGGTTCTTCTTCCACAGCTGTGAGAATAATGGGTTCTTTTTAGTTTGCAGGGACACGCATATTCCTCTCCCAGCAGATACTGACCTAGAACAATATGGGGAAGGGAATTCTGGGAAATGTGATCTCTCCATAATATACTGTCCCCACCCCCACAAGCAGAGCATACTATAGATGGGGATGACGATGACATCAGTTGACAACACTCTAATATATTTGCTGAACCTCTGTCAAGCCAAACAGTGATGAATGTGGTGATTTCTATCTTCAAGATGCTCACAGTCTCGTTTAGTTGACCATGGGTGCATTCGTTTTCTAAGGTGGTACATGTTGCTGAGCCACTACTCCAGGACAAATCACTGCCGTAGAGCTCTGTTACATAATGGGCTGTTGATGAGCAGGGTTGTTTCAACCATAGCTCATATCAAATCTCCAGCTCTCAACAGCTACTTATACTGGAAGCTTGGCACACAAACAATGGCCAGAAATATAAACACTATATCACAATATAAGTAGTATAATGCTACTAAATTTTCAAGGTGTTATAAAAAATATTGATATGATTATTAAATTCCTTTCTGATAATGACTTCAGGATAAGTTAATTTCAAATGACAATATTCCCTTTGATTGAGTCAAAACTCCCATTTATAAGTAGCATGAGATACTAAATGAACATAACTTCATAAAACTGCAGAGCAGCTTTGTTCATTTTAACACCATATATCATTACATTACAAAGAGGCTTTCAAGTAGGATTTAGTGTGTAGGGATTACTTAGAATCCAGCAAAATTGGTAAGTCTCCATAGTTGGTCCTGTCAAATACAGACTACCTTGCTATAGAAACATATGCTATATTGAATGATGGGTATCCCTTACAATGAGAAATTAGATGTGTAAATTTAAGTTAGTCATTTCATAAAATCATATATTATCTCTTTCAGACTTCATTTTTCTCAACAAGAGAATTCAGCAGTGGAGGGTTATATTTAAATGTTGTGCTTGTGGCAGTAGTTAAGTGAGTGCAGCAGCCCTCAATGGTTCCCATTGCTCACGTGCAGGACAAAATCGTAGCTCCACGTCATGGCCCCAAACCTGGCCTCTCCAATCTCAAATCATATCAGCATTCTTTTTCTAGTCCTTCTTCAAATTTGTCACCTCATATCTAGGTGATTTTGTAAATGCTATTTCCTCACATCGAAACTCTGTCATCCTCCCTTTCTCTTCTCCATCAACCTTAGTGCCCTCAAATCAACCTGATTTCTATTCATTTTCAGTATTCTGAGCTCTGTCGCGTGTTGTGGCCCTTGTGCTCCCATGGGATTCAGTGCTCATCTCTGTTTTTCCACTTAAAATTTATTTTGCTGATTTAATTACTTGTAAGTTTTCTGTACCAGTGTAAAAGCTACTGAAAAGCAAGGACTGGTCTTATGTGACTTGGCATCCTTACAGCTGGCCAGGATTTCCAGTACATAGTAAATGCTCATTAGCTGGTAAATGGGCGAATGAACAAAGCTTGGGAGCAGGCAGCTTCTAGCCACAATGGTAACTTGAATAAAACAACCAACCTTACATTTATCCCCCACTTAATTACTTTATGACTATAATAGTATAACCTTTTAAAATCATAATTCTGTAAAAAGGATAGGGGTTATAGATCTTTCATAATGTCTTTCTCAGTACCTCATATTCTACTGGGGTCCTCTATATCTTCAGCAATGCTTATAATAATGAACTAAGCTGGCCAACATACATATTTTTTCCTTCCACTTAGTTTACTCGCTTTAGTTTACCTGGCAAATCCAGCTGCTGGGAAGAAGCTGTGATGGTTATAGGGTTAAATAGGAAGCAGTCATAATTTTTATTTAGTGTTTTTCATCTAAATGCACCTCATTATCTGCTGTACCTCATTATATATGATCTTTTTATGACCATTTAGTTCTCCTTAGCAGTCTTGTTTTTATTCTGTTATGCTTGCTGTCTAAACTCTCAACTTTATGACTCCATTACCCCAGCTCACTGCTGCCTGCTGTCCTACTCCCACTGCTGAGGTGGATAATGTAGCTTTGCTGTTGCCAGGCCAGCCTTTCTAATAAATTCCTCACACATAGATCGGCTGCGGCATAGGGCACAGAGGCTCGGTGTAATGCTTTCATATCACATCACTAGACTCTCATTAGATACTTGTGAGAGAAATTACCACTGAGGCTTCTTCAGGCACAATAGCATTAATGAAGTTAGGAAATGACTCCCACAGATGTTTGACACTCAATCAATCCTACTTAATTTAATTACACTCCTGAATGAAAGACAAAAGAGATGCTCTTGTAGTCCAACCCTTGCTTTTTATTTTCTCATATGCCTTTTTCCCCCTTCTGACTTACTTAATCCTTGCTGAGAAATGTCAATGTAATTAACTTAAGTTATAATTATTTAAAAGTGGACTTTGTTATAATACTTTGTACATTTACCACTTCTCCCCCCCCCCCACCACTCTGCAAGTGCATGAGAGCTCTACTGTGTAAATAAAGTGGTGGGGTGGGAAGAAAGTGGCTCTCATAACCTTGACAGTTCATCCACTTCTTGTTACTTCATAATTAAGGATCCTGATGACACCGGCACTTACAAGTTGATCTTCAGATTTTGTTCAATAAGATATTTTCAAGGGCTTATTCTTGGAGTTAAATAGATTCTGAGAAAATTTCCTTTTAACAGTCTTCACACTGCTAGAATGAACTTACAAATGGCCAAAGTCAACATAAATGAAACTCTACTGGACGTGGTTTGTTACAAATTGTATTCACATCTGTGACCTCATTTAGTCCTCATAATGACTTGGTAGGATGGACATAATGTCACTTTAGAGATGAAGGACTTAAGACAAAGAGTGGTTAAGTGATCACCTAATCTAAGACTTGACAGGCAGTGAAGTTATCCTAAGACTTTGACTTTCAATGATTCAATTACTGATTCAACTAATAATCAACATTGTCACTAAATGTGTGTCAGGCTCTGTTTCTGGCACTGAAGATGTTACCAGGTAAGTAGATGCCGCAGAACCGTGTGATGCTACTTGGATATATCTGTGCAATGGACACAGTGGGAGCCATTGAAGGGAACTCACTGGGACCTGATGGGGGTGGGGGCAGGGGTGGAAGGAGAGCTGGAGGGTTCTCACAATTCTGGAATACATATTGGAGTAAATGGGAACCACTGAAGGATTTTTTTTTCTCTCTAATGAGTATGTGACCAATTTTAATTTTAGAAAGTGTCAATCTCATTTGAATACAGATCACATCAAAAATGCCTCACAAGATGGCTATTGCTGCCTTACACAAGGTAGTAAACACAGGAAGAGAAGTAGGAATGGGAGGGATTATAATTTTCACTTTGAATGTAGTTTTCTAGCCCATGGACCATGCAGATGGATACATCGGTGTGTAGCTTAGCAGGACTATCTGAGCTGGAAGTACTGGTTTGGGAGCTATTACTGTAGAAATGAGCTGTCCCATTGAGAATGTGTGGAGTGGGAAGCAAAGAGGCCTAAGTAAGAATGGAACCCTGGGAGCTCAGCGAATGACCCTGCTTCCCTGAAAGGAGAGGTGTCATGCAGTCACCTCTCCATGCTCTGACACTACACCTTTGGGGAAGTAGCAGGGTAAGGTGGAAAGGGACCTGGATTGGCTTCAAAAAACTGAGATCTTGTTTTTGGTCAACTAGTAACTTCCTTGTAGAACCTAGAGGAAGGGATCCCATTCCTGTCTGTGGAGACAAGAGGCTATAATAGGTTCCTTTCTGAATCTTCCCACCTCCACTCTTCTGTGTGACAAAGTCCCAGTGGTTGAAGCATTATGATGAAAGGTGAAGACTGAAATAGAGATGAGCACAGTGAATCCTCTGCACTTAGATCAGAACCAACTCTTCTCTGGACGATGAAGGTTTGTATGGACCAATTTACTCACCTGTAACCCTTCAGGAATTTTCTAAGGATAATATGTTTGAGAACTGCTCATTACCTTCCCCCTCCATATCATTTAATACTTCTCTCTGGATTCATCTTCTTCTTCAGCTGGTCAGTGAAGTGGCAAAGACAACCAACAATTGACCCTTATGAAATGATCAAGTATATATAAATATTGTACATGCACATCTATCTGTCTGTCTTTACGTTTCCATCTGTATCTAGGCCTAGATTTAGATTTAGTTGGGGAGAGAGCCATCACTTCTTGAGCACTTACTATATATGCCCGTATACCTGCAATACACCTATCATGTCTCATTTATGCCTCAGAATAACCACATAGTTAGGAATTATTTAATCCAAGTTTAAAACCTAGTTTGAAAAAGTGGGTTTCCAAATATGGCAACATGGAATAAGCAAGATAAAGATCAAGTCTGACTCCAGAATCTGTGCTCTTAACCATTATATGTTATTGTGTTTGATATTGGTCATATTAATAGTAACTTATGCTTTAGGATAATAAATTGAAGGAAACCCTATTACTGAGTATCTGACTTTTGTGGAAAATGGCGGTAATAGAAGCAACATCCATATAGCTTATCTAAAGTTTTTTGACTTTTTATTAAAAGGTTTATGTAGTCTTTTATATGATGCCAAATTTCATCTTTTTTATCTTTTACATTATTAAGGAGGCTGTGATTTTGACCTGAAACTTTCCTCAGGGTTTGTCATATATTTATCATATTTTCTTGTAGTTCCTTTAAAATAATATAGTGTGGCTGATCTTAACCATTTCCCTCCTTAATTTAAAGTTACTATCTATTTCTTGTCTTATATTTTGTCTTCACGTGTGTGAAGGGACAAAAGACTCAATGGGGGGATTATTTTTGTTTCAAAGATTCCATTACAGAGCTGTATCTTGCTTTGAAAGTTTTTCCCCTAAAAAACTTTACATAGAGACTTGGATTGCTAGATAAGATTTGGGAGGCCTAGTTCACTTTGAATTCACTTGTCCACAGGCACATAGAACTTAGGATTCCTTCCACACCATGTGGAAGGCAAGGCATGCTCAGAACATGAACTTCTGGCCAGTTGTCCCTCAGCCTGACCAGAACTGTTAGCGATTTCTGTTCTGCCCAATGACAATCTTACTTCAGAGTTTTATACAGAGAACAGAACAGGCCCCCTGTTTTCAGCCTGCGTTATCAAATTCTCTGGTTCTTTCCTCGCTCCTCCCAACCTGGGTTTTACTTTGGCATAGGTAAATGATTTCTCTTTTCATTTTCATCTCTCCTCTTTCACTTATGTTCATTTCCTTTTCTGTCCTGGAGAGAAGTCACCTTTTTGCTTCCAGGATGCTATTCTCCCTTTCCACGTCCTTCTTTTCTAATGGACAGAGGGCTGCAGGAGAAGTGTAAAAGATGCATGGGGTTGATATCTTATTGTTTTTTAAAAATTTTTTAGGGGTTGATATTTTAAATGCAATTTCTATTTTAAAGTTCAGCTGATTCAATTCATGTGACAAAGCCTATGCTGAAAGCTTTAGAGGCATTATCTAATTTGAGAATTAAAACTGGAGAAGTAATTAAAGGATACAGGCTTTGGAGCCAGACTACTTGGCCATACCACATGGACTTTGGGCAAATTGTTTAATTCACTGTACCTCAGTTTTCTCATCTGAAAAATGGAGCTATTAATATTTATCACATAGGGGTTTTATAGAAATAAAATGAGATAATGTACCAAAAACTGTCTGGCACACTGCAAAAACTCTATAAAAGTTATCTATTGTTGTAGTTTAATTCTCAATATTCTATGGGTTATTTATCATTTTTTCCCAATTATTTAACAGATGAGAAAGCTGAGGCTTAAAAAGTGCTCCTTATTCAAAGTTGTGTATCTACTAAGTAGTAGAACATAGACTGCATGCTGAATTATCAAGTTATAATGTCAAGTTATAATTGAAGTCATTACTCACTGCTTTTCAAAACCTCACAACTTACCCAAGATTGATTTGGTTTGGGCAATTTCTTACCAAAAAGAGCTATCAAATTTCCCAGAGGATGGAAGTGTGAGTTATGTTTGTTCATTATATTACCTAACTGCCTCATGGAATTTTATCATAGTCATTTGTTCACCTGTTTGTTTTCTCTACCACAATGTGAGTTCTGGAGGGCCCGAACCACTGTCTTCCTCAACTTGGTATTCCCAGCTTCTAGCAGATGTTTGCTGAATTGAGTTATCTTCAGATTTTGTTTCTCTGAAGTAACTATTTATATCCTCCAGTATTCCCTAACTTCAAATACTATTAGCTCCATGATGTCTGGATACAACCCTCTTGCTAATTCCACCTTCCAGCTTTCTCTGGGGCAGCGTAAAGGAGCACATGTGTGTGGACTCACTGGACCTTGCAGGTGGTGCCTTTGAGATCTGCAAACAGACAAAGCAGGATGCAAATATGGCTCAGGGATTTGCAAGCTCTCCAGTCTTTCACAAGTTTCTTAACTGACCTTAATTTCCTTTCCATAATGTAAGAATGGTAATATCTTTATTACCAGCCTTTTAATTAATTAAACAAACATTTATTAAATACCAGTAATGTGTCATACACTGAAATGGCAGATGGACTTGAGTATCTATCTCTTACAATTTCCTGGGGAACTCCAAATGCCTTTTCTGCCAATCACTACCTTTTGGGAAGATAGCATAAAGTAATCTTTTCCTCTGAGGCGGGGTGGACAACTTGGGACAGTGAGCTTTTGATTGATGGGGCTCAATGAAGCCATTTATGTCACCATCAATTTCTTTAGTAAACTGCTTTCTTTTATTATCACCATGGTTATATTGTGAAAAATGCCAAAAGTTTAGGTGGAATATTTTGAATGATATCCTATGAGACATGGAAAGGCTTTGTAGAGTTTTAAGTCCACATTTTCCTTTGACCCCTTAGCCTACAAAATGACAAATGGAAAAAATTTAGTGCAAAGTACTAGAGTTCACTAAATTTTAAAATTTATGGTGGTTTGAACTAATGTGATATCAATGGGATGGAGAGGAAAGGTTGATCAAAAATATTTAGAAAATGTAATCAAATATATTTGGGAATATCTTGGATATAGGTGGAGGTTAAGGGAAAAGGAGTCATTGACAAATGTTGCTCTTGAACAACAGGAAGGTAGTAGGACCTATTTATGGAAATAGCACCGAAGAAAGAGAAAGTTGATTGGGAAGATCATGAGTTTCATTGAACATGAATAAACGTTCATTTATTGATAATATTGAAAATGTTGAATTCATTCTTTGAACTGATTCATTGATGAATCAATTTTATGTGTCTGGGATACATGGAAGTGTATATGTTAAAGAAGCAAGATTTAAGTGGATTAATTCTATAATGTTCCAGGTTGCCATAGAGCTAGTAATATTTTATGGGCAGCTTTAAGAATAGAACTTAAGAAAAACCAGGGATACACAGGAGGCCTGGAGCTCTGTAGGTTGCTGATCCCAGTCCCTCCATTGCTCTTGCTTGGGCAGATGGGCAGCGGTGTTTCCAGGGGCATGCCTGATTGCTCCCAGGGACCACTAGACAGGCTATGAGCTTAACCAGCTGGTTTTTTCCAACTTCAAAATTCAAGACAACAGATAAGAATTTTAACTTGGATAATCCAGAATCCCAATAGCAAAAGAGCCTATTCTAGAAAGAAGTAAGTCATTCAGTTTTAATTATCTTAATATAATGAATATTCATCCACGTTGTGTCACAATCACAATTTGATTATGTGACTGTGTCTTACCAATCTTTCAAAAGGGATTTCTCATCAGTTTCTGTTCTTTCTCATTACAGTGTGTATTGTCAACCTCCTACATTTAATAAAGGAACATTGTACATGAAATACTCTGGTCCTTATGTGTTTAATTAGTATTATGTATTCTGACCATTTTTAATCTTCCCATTTGTAGGTAGTGACTAATTTGAGATGGCAAAATGTGCAATCAAAGTTTAAAAAAATGGTGATAATTATATCTCTTGTGTAGGAGTAAAGCACTATCTATTCTGAAAATTGAGTGAAATTAACAGGAGTATCTGGGGACAAATCTGTCCTATTTATAAATTAAAAGTTGATTGGTAGACCTTTAGCACCTGAATTGAATATTAATATGTAAGGTCTAAGTGTCTGAGCACTAGGTGATTATTTTATTACCACATTTGCTAGCACAAGCAGTCTTATTCTTGAAAGTACATTCATGAGACTTGATAAAAAGATAGATAAAAAGGTTGGAAATAATGACAATTAGAAATGGGAAAGTTGTACATTACAGTGACCCTAGTTCTACCTCCCTCTTTATAACCATACCTTTTGTATTTGACTCTGTGGTTTCTTCTCTTTGCTTTGGTCAATGGCATATTAGCAAGTGTGACATAACTGAAGACTTGAAAAGGGTTTGCTGAATCGGGTTTGCTCTCCCTACCTTTACCATGGCACAAACCTGTCTTGGTTAGTTCTGTAGTCCCAGGAGGATGAGACATAGAGCAGAGCCAAGCAGCTCCTGACAAACACAGCCTGGAACAGCCAACTTTCTGCTGAGCCTCAGCTCTATAATAAGTGATTGCTGTTTTCAGCCACTGAGTTTTTGTGGCTTATAATGCAGCAATTTTGTGGCATTAGCTAACTAATACAGGGAATTGCAGACTCAACAGAAAGATCTTAGCTAATGTTAGTAACTAGTAACTAAGGGGAAAAGGGAGAGAGAGAAATAGAGAGGGAAGGACAGAGAGAGAAAAGGCAGGAGGAGCGGGGAGCTTGACATTCGACCAATATATAACTCAGTGCCTCAATGCATGAGAATACAATTTTTTTTTAGGTGAAAGTGAAAACATGGAGGAAAGTCAAAGGGCTGGCATATGAGGAGTGGAAACATGAATGCACCTAGAATGAAAGATTCAGGAGAATTTGAGATCAAAGAAAACAACCAGTTACTAGGCCTGGGCAGCAAGAATCACTGAAGGAGGATTCTATCTCTCCTAAGGTGAATCTTCTTTCTTTTCTATGTCCTCGCTCTCACTTCAGCTCTGACACAGTTGTAATCCTGGTGCAATTTGGTCATTCATTTCTCCCCCGGGAGATATCTGGCAATGGCTGCAGACATTTTTGATTCTTAATACTTGGGGGATCAGTGCTACTGGCATATAGTGTGGAGGCCAGGGATGCTGCTAAATATCATACAGTGCACAAAGACAGCCTCCTACAACAGATAATTATCAAGTTCAACAGGTATGGCCTGGCCCTGTAAAATCCTAGAAGTCCAACCATTCACCAGGCTTATCAAACCTCATAAGGACTGATAAAACGCTCACCAGGTTTATCAAAAAGAAAAGAGAAGAGACCCAAATAAAGCAAAAGTCAGATAGAATTTGTTTTTAAGGACTTTGCGAGCACCAGCCTCACTACGAGGCACTAGGGAAATGAAGATGAGAAAATTACTATGGGAAAAGGAGTAGGAGAAAGAGAGAAATACAAAGCTTTATAAAGAAACATGCAATTACAAAAGCTATAAAGGAAAATATCTGGGAGCTTATAAAAGGAATTTGACTTAGTCAAGTGGGTTAGAGAAGATTTTAACAATAGTTTTTTAACTGGTACCTGAATGCTCCTCTATTCACTGTCCTCCATTTCTTTAGGAAAAATATTTTCCATTTAGTCGTCAGGTCAATTTATTTAAATAAACAGATACTAAGTACCTAGTATGTATTTAAGGACACAATCTATGTTTAGTGTCTATTTTACTAGCAGAAGTCTTCAGTAAATTTATTTACTGAGTCTTAGCTTCAGTTTCCTTATCTGTAAGATAATGGTATATTATAATACTGTAATATACTATAATAATACTACTACCTCATAGTTTGTTGTGAGATTTGAATAAATTTATGCATGTAAAAACAATGCCTGGTAAATATTCTTTTAATTGCTTGTTGAGCACTAGAGATAGAAAGATGAATACAAATGATCCCTGCTGTCAGTGAATGTACAGCCTGGTAGAGAAAAGGAGAGGAAACGTGTAATTGCAATAATGTGATTAATCTGATAGAAAATACATTCAGCTTGCTATAGAAATGCAGAAGAAATGCATCTTCTACAGGGGCTTTATCTCTAGCCCAGGTCACTCTGCTGAGCTCTTGATGTGAATATCAATCTGCTTAGTGGATATCACCCCTTGATCTTCCAAAGGAAACTCAGGCACTGTTATTTATCCTGTTGCCTGAGGGAGAAACTTGCATGTCATTTTAATGCCTCAACCTCATTGTTGCCCAATCCATCATCAAGTCTGGCAGCTTCTACCTCCCTAATACCTCTCACAGCCAGCTGCTTCTCTCCATCCTCACTGTCATAAACTTTGTTCTTAACAACTTCATCTTTCCTTAGATTACTTCACTTGCCTCCCAATTGGTTTTCCTTCCTCCAGCATTGCTCCGTCTACCTTGTTGTCTACACAGCAGCCTGAGGGATATTTCTAGAGCACAGAGCTGATAGTATTATTCCCCTAATGAAAACTGTTAAATGGCTCCCAATTGCTTTAGTGTCGAGTCTAAGCTCCAGATGCAGCATAGGATGCTCTTTACACACGTGGCTTCTCAGTCTCATTTGGTACTGTGGCTGCCCCATTGTCAACGAGCACTTTTTGCACTCTGAACAGTAGGGCAGCCCATGAGCCCAGGAACATGGCTGTGCTCTGCCTTGTCACTTCTGGGCCTCTGCAAATGTGCCTTCCATCTTTCTCTTCCTGCTTTGATAGGGACATAGGGACTTAGTAGTGACTTCCTTACTTAAGACCTGGAATCCCAGGGAAAAGGCAAAATGTGGTGACTTACCATAGCTTTTCATTTCCACAGAACATATATGAGATACTATGTTCCTCCTTATGCTTACCTCACCCTGTAGTCTTCCTTTTGGTGTAGGTGGGGGCATCAAATCACCTGAGTCATTACATTTGAGGTTTATAACTGTAAGAAAATTAATATTTTTAAAGATCTTTAAATGTTTATTTGTTTTAGAGAGGGGGGAATGCCAGAAAAAGGGGACAGAGGATCTGAAGGGAACTCTATGCTGACAGCAGAAGAGCCCCATGTGGGACTCGAATTCACAAACCATGAGATCATGACCTGAGGCAAAGTTGGATACTTAACTGATTGAGCCACCCAGGTACCCCTGATAATATATTTTAAAGTAACTATGGAGGAGCTACAAAAACACAGAATTTTAGTTTATTAATTTTTTAAGTATAAGAAAATATAAAATATGCTTCAGGTCTATATTTTTTATTTTGAAGATATTATGTTAATAAATCCTAATAAATCACTCTATTAAGGAATTCAGCAAAACTGCAGTCACTGCATTGTTCTTGCTGGAGCAAAGTGTGTAAATGCCAGCTAGTCCTTATTAACCTACTCGTTGACTGTCTCAAACCAGTATGTAGGATAATTGACATGCACTCTCTCATAGTTCTCCTTCACATTTTCGTTACTAACCATCTCTTTGACATGCATATATCACTTCAAGAGACTTTTTGTTTGTTTATCTCTCAGAGACAAGGATGATTATTGCTTATTTTGGTTTTCTAAACTGCTAAGTGAACACTCTCTCAAAGGATACCTGCTTAGGGAACATCTCAGCCTATATTCTTTATATTTGTAAATTTTTAAACAACAGTTATGTCAAGGAGCTTGATCTTTATTTTTTTGGAGTTAAGTCAATGGTCTGGTTAGATTTATTAAGTAAGAATCTTTGACAAAACAATATTAAATTACATTACTACTTAAAATTTTGATGCAGTGCTTAATTGAAAAAAAAAATTAAAGGGCCTGAAAATAAATGCTAAAACTCCTCTATGGGTCAGAAATCTAGTTAATGAGAATCAAAGTCCTTTCCTTAAAGGACAGTTATCCTTAAGTAGCTTGGCTAAGTAATGATCATGGGAATAATACACTGACCTATAAAAAAGAAGTTAATTGCATTTTCTCATCTTCAACTGAGCAGATACATGTATAAAATCCACCGTTGTATTTTTTTGCAGTGTGCAAGGTTCAAGTATCTTGGTTAAGATTTCTGTGTGACTTTATGTTTTAGTGTGGTCATTGATGATTAGTAGGATATTCATATTGTCATTTAGTTATTTGGAATCATTTCCACTAGTGTTCTTTGTACCATAATTATACTTTGGGCATGATAAGAGAATAAAAGTGTAACAAAATTTTAGTGTATCATAGAAGTTGTGTTTTAAAAGTAATATAACCCGGTGGCTGAGGGAAGATACAATAGTGTGATCTAATGTCTCTGGGAGATGGAGTATTTGGGGCACAAGAGAAGGGAGCTGCCTGACCTGTAGATGGAAGTATGTGTATGGGGAGGAAGGAAAATGGTGGGCTTTGATAGGGGGTTTTATTTAGTTTCCTTTAGAAATAAGACATGCATTATTAGTGGGAATATCCATTTTTTCTCCCTAAAGACCATTCTTTCTCATCTGTATGAGTGATTTATAGTATTTTGATTATCTGACCTACACTGTTTTTCTTATGAAACAATATTCTTGGCCTATGTTAATAGTGAATTTGCCCCTCCTTACTCTGTATTGCATTATCTAGCTCATATACATTAGTTGACAACATGTACTATAACGCCCAAATAACTTTCCTTTACTTCAGATTTTTCTCTAGCCTTCTCACACCTTAAAGAGCTATAAAAGGAACAGCAAACAAAGCCTAAAGCCAGAAGAAGAAGGGAAATAATAAAGATTAGGGCAGAAAAAAATGCTTTAGAAATAAAACCCAGTACAACAGATCAACAGAGCCAAGAGCTGGTTCTTTGAAAAAATTAATAAAATTTATAAAACCCTCACCAGGCTTATCAAAAAGAAAAAAGAAAAGACCCAAATAAATAAAATCACTAGTGAAAGAGAAGAGATCACAACAGCACCACAGAAATACAAAAAAAAAAATCAGAGAATATTATTGAAAATTGTGCCAAAAAACTGGGCAATCTGGAAGAAATGGATAAATTCCTAAAAGCATACAAACTACCAAAACTGAAACAGGAAGAAATAGAAAATTTGAACAGCCCCATAACCAGCAAATAGATTGAATCAGTAATCAAAAATCTTCCAACAAACAAAAGTCTAGGACCAGATGGCTTTTCAGGGGAATTCTAACAGACATTTTAAAAAGAGTTAATACCATTCTTCTCAAACTGTTCCCAAACAAATAAAATAGAAGAAAAAAATTTCAAACTCATTCTACAATGCTAGCATTACCTTGATTCCAAAATCAGACAAAGCCTCCACTAAACAGGTGAGTTACAGGCCAATATCCCTGATGAACCTGGATGCAAAAATTCTCAACAAGATACTAGCAAATTGAATTCAACAGTACATTAAAAGAATTATCCACAGTGATCAAGTGGGATTTATTTCTGGGCTGTATGGGTAGTTCATATTCTCAAATAAGTCAATTAATCAAACATTAGTAAAAGAAAGAATAAGAACCACATGATCCTCTTGATAGATGCAGAAAAAGCAGTTTACAAAATATAGGATCCATTCTTTTTTTTTAATACAATGTATTTTTTTAACATATCCAATTATTTTCCATCATTTACAATACAGTAGTTTCAATGATACTCCAAACAGAAAAGCAAAGTAAAAAATCAAAACCCCCACTTCTATTTCATGTAATTAGACTTATACAGAAATTAGAAGGTTAGGTACCAACTAGTTAATCACCT
>NC_043700.1:149969351-149976259 GCF_006229205.1 Suricata suricatta | reverse complement strand
GGGAACAGTAACACACAAATGCACAGACGAATCAAACAAACAAACACATTAACAGGGGGAAAGAGAATGGAGAGGAAAGAGACGAAAAGAGGAGAAGAAGAAAAGAAAAAGAAAAAGAAGAAAAAAAATTTAAAAAAAGATTAAAGGGCGTCAGAGACAACAAAGGACAGTGGACAGTCTAAAAGTGTATGACCAGTTGAGGGGAGAGGTAGGGATGAGATATATTCTCCTTTATAAAGAAGATAGGAGAAAAAAAGGGGAAAAGGAGAACAGAAAATAAGGAGTAAAAATTTTTAACAATTTAAGTAAAAAAAAAAAGTAATAATAAAAAATATGTACAGAAAAAAGCGAAAAGAAAAACAATGAAGAAAAAAAAGAAAAAAATTATAAAAAAGCAAAAACAACAACAACAACAACAACTAAAACAAAAACAAAAACAAAAATGGCAGCTCCCCCTCTTGGATAGGCGTGGTTTGATGTGGTAGGTCTTGGAGGCTGCTCTCAGAGGCTCTGCCTTGGTGTCTGCAGAGATTAGATAGGCAGGCGTCACGCCAAGCTTTGCTGAACTATGAACTGTAGGCTACTCTAATGAGTCCGATCTCTTTTTGCCGTGGTTGAGCCAAGTTGTATTTTCAAGTCCCGCCTCGGTTCAAAGTTCCAGTTCATGCACTTTTTATGCTACCACAGATGAGATGTTTTTGTTTTGGTTGCTGGCTTCTTAGGGGGAGGAATCAATTTGTCTTGGCCCAAGCTGGGAGTTTGGCAGCCCCTGCCTGGGGCGAGATGCACAGTAGGAGGTGATGTGCCTGTGCACCTTGGCAGACCCAACCCCTTGGCAGGGATCGCGTGTTATCGTTGGGGGAGGAATGAGGGTGTAGCTGTTACTGGAGGCGCACCAGGAGCTGCTGGAAATGAGCTGGGAGCTCCTGTAGCCTGGGCGCACACCCAGGTCTCCACTGCCACCAACTCTCTGCAGGGATCGTGTAGAGGTGGGGGCTATTTTTCCCCCCATGTTGGCACCCGGGATTCAGGGTTCGCGTGGCCAATGCTGGGGGCGAGATGCCCTGTGGAAATGAGGTGCGTGCTCCCACTCCCAAAACCGAGGTCAAAGTGAGCACCCCTGACACTGCCACTGCAGTGGTGGCCGACTCCTTCCCAAGATGGCACTGGGCTGGAAGCTGTTCCTTCCCTTGAGCCAACTAGGTTCGGGATTTAGGCTACCCAGCAGTTATCTATGGAGTGAGCTTCTCCAAGGGCAGTTAAGCGTTCTTTACCTCTTCCCCAGAGACAGTACTATGAGCGTGTTCAGTCTCTCTGTCTCTTTCCTTTGTCTCTCGGGCTCTGTGCGCTTGCCCCGTATTGGGCTGGGGCTGCCACCTCCCCTGCCCGTCTCGGGCTGGCCCATTTTCCAATCTCCCCAGTTCGCACTCACTCACTCAGGTATCCTTCAGGTTCTCTTCCTTCTGGAGTTCGTATATTCTCCTTCCGCTCTTGCAGATGAGAGTAATGACCTTCTCAGTTCGATCAATGGGGCAGACGAAGTTTACAGAGCTCCCTTCCTCTCTGCCATCTTGGCTCCTCCTCTCAGGATCCATTCTTGATAAAAACCCTCAATTAAGTAAGGACAGATGGAACATACCTCTACATCATAAAGGGCATATATGAAAGATCCACAGCTAAGATTATCCTCAATGGGGGAAAAACTGAGAACTTTTTTCCTATGGTCAGGAACAAGAAAGAGATGTCCACTCTGACCATTGTAAATTAAAATAGTCCTGGAAGTCTTAACCTCAGCAATCTGACAACAAAAAAGAAATAAAAGGTATCCAAATCAGGAAGGAAGTAGTCAAATTTTTACTATTGCAGAATAAATGAATCTTCATGTAGAAAACCCAAAAGAGTCCACCAAAAAATTCCTAAAACTAGTACATGAATTCAGCAAATTCACAGGATATAAAATCAATGTACCAGAATCTATTGATTTCTATACATTGATAATGAAGCAGCAGAAAAAGATATTAAGGAATTGATCCCATTTACAATTGCCTCCAAAAGAAAAAGATACCCAGGAATAACCCTAACCAAAGAGATAAAAGATCTGTACTCTGGAAACTACAGAATACTTATAAAAGAATTGAAGAGGACACAAAGAATTGGGGGACGGGGGAGACCATGCTCATGGATTAGAAGAACAAACATTATTTCCCATTGAGGATGATATTAGCTGTGGGCTTTTCATAAACTGCTTTTATGAAGGTTAGGTAAGTTCCTTCTATTCCGACATTCTCAAGGGTTTTTATTAAGAAAGTGTGCTGTATTTTGTCTAATGCTTTTTCTGCATCTATCAACGGGATCATATGGTTTTTATCTTCCAAATGGCCTACAGGCACATGAAATGATGCTCAGCATCACTTATCATCAGGGAAACACAAATCAAAACCACCCTGAGATACCACCTCATACCAGTCAGAGTGGCTAAAATGAACGAATTAAGAGACTTAGATGCTGGTGAGGGTGTGGAGAGACGGGCACCCTCCTGCACTGTTGGTGGGAATGTAAGCTGGTGCAGCTACTCTGGAAAACAGTGTGTAGGCTCCTGAAAAATCTATCAGTACAACTCCCCTATGATCCACCAATAGCACTGCTAGGGATTTACCGAAGGGATACAGAAGTGCTGATGCATAGGGGCACATGTACCCCAATGTTCATAGCAGCAATGTCAACAATAGCCAAATCACGGAAAGAGCCTAAATGTCCATCACCTGATGAATGGATCAAGAAGATGTGGTATATATATATATATACAATGGAGTACTACATGGCAATGAGAAAGAATGAAATATGGCCATTTGTAGCAAAGTGGATGGACCTCTAGGGTGTCATGCTAAGCGAAATAAGTCAGGCAGAGAAAGACAGATACCATATGTTTGCACTCATAGGTCTAGCAGGAGACCAGGAGAAACCTAACGGAGGACCAGGGGGAGGGGAAGAAGGAAAGAGAGTTGGGGAGAGAGGAGGACGCAAAACCTGAGAGACTATTGAATACCGAAAACAAACCCAGGGTTGAAGGGGAAGGGGGAGGGTGGAAAAGAGGTGGTGGTGATGGAGGAGGGCACTTGTGGGGAAGAGCACTGGGTATTATATGGAAACCAATTTGACAATAAACTATTTAAAAAAATTAAAAACTGAAAAAAAGAACAAACATTATTAAAATGTTTATGCTGCCCACAACAATTTACACATTTAATGCAATCCCAATCAAAATACCACCAGCATTTTTCATAGAGCTAGAGCAAACAATCCTAAAATTTGTATGGAACCACAGAAGACTCCATATATCTAAAGCTATCCTGAAAAAACCTGGATGCATCACAATTCTGGATTTCAAGCAATATTACAAAGCTGTAGTCATCAAGGCAGTATGGTATTGGCACAAAAACAGAACATACAGATTAGTGGAAGAAATATGAGATAGGAAACCATCAAAATCCTAGGTGATAAATAGGTAGTAACCTTTTTGACCTTAGCCACAGCAAATTCTTATTAGACATGTCACAAAGGAAAGGGAAACAAAAGTAAAAATGAACTATTGGGACTTCATCAAGATAAAAAGTTGCACAGTGAAGGAAACAATCAACAATGTAAGGGGCAACCAAAAGAATGGATGAATCTTTTTAGTATCTAAAAATCTATAAAGAATTTATCAAACTCAACACCCAAAAAACAAATGATCCAGTTTAGAAATAGGCTGAAGACATGAATAGACATTTTTCCAAAGATGATATCAGATGGCTAACAGATACATAAAAAGATGCTCAACACCACTCATTATCAGAGAAATACAAATCAAAACCATGATGAGATACCACTTCACACCTGTCAGAATGACTAACACTAACAACACAGGAAACAACAGATGTTGCTGAGGATGTGGAAGAAAAAAGGGAACCCTCTTGTATTGATGGTAAGAATGCAAACTGGTGCACCCACTCTGGAAAACAGTATGGAAGTTCCTTAAAAAACTAAAAATAGAACTACCCTATGATTCAGCAATTGTACTGCTAGGTATTTACCCAAAGAATACACAAATACAGATTTGAAGGGGCACATAGACCCCAATCTTTATAACAGCATTTATCAACAGTACCTAACTATGGAAAAAGCTCAAGTGTTCGTTGACTGGTGAATGGAAAAGAAGAAGTGATATATATAAGTGATGGGATGTTAGTCAGCCATCAAAACGAATGAAATCTTGCTGTTTGCAATGATGTGGGTAGAGCTAAGTGAAATAAATTAGTCAGAGAAAGACAAAGACCGTATGATTTCACTCAAATGTAGACTTTAAGAAACAAAACAGATGAACATGTGGGAAGGGAAAAAAGAGGGGAGCAAACTCTAACAGACTCTTAACTATAGAGAACAAACAGGGTTAATGGAGGGAGGTGGGTGGAGGAATGTCTGGATAGATATTAAGGAGGGCACCTGTGATGAGCATTGGGTGTTATATGTAAGTGATGAATCACTAAATTCTACTCCTGAAACCAATATTAGACTATATGTTGACTAAGTAGAATTTAAATAAAGATTTGAAAGAAAGAAACAAAAAAGATTTTTTCCAGCCTATATAAAGAGATATAGGAAAATTTTAGTTTTTCTGACACAACAAAAGAAATGAAGAAGGGGAGGTATTAAAGAACGTTTCTTCTTTCCTATACAGCTTGTCTTCATGCTCTACTATGCCACTAGCTGTGTTAACCACTCTTTTGTTTGTGTTTACCCTTATGACTTTAATCCATTTCAATTATAATTATTATCACATTGATTACTGTATTTTACCAATATTTGAAAGTCCAGAGCACTTGGGATATATTGGGTATTCAAAATTTTTTACTGAACAATCAAGGTATGTCTGGCATTAGATATATTGTTGGCAGTCCATAAGTACTTTTCAATAATAATAAAAATACAAATAACAACGGTTAATATTCTTTTCAGCTGTTACTATGTAACAGACACCATGCTAAACACTTTATATGGATTTTCTCATTTAAATATCGTTAATAAACTTCTGAGTTGTATATCAGTATTATTCCTCTCTTGGAGGTAAGGAAACTGAAACATGGAGAGTTAAAGAGATTTCCTCCTCGTATCATATAACTTGTCAGTGGTGGAGATTAGAGCTCTAGTGCCCGTACTCTTAATTTCTATACCAGATAAATGGAGACAGATATAAATAATTGTGATACAATGATTAATGAAAATACTAGATGTATGTACTTGGCCCAATTGTGACACAAAGAATAAATGATCAGACTTACTTGAACAGTCAGGGAAGGTTTCCCAGAAAAGGTGAAAAATATTGGCAGGCTTGCACCACGGTGAGAACACTTGGCCTAGTTCTCTTTTTGGTGTTGCCATGAGGTTTTAAATTTGGCTGACCTCCTGCAAAACATCACTAAACTCCCTTGTTTCTGTTTTGTTATCTGTAAAAGAAAGGTTAGATTAGCTGGCATCTCATCTTAAATATTGTGATTTAAAATGAACTCTCTCTAGAGCATGTGCTTTGCACACAATGTAGACTCAATAAATATCTAGTGAATTGAATTACTTTGAAATAGAGGGAATGCATCCAGTGGATAATATTCCTGCTGCTGAAACCATCATCTGTCTAGACAGTTATTCTTTCATCTTACATAGCTATTATACATCAGGGGAATTTACCTGTGTTGAAATAACTTTCCAGGAACAAGATGGAGTTACTCCTGCTACATCAGTCCACCAAAGCTTAGATAACTTTCGAGTTTCTGTAGGTGCTCTGTGTGACCAGAACTGATTTCCAAGCGTGAAACCAGCTTTGGGCTCTGTTCTTTCTTCTTTGTTCCTTCTCACCCCCAAACAGGGTGGACTATGTGGCTCCAGACAAACAAACAGTTATTTTCTGTTTCTCTTTCTTGTTCTTTATTGTTTATCTTATAAAAGTGTCTTGCTTCCACCCCATTTTATAGTTGTCTGATAGACTATCCACTCTATGCAGTATTAAATAAAGTCTGTTTTATCACCTACATTGTTTTCTTCAATCAATTTTTAACAGTTTTTGGTGATCCCCAAAACTGAAGAATTGGATCCTAAGCTGACTGCTAATGGCCTATGGGACAAGCAGATGCACAGGCCAGTCACCTGCATCTATAGAAGCTGGTGAAGGGTGAGAATTCCAACCAAAGTCAGCTCTCCCAGATCTCTACAGTGCCTGGTCAAGGAAGAAAGGTAAGATTCCTATGTTTCCATCTTTTCCAAATTTAGATACTTGTGAATTTGGTTTTGGGGTGCCCAGTGATTCAATTTTCTTTCTCCCAGGAATAGCTGTTGCCTTCTTGTGTATCTTGAATTTGCCCTGAGCACATGGCTTGGCTTTATGTCTATGTGGGTCACAGAGGTTTTAGTTCTTTGTGTATGTAGGCAGCTCAACTGTCAGATTGGGGGCTCCAGGATATGGCCTGACAGAAGTGTGGGTTGCACTTCATTTGTGGCTATGGTCTCACTGACTGTTGCCAGCTCTCAGGGGATTATCTAAGTCTTTCTTTCTTTTGGTTATCTTTGGGAGTGGCTCCAGGTCTTGGGAGAATCCTATCTTTTACATCCTATTTGGGGTTGCCTCTTCTGTCCATGGGGTCATTCAGTACTGCTGAGAATGTTTACTATTTATACCAGCTGAAATCTGATAAGAGATTTGAAAGATTTTTTTTTTAAAGTAACTGTATGATCAAAAGGTAGCCAGATTGGAAGCTAATATTCAGAGCCTGATAGAAAAAAATGTTTATGCCTTTTTCTTCTCCTTCTTCTTCTTCTTCTTCTTCTTCTTCTTCTTCTTCTTCTTCTTCTTCTTCTTCTTCTTCTTCTTCTTCTCCTCC
>NC_043700.1:149922571-149969251 GCF_006229205.1 Suricata suricatta | reverse complement strand
TAAATCCTGAATATAGGAATCTTTTGATTTGTTTCTTAATAGAAGATAATGTAGTAGGATGGATGGGTCAGCAACCTTGATGCCATTCAGGTTATATCCCAATTTTTTTAGAAATTAAAAACAACTGTTTTACAAATTGAGGAACATCTACAACTTATCTTAAAAATTGAGTCTTTACAAGAATAGAAAAAGCCCATGTATCATTTTTACCAATCACAAAATATCCCCTGTTCGTCTTACAGGCTTGCACTGTTATAAAAATTATGGATTTGGGAAACAAAATTCCTTCTTGAAGAAACTGCATAATATTTCTGTGCCTTTGGTATGTAAATATTCTACTGTCTTCTCTAGGAACTGAAGACCATATCTTTGAAACACAAACTTTAAGGAGGTAATTCTTATCAGAAGAAAAAAAGGGAAGATAAAGGGGAGGTCTATTTGGAAACTAGGCAAATGAAAACTCTTTAAAATCTTTCCTAGTAAATATTAATAAAAACTTTAAATCATGTGAGCAGGTAACCTTGTAGCTGGGTGGGTTGGGGAGACCCCAGGCTCTGGAGCCTCTGCCTAGCCCCGCCCAGGATGTTGCCAGAGGGTCTTAGTCTCCACACAAGTAAAGAATTCAAAGATGAATCAGACAGACATTGAACAAGTGAAGAGTTTATTAGCAGAGTGCACTTTGGAGATGTGAGATGTGAGGGGTGGGGGTGGGGAAGCTCAAAGGAGAGCTCCACCCCCAGGGTTTGGGTCTTTATCTTTTTTTGACAGTTGTTAAAAATGGGGTGGAATATTTATTATCTGGGGGAGGACATTTCTTTGGGAGCTGGGTTTCAAGCCTTCTTTCCCTCCCATACTTGGTCAGGGTCTCTGGTGTTCTGTCTTAGGATGTCTGGTTTGGTCTGGCTTCTTGTGTCCTTGTGGAATGCTGCCAGGTCAGGCTGCTAACTTACCTGATAATGGGCTTTGACTGCCCCTTTGCTGGCCTTCAAGCATCTTGTTAAAACCTAACTAGCTGCTTACTCTAACAATGTTAACTTGTTCTATCTGCCAGAAACGTGATTTTGGATCCAACTTTTTTAAACCAGTGAGTTTAGTATTATGGTACCTGTCTCAGTGCTAAAATTTTAACACAAATGTTGTAAGATCTCTATTTGCGTGTGTGTTCATGTACGTCTATATGTATGTTATAGTTGTATGATTTTTTTCTAGCTCTGGACGGTATTGACAAAATTAATTTGTAAATAGCTCTATTTAATTGGCTTATAAATCAAGTATACTCTAAGAAATGTTTTTCAAGGGGCGCCTGGGTGTCTCACTGGGTTGAATGTTACTCTTTGGCTCAGTTCATAATCTCACAGCTTGTGGGTTCCAGCCCTGCATTGCGCTCTGCGCTGACTGATCAAAACCTGGAGCCTCCTTCCGATTCTGTGTCTCCCTCTCTCTCTGCCCCTCCCCAGATCACAATCTGTCTCTTTATCTCTTTCTCAAATAAAATAAACATTAGAAAAAAAGAAATGTTTTTCAAATTCACATTATCTAGGATAACCTTTGGTAAATGAAAGCTAGTTTGTTGGTTTAATTAAAATGGGCATGTCTTTAGTGTTATCAACATTAAATCTAATACTTTTATTCTACTTAGGTTTACTAAAAGTCAAATAAGGGTATGTTATCTCTGTAACAGAATTTGAAAGCAAGAAAAATAAAGATAGCTTTTATGTCTCATGAAAATTTAATGAGACATTAAAAGCTAACATAATTGTTAAGAACAAGTAAACTTTATAGATGTAAGTAAAGATAAAAGTTTATAAATCAACTTTTCAACATAATTATGCTTTATGTTATGTCTAAAATAGCTTTCTAAATCTTTTTGGTAACTTGGAACCTTAAGGTTATACTGAAATAAGTTAAATGATAGGCATTTATCGAATATCTAGATGATTTCTAAATAAGATAAAATACTGAAACCCTAATTATTGAACATAGGTTTGTCTGGTATAGTTTGATATTGCAAATGATGGAAGACAGATATAAAGATTCAGCTGTCTTTTAGTAAGTCAGACATTGAAGATATTTGCAGAAATGTAAAGTAATGCTATGTATTTGACTAAAAATATTTTGAGGAAAATATAGTTATTTTTCATAAAATATGTAATTAATATTGATATACAATGAATTTGTTATTGTTTTAATGCATTACAAATATTTAAATATAATCTTTTAACTATGAATATGGTATATATCTATAGATATAACCCATATAGCCAAAACTCCTTTGGGTTCTCAATAGTTTAAGAGCATAACAAAGTACTGAACAAAAAGATGTTGTTGGAGAAACTATAGTCTGGTAAGAGCAACATTTCTAACCCAAATCTCCATCTTACTCTTGCTGTCACTTAAAGGAGAAACAACATGGCCCTTATTGCCCTATTTGAGTCTTAGTGCAGGTCACCAAGGTGCCACGGAAGAGTTAGAAGAAGGCTCCAGGTAGAGAACTTGCTGGAAACTCTCCTTGCAACTTTTGAACATTTAATTCCTTCCTCTGCCCCCAAACTATATCTTGTCTCAGAGATAATGAATAGGTGTGGTTTAAATACCCTGTATTGAAGTCAGATTATCAAATAACTGACCCATATCGGATGGAACATTATCATAAATAAGTCTAAGGTACAACCTATTTAGGATAGTTACCTAGCCCAGAAGGGTTTATACCATGAACTTCTACTGCAGACTGCTTCATTTACTTAGTTTTTCCTGAAATAGCAGCTTGTCTTTTGAGGTAGTTTCTTTGAACAGGAAATATACCTGGTCTTTTCACAAATGTTTCTTTGAGGAATATTTGAGCCATTTTTATGTAATCATCATTTAAGAAGAAAAAAAAAGTCCTGGTGCTTTTCCTGCCAGGTGAGCCCCATCTATAAGGAACTACTTGAGGTTCTGAGTACTAGCAATTCCCAAGGGCGTGTTGGAAACATTTCTATTATTGTTAATGATGAAAATGTTTGGCTAGGGAGTATATCCATTTTCCTCTTTGTCATTTATAATCGATTACTCACAGTATCTGTAAGTGGAGAGTATATTTTTATGAGAGTTGTGCTTCAGAAAGAGAGCAGAAATCCTGAGTTATTGGTTATTAAGTTTTGCCTATCTATAACTTGGCCATTTTCAAGGGAACTGCGAAAGTAGAAGGTATTTTTAAAACGTCATTTAGATTCTCTGTCAAATTATTTTTACTGTATTTTAAAATAAATGGAAAGAGAATCTGGCAAAAATGTGTGACTACTAGGTATTGGAAACTCAAAGTCATAATATGCTAGCTAGGTGTCTGTATATATACACATAAATGTGTACATATATAATATCAAACCGTGATTTTGAAAATAAGGCATCTTTTAGGTGACATTGTTGTCTTTTGGAACTCTACTTGGGGAAGGTACAGAAACTTGCAACTATCTTTTTCAGTTGTTTTGAGAAAATAGAAAGTGGAAGTTTTGAAAAATTAATTTATCTCAGTTGCTTTATTAACTTGACATCTCAAGCTCTTGAACTCAAAGGATCAATTAGAAAATGTTTTATTTGTGGATAAAGGATGAGTATCTTCCAGAGCATATGGAAGTATTAAAGTCTAAAAAGAATAAGAGACAAAAAACAAATATAAGAGGTTAAATCTGACAACAAAATATCAGTGATAAAAATGTTTCAAGTGGTTTATTTCAGTAAAGATAAAGAAAATTTAGGTGTTTAATGCATTTGTGGAGCACATGATCATTAACATCATTGACAGAATTTCCGGAGTTTTGGGGTATGAATGCTGATAACAAGAAAAGTTGGGCATTGAGTCAGTTTGGTGAAGGTTGATTTTAGTTGAAATTGAGTCAGTTGGTGCAGGTTGACTTTAGTTGAAATGAGATTGAAATGTGAGTGCAGACACCCTTGCTAATAAACCTCCTAGGGGTAGAACATCATTTCTAAACAGCTTATATTAAAAAATAAAACAAAAGTTTGTTATGTAGGAGGAAAATCTGAGAGCAGAAATATCATTACAATTTGAATATTATCCTAATTAGTAATGTTGCTGGGTTTGGAAAATCATTTTGATTTCTCTAAAGTCTGCTTTTAACTGTGTGTGTGTGTGTGTGTGTGTGTGTATTGTGTCAATACTAGTAGCAAACTTGAAATCTGACAGTTGTTGGCCAGTTATCACTAAAATCCAATTATATGCTTTAATAGCAAATGTAATCCTGTTAGAAGCTATAAAAATAAAATAGCAAGTAAAAGAAATATTTGTATGCATGATAAAGGTGCTCTTGTTGTCTTCTTACGGAAATATTATTTAGAGAAATGTTAACAGTAATGTTACCTAATTCAGTGATGAATTAACAAGACTAAAAAATACCTCACAACTTTGAGAAAGCAGTTTCTGAAACCTTGGAGAAAATATTCAAGGTGTCTATGGGCAGATATAATAAATAGAAGTGAAGGGTTCTAAAACAAGATTTTTTTGACTGTTAAATCATAGATGATCTCGGGAAGGAAGTTGAAGAAACACTGAAAGAGATCAATGTGTCTGTATAGAGAGCTCTTTGAACTTAGACATAAAACGACCATGTACAAAAGAGGCACATGCCAAGGACAAACACAGAAGAGTGGCCTGTATCTAAAGAACAGGGTCAGGAAGGCTGAGGTCCAGAAAGACTGTGAGAAATGCTAATAACTACAAAAGTCCTGAAAGGGATGTTTGGAACAAGCTGAAAAACAAGAAGGAGATAAATTCAAACTCAGGGAAAATAATATAATGTCAGGAGAGGGCAGAGAAAAAGCAGAACTTCCTAATTTCTTTTCTGGCTCTTTGCTTTCTGTTAAAGACTAAAATTTATTTATTTGGCATGAACTTAACGAGCATAGTCAGAATTATTTCAGGGACCAAGTGAAAGCATATAAGGAGTGGGTGCTCCAGTCTTTAAAATTACTGTGAATATTATTATTGTAGTTAATTATTTTTAGAGAGAGAGCATGAGCAGGGGAGAGGGGAAGAGGAAGAGAAAGAGAGAGAGAATCTTAAGCAGCCTCCACACTCAGCATGGAACTCGATGCAGAGCTTGATCCCACAACCCAGGATCATGACCTGAGCCAAAATCAAGAGTCAGATGCTCAACCCACTGAGCCACCAAGGTGCTCCTATGAATATTATTATTAACTAAACTGGTTTACCTAAGAATTTTCACATATGCTAAGGCTTAGACTTATTTCACCCATTGAAGAGTAATACCTATTGCTCATCCCACATAGAATCACACCATTTATCTTATCAATCAGCATGTCTTTTAGCTTTCTCTTAAATGTATATCCACATTCTGACTCCTTCACATTCTTTTCATGATGCTTCCTCTGGTTTCCTATAGCTTCTTAATTTTTTTTTACCTTTGCTCACCTCTATAACTGCCCTATGCCACCACCACTTTTCTTCACACAGTGGCCAGAATAATAATTCTAAAACATTAATCACATCATGTCACTTTCTCATTCAAAACCTCCCATGGGCATAGATACTTATATACAAAGGGGAAAAAGTTGCCAATTGTCATGTTCTTTTCTTCTGCTAATGTTCTTTTGGTTGGTTCCTCATACTCTGCCTCTCAGAGGTCTCCTTTAATTTCTGTATCGTTCATTTTACCACTTCTTTACCAATATTAATACCAGTGACTTTCACAGGGGCAGAAGACCTTGCTGGACTTCAAATCTCCTGACTTCATCTTGCTACAAAGATAGGTGTGAATTTCAGTGTGGCCTTCTTCATTCACAAACCACACATGCTACACAACTAACATCGTGATGCATCACAACCACTCCACAGTTTTGTAATTTCAGGTAAGCCCAAGGTTAATATTACCTAGTCATGATGTAAGTATCTAAATTGATAAAAAAAAAAAAAGTCTTCCTGCAATATGACCAAAGCACGACTTTATTTTTTATCTCTCACTTCCCCTGTAAATTTTATTTCTGGATGAAAACTTGATGGTATTCCCTGGCTTTTCTTGTTGTTCTAGGATAATTGGAAGTTGTACCATCTCTTCAAATTGCACTCACTTCAGAAGTTAGAATATCCTGTTCTCAATAATAATCAAAACCCTGAACTTGCTTAAAGTCAAACCTTTTATACTCCCATAATCAGTCCCATGGGGACAGGTCAACTACAATAGGAGAGGAAGGCATCCCTTTTCTCTCCCTTTCCCCACTTCTACCCCAATTGAGTAAATAAAGTTTTAGGCAGGCACCTCTGGGATGGGTAAATGGAGAGTGGAGTGGAAAGAAGGGTGTTAAAGTTTCAAAACATGGCCACATATTCTTTGCTTCTCTTCTTATTCAGAGGTAGTATGTATATGCAGTACCTTCAGATATTGGAAGACTGAGATCTTTGTGACTGTCTTGTTCATATGTAGTAGAAGTGATGTTTGAAATAAGCCCAGTCATTCAAGTCTTCCCAGTTGAGGGTCCAGATAACACGGAGCAGAAATAAGCCATCTCCACTGTGCCCTGTCTGACTTCCTGACCCACAGAATCCATGAGCATAATAAACTGCTGTGTTGTGTCACTAAGTTTAGAGTGATTTATTACATATGGAAAGAGGGCAAGAGTTTTCTTGTACTGAACTTGAACTTGTTACTTAACATATTATTTTTGAGGCCTCTGGGTATGGTCAGTGTTTCCCTCAAGTCATTTTTAGAGGATGCTTTTAGATCCTTTGTAGTGGCAACTCATGTGGTGTGAGAAGAGAGTGGGACAACACAGTCATCTCCAAAGAATTCTCTCTCACAAAAGCCCTTTTCTCCTACTTCTCTCTCTTGTACCATACCCTGAAATGGGTTAATGGTTTAAGAGTGAGGGGTGCAGAGGTCAGGAAACAGGTTATGAACATTTCCTTGTAAATTCCACTTGGGGGAAACTACTCACACTCATTTTGTTGTCTAAGTATAGGCACTACTGATCTGTTGAAATTGAGAGTCCCATGTTAATATCCTATTAAACAATACAATTTGTTAATTTTATTTTACTTATGGAATTCAATTGTAACCTTATGTTTATAGGATTATTATTGATCTTCAGGAGTCATTTATACTTAAATTATACTTGATGCAATTTAATTTTTGTCTTAGTTATATTTGACAACTGAGCATCTTTGGAGGACTTAGGCAGCATTTCTTACAAATCTTAAGGGCTTCCTGTAGATCTTGGGCCAAGTACAGAAGCAACAATAGTGAAACTACTGTTCTTTCTTTTCTTTATGGTCTGGTCTGCCTAGCAGTGCCATTTAAGATGAGGAGTATCAAGGTGGGTAGCTTATTAACATGTCAAGTGTCTGGAATCAGGAGCATTCCTATTGTTATCATTTCTATAATTTTCCTGAGTGGCTATAAGGAATAGTGCCTGGCCCAGAGCCTGGAACATAACAGGTGATCAGTCCATATTTGTTTAACGGTTATGAGTGAGGGTGTTAGAGCAGAGGCAGGCAAACTTTTCCTGTCAAGGGTCAGATGGTAAATATTTCAGATTTTGTGGGCCATATGGTTTTTATTGCAACTCTTCAACTCTGCTGAGGTAGTGTGAAAACAGACATAGACAACATGTAAATGAATCAGCATGGCTGTGCATCTATAAAACTTTATTTAAAAAAATTGTGTTGGGCAAGATTTGGTCCATGGACAACAACCCCTGTGTTAGAGTCAGACAGAAAGAGGTTTTCAAACCCAGCTCTGCTGAATGTTAGCCATGGAGTTTTAGGAGGTTATTTATTTGTCTGTGCATAGGTTTTCTTATTAGTAGAATGAGGGAGAATCACTCTTTCTTTGCTGTTATTATAAGGATTATGTAAGATATGTACATGAGGCAGTAAACATAGTATCCAAGACATCCTAATTATTCAGGAAAATGATTTTTATTATTATAATTGGTCCTATGCTTACTCAAAATCATTGACGTACTGTCCATTTCTGTAGAATAGATTCCCATCATGCCTGCTTTGACTGTAATATTAGTCTTGCTCCAGGGGGAACTGGGGATACTCAGCTACAGACTTCTGGTCTACCTCAATTACCCCTAAACCTAATTTTAAAGGATGCATCAAACTCTTTAAACACTATCAGACACTCTTTCTCCTTTAGGAATGTTTCTCAAATTCTCTACTATTCTGTCATTGATCTAGTTCAATTCCTCATCACAGAGCTTCCTTGTTATACTTTCATGCACTGAATTCTTAATTCCTCAATTTACCCTATACTTATCTACCTAAATTATCTTTTTAAAGCATTCTATGATGTTAGTCCAGTAATTAAAAATATTTGGTTGTTCCTAGATGACTATGGAATAAAGTGGAAATCTCTTACTGTGGCATTCAAGATCCTGTATCTGGTCCTAACCTGGTTTCTCAGGTTCATCTCTCATTTTTATACCTGATGTAATCTTTAATCTAGCTTTACCTGATTACTCACATTTGTTTTTTAATCCTGAAAAAGTATCACGTTTCTTTCTTGTGTTTTTACACTTATTTGCATTCATAAATATATTATGATTAGGTGTGTAGAAATCTCTTTCAGGCTAACCTATGAGGTTCTTGAAGGTGGGGGCATTTTCTTTACCCCTTCAAATCAATGGAAAAAACCATTTGGGGCTGTCAAAAAGGTAAAATGGAAAGGTCAATTGCAATAATCTCCTTGGGAGAGTTCTTTTTGAGTGCTACAACTCCTTATAACCTTTTCTTCTACCATCTCATTTTTTGAGGTTGGAGTTGACTGTTAAGTAATCGGAAAAAAAATAGTATTTTTGTATCTTAGGAAGAAACTCTACACATATAGGTTGAGTCACTACATCTAAAAACCTCTTAACCATCCCTCCTAACACTGGTGGAATTTTAATTCCTATTTCCTATGCTATGTACAAATCTAATATAACACTTATCAGACTTCATTGTAATTACTGCTAACATAGTTTTTTCTACTAGATTTGGAAATTCTTAAGGGTAGGAATCATGTCTTATTGTCTTAGTATAATGCCATAGTTAAGTGCTCAAAAATTTTTGTTGGATGGATGAATGGATGAGTGAATGATTAAGTCCCCAAGCAACATCCTTTTTAATTAAATCTATTAAAACCACACTGTTTAGTTAATATGTTCACATTTCTTCCTGCTTTTAAGTGTTAAACAAGTGAAAAAAGGAGCTATTTAAGATGACAAACATCTTCAAACATTGCTTTATATTATGAATAGCTTTAAAAAATCCTGGAAACTAAACAAAAAAGCAATTAGGGAAAGCAAATTGACATGAAAGGTGAGTCACTAAAGAAATAATGGGAGAATTATTTTATGTGTGTAGATGTTTAATGCGTAAATGTCAGTCACTGCCAATAGCTTACCATTCTGCTCGACTTAGAGCACTTGTGATGTTAAATATAAGATGTTAGGGAAACAGGAGATAGACAGATGAACTACGGATTTGTTGTTTCAGAATGCTGTTCTCAGATAAGCCAAATGTGTAACTTTAATTATGATTAGCCCTGTTCACTCCACATTTGACAGAAGTAACACATGCTTCAGAAATGTCAGTTCAAAATCTGCTTGCCTTTTTTCCCCCCTGTGACATGCTAAATGTTAATATTTTGTGCAATTCAACCCATAAAGTATTATTTTTGGTTGTATATGTTGTTAAAAAATAGAACTTATTTTGTTTTGAGTATATGCTGGCCTTTAGTTTATGTTTTTACTCTAAGAAGTCTGATATTTTAAAGTAAATCATAGACACACAATGATTAAAATGTCATCATCAATTAAAAGATTTTAAATGCTCATTGTATTTCTTTTTAGCATGGAAATATCAATAAATATAATTTTATAAGATTTATGTTAAAGATCTTAAACAATTTAACAAGAAGTATTTAGCTACACTTTGTTCATTGCTGGATATTGTTCTTCAAGTTTAGAAAATTAGACTTTCTAAATCAGATATTTTTAGCAGTTCTTAAATCTTTAGGAGTTCTATACCATGTATTCTAGGCAATATAAAGTTTTTTTAAAAAAATAATTAAAAAATAAATAAACATGGCATATGGATCTCAAATGGTGCTCACTAGCAACAAAAACAAAAAAAAAAAGAACAATGACCCTCCCCTTCACCACACCTCCCCCCAAAAAACCACCCAAGGAATAATTCTTTGATGAGCATACTGGAGAGATTTCAATAAAACCTTCTTTGTAAGAACCAACCAATATGATTATTAATATAGATAAACAAAACAGAAACCCACAAACAATTTAAGTGGAAACTCAGCCTGAATCAAGTGCCCTGCTGAATTGCCTGGCATTGCCTTGTGACTGTGTGAAGATGTTAGGATTCAGAGCCAATGGCCAAGAAAGAATTCTTGAGACCTCTCCCGGGAAAAAGGTGGTTTTATTAAAGTGCAGGGACAGGACTTGGGGAGAAAGAGCTACACTGGGATTTCAGTGACTGGTTACATACTTGTGAACTGGGGACAATAAAGGCAAGGGGAAGTTTCCAAAAGGACTTTTATGTGCTAAAGAAGACTCGCAGGATCCTGGAAGCCTAGCTATACTGTCAAGCTAAGGTTGTTTTTCACTCTAGCAAAGCATGAACATTAAGACAGTTGGGAATTCCTGGAGGAATGTTACATTCTGCCTGTCTCAAGTATTTGTCAATAGGGTGCAGGTTATAAGGAAACTTAATTTTATCTACATTTCTTTCTGCCTTTGTTTCCCACATCAACATTATTAATTCTTTCAAAACCCTGAGGGAAGACCTCGTGCTGCTCCCTCAGGTAGATTCATGGAGGTAGCTGTCATCGCAAACAAGGAATTGAAATTCCAAGCCAAAGGTTGAGATTGGCCCAGTTAGACCGAGAGAGAAGAGAGTGCTGCTGGAGCTCTCCCAGCAGAGCGTGTGAATATCTACACGGTGCTTTCTTTATCAAAGCACCGTACAAGCACTTGCTCTTTGATCCTTTCCCTTTCTTAACAAGCGATTATAATTTCTCTTTTTAAGAATTGTGAGGAACTAAAGAATAGATACTAAGCTCTTTTTCAAAGCTTCTTAAGGAGTCATTGTAAACAATAAAATTATAGGCCAGACACCCTGAACTTTTGAGTATTAGCCTCAAGCACTTGCTCTTTAAAAATCTTCATAAAAACAGCAAAAACAACCTATTCTCTCAATTAAATGGCAGAAATATTTCTCACATTGTCTCAAATTCATTTTTTAAAGAGAGGTAGCCATAAAAGTGTTTGGTATGATGTATTGAAGAGATAGTCATGTTTAGCAGTTCATAAGGAATTATATATAAATTATATTTGAACTTGAAAAACCATCATAAACTTTAAGGCTGGCTAAGGACAAAGTTGTGAGAAGTGTAATTTTTTTCAACGCCTTCCCATGATCTCCCTCCATGTTCTTTCTTCTTTTTTTTTATTATTATGGGGTTTTTTAAAATTTATTTTTGAGAGACAAAGAGAGAAGGGGAGGGTCAGAGAGAGAGAGGGAGATACAGAATCTGAAGCAGTTTCCAGGCTCTGAACTAGCTGTCAGCACAGAGCCCAACGCAGGGCTCGAACCCACAAACCATGAGATCATGACCTGAGCTGAAGCCAGATACTTAACCAACTGAGCCACCCAGGTGTCCCCCTCCATGTCCTTTCTATTCCCTCTTGTTTAGTAATCCTCTCCCTATGCTGGGCCATATCTCTAGTGAATCCTGACCTTATGTTCCGTTAGGTTACCATTAGTTCTGAACCAGTAGTTCCCATGCTAAATGGTGTTCAGCTGTATTTAGGAGTTTGGATCCTGGGGCACACAGATCAAAGCCTTAAAACTATCTGCCCCTTATAAGACAGGTGATCCTCAACTTCCTTCTTTGTCCACTCTAAACCTCAGTTTCCTCATCTATAACCTGGTGATAATAATAGTCTTTACTCTAGATCATGAATATGAAAGACTTAGCTCATATGATTGGAAAATTTTATTAAAAATTTTTTTAATGTTTTATTTATTTTTGAAACAGAGAGAGACAGCTCATGAGAGGGGGAGGGGCAGAGAGAGAAGGAGACACAGAACCAGAAGCAGGCTCCAGGCCCTGAGCTAGCTGTCAGCGCAGAGCCTGACGCGGGGCTCGAACCCACGAACGTGAGATCTGACCCGAGACGAAGTAGGAGGCTTAACCGATTGAGCCACCCAGGTGCTCCTGGAAAATTTTAGGTACCAAATAAATTCTAATTATTTTGTTGTATCCTCTCTCTTTTCCTTTCTTCTTTTTTCTTTTTTCCCATCGTTATCTTCTCAGATTCTTACAACTTTCTCTGGTAATTCTTATCTAGCTGTGAATGAAGATTTAATGGTAGATATCTGAAACTGTCTTCAATTAAAAAGAAAAACTTCATAATTGCATAGGACTTAACCCACTAGTTCTTCTTGAACCTCAAGTGCAAAGCTTTGATTTAATTATAGTATTTAATTCATTACCCATGCAGGCCTTCCTCTGTTACTTGTTTAGTTTTTTAATGTTTCATTTCCCATACTCTAGTATGGGAACCACTCTAATGGATTTAATGTATATTCTTTCATTTGCATTCTTACAGATTATGTATTTTTTTATTTGCATGTATTTTAACTTATGTAAATGGTATACTATGTGCTAGATTTCATTCACTTTCATACCTTTTTCACAGGATGTTTTTAAGGCCCAGGTAAGTTGTTAATCAACTTTCTAGTTCTCATCTTTAACTGCTTATATAGTACTCAGAGGTGGATATCAGTCCAAACCTTTTCAAAGGTTTTTACCAAAAAATTCCTGAAGGTTGAGGGAGTGAATTATATTCTCATAGCATCTCAAAGTGAAGCCCAAATCTTTAGGATCAAGCTCTACATTTCTTTAAAAGAATTTGATTTATCATTTAAAAATAAATCATACAGACTTTGCATTCTATTTCATAATATATCTAATGTTTACTACAAAAATAACATTTTGGATTCCAGTTAAATTGTTGTAACTTTTACTTTCACTAAATCAATGAAACTGATATGCCAGGAAGACATACCATTTTTTATTCCCTGTGAGTTTCCATACTTTCTGTATACTGCTGTGTATTCCAAACTTGAGAAGCATGGTCTTAATCTAAAATAAGCAGTTTCTAGAAGTGAGATTTCAGGGGAAAATTTGCTTAAGTGACAGAGAGTAATACCTAAATCCCTCTTATTAGGAAAGGCAGCCCTGATAAATATACTTAGCCCTGAAAACTGGAAGTATGTCATTTCCCAGAGTAAACTGCTGAAGCTATTGGCCTCTGCTGTGACTCAACCATAATATTGTGGGATAACTAATCAGGTTCCTAAAGGAAGACTCTTTGACAGAAACCAAGTCTTTAGGAGATTTGCTATGAGTTGCCTGTAAGAGATGTCTTATTGGGGGGTTTGGCAAACCTCTTCTCCATTTCCATTAATAGTTCCCCAAGCCACCCCAAATAAACATATAATCTAAGAAATAACTTCAGATACAATCCCTTCCAACTAGATGGCTTCCAGCAAATACTTCCTTGCCAGACACTTTAGAGCCACCACTGCATTTCTGCTTTTGTACCTTTGCTAATGTTGTCTTAAGCTTTCCCTTTCTCTTTCTTACTGATCATTCTCTGTGGTTCAGGTCAAGCCTTACTCAGTCATCTTTCTGTTTCTTTAAACTTCCTTGTCACTTAAAGTATCCTCAATTTAGTCCATTTTTATTTAGTCCTGAGCATCACTGCGGAACTTCTTAGGAATGCACAATCTGGGTCCTACTCTAGCCTGAGTCAGAATCTGGATTTTAAGGAGATCTCATGGGTGATTTATATGCACATTAAAGTTGACACATACCTAGTGTTCTTCTAGGCACTAAGCATCATTAAATGTTATCAAAATCTTAGAGAATTTAAAAGAAGATGAAGGTTCAGAATATCTTTTTAAAAATTGATATCTATGCTATAGCCTTGGACCAGATTTTCACCAAACCCCTGTTTTTATACTGAGCTGGGAATGGCTTTTATAATTTTGAAAGAAAAAAAAAGAAAGTATATTACATGAGACATGAATATTATATAAAATCAAATTTTAGTGTCCATGAATGAAGTTTTACTAGAAAAAAGTCACACCTATTTGTTTATATAATGTCTATGGCTGCTTTCATGTTCCAAGAGCTGAGTTGAGTAGTTGGAAAGAGACATTATGACCTACACAGCTAAAACTATCTACTCTCTGGTTTTCTTCAGAAAAAGTTTGTTGGCTTCTGATCTAGATTCATGTTGCTTATTATATAGAATGAGCTTCAGATAGATTCTAGTGGAAAAGCATCCATAAACTTTACATGCATTTACAACGTAGAGGGCGGGACAAACTGCATTATAAAATTATGTGCTATGAACAAATTATTTGGCAATGTTGCAGGATTATTATTTTGTGGGATATGGGCTTTCTTTTCTAGATAGTCAAGGAAGTCAGAAAAATAAAAGTGCTTGAAAATATCCCATATGTCATTGTCATTTGGAATCCAATAAGCTATTACCGTTTTGTCAGGTCCAGTCTCCAAGGAGGTAAATGAAAATATGTATCTTGGGCAATCTGACCCCTATCAACATCACGCATGTGGTTACTCTGACATTTGAGGAGGAGTAATTCTGCCCTGTCAAGTCGGTGACTCAAAGTTTCTGGTAAAGGTCACTCACTCCTTTACCTTCAGCTCTTGGATATCAGATTAAAATTAAAGTGAGGGGGTATGGAGAAGGTGTCCTACATCTTCTGTCAAATTAGCCTAATCCTCATTAAGTTGTGCTGCTAATTCAGCATCTTCTAAGGGCTTCTGACACTATGAGAAATGTCACCCTATGACTTTAAAGGGCTTACAGGATGTGAGGCTTCTTGGTTTGAGTCAATTCCTCCTTGGTACATCCTGGGGCTTAGAGGGCATGTGCGCCTTTCCTAGCTGCCTGCAGGATCACTGTATGTCTTTGTATTTTAGGAATACAGAATGGCAGCCCAGTTGATTGACTGAATAAAACATAAGGCGGGAAAAATCCAAAGGCTGCCTGAAGTACTTGTGTTCTGATATCCTTCACGTGTAAGATTTGTTAGAGCAGATGAGTGATGCTGTAAAAGTAAATGTAATGTAAAAGGTAATAAATTGCCAGACATTGCACCTTCAAGGTTAATAAACAAAACCCCACCAGCAAGAAACAATTGCTGAGTTTTAAGCTCCTGCTTAAAAATACTCATTTTGAAAAGCTGTATTATTTAGCTGACAGCTTGCTGGATGATAATCAGAGAAGCGTGGGTTATGCTCTTCTCACTAATAAAATACTTTACAAGCCACTCTAGGTAATTCAGATTCTTTGCTGAAGAAAAATAGACTGAACACCTGACTTTAAAAGAAAACCCAATTCTATGATGCTAAACAACGACCCCAACAGTGTTGGAGTCATTTTAGATGAAGGGTTTGAAGTTTACTTAGTCATATAAACAAAAACACAGAATTAAAAACGGAAACCCTCAGTTATTTCACTTCTTTTTTTTGCTCCCTTTTTTGGGGGGAAGAATTAGAGTGAGTAAAGAAAGGGAGAATTGACAGGGGATATAATACTAAGCTTGAAGCATGTTGGAAAATATAACCCAGGTTTCCCCAGCCTCCACCAATCCAGGGCTGGAGATGGGGCCATAATAATAACAATGATTGGGCAGAATTTATCATTCTTGCTCTAGCCTTTGTTACTGAGGCTCCAGGCAAAGGCAAAATCTTCAGCCTGATATCACTGCCCGCTTGTCTTGCTCTGCTGCTTTTCTGCCAGTCCCAGGGTCTCAGAGGCTGTTGCCACTACTTGGGCAGGCACTGTCATGAATGTATTAGAGCCCCGAAGTATCAAGTTGTGCAGGATCCTTGGTGACTTGGGAGGGAATGTCTCTCATCTCTTTGTTAGACTGTTTCAGAGTTCTCAGCATGTTACTCTTGTTCATCAGTATTTTTCAGTGTGAGAACCTCTAGCAATTTTACCTTATGTATTTTTTCTGTCTCTAGTCTAGAACACAAACCTGTCTTTGGGTCCAGAACAGAGATAGGTGTCATTGACAGCTACAGTGAATCAACATTTGCATCCCTGATTATGTTACCGAATCGGTTCATTGTACCTTCCTCCTTGTCCTGTTGGAATAAATGACTGACCATTCATGAGTTTTTTCAGCCTCCATGCACGTTGACTTGAAAAAGCTCCTTTACCAGGTCACAATGCCTGTTCATCCCAGATTCATCATAGCCTCATCAATAAGGCATTTTGCTCCCACACAAATGTATCTTGATTGGTCCCCTCTTCTGGTCCACTAGACTTGGCCAGACATATCTGACTCTTGGTGGTGGACACAACCTAAGCTCACGCCAGGTGGTTTGTGTGGGTCAGAGCATTTCCTTCTGCTATTTGCATACCATTTTTCAGTGGAGATATGGAAATCAGGATTCGTGTTTCTTCCCTCTCCCTAGGAAATCTGGGAGGCTTCAGATAATATACTAAGTTGAGGGAGACAGTAGATCGTCTATCTGAAGTGGTGGCAGGGAGAGTACCAGCTATGCCAACTATGTGTCAGGAACTGTGCTGTTTGTTACCTAGTTTCATTCTCACAGCAATCTGCTTTGTTTTTACAGTTTATGCTAGGAAACCAAGACCAAAACCAAACCAATTCAAAACAAGCAAATAGAAATTGCAGAGACTGAGAGTTTCAGTAACTAGCCAAAGTTTGTATCATTAGAAAAATGCCAAGAGTTTCAAACCCTGATCAATAAGCCTGCAGAGCCCACCAATTTTTTTTCACTCTAATGTATGTATGTATATACCCTTCCTATTTGTTTTAGAAATTTATTAGACTTCTCTCTATATTTGGATTCCTTTTACACATTTTTCTCATTGCATTAATTTAACTGACATACTTATCTTTATTTTTTTACCAGGAACTTTCCACAATTATCTTTTTTGGGAAGACTTGTTACAGTATATTAGCACAATAGAGAAGGAGTCACTATTAAAACAAACAAGTCTAAACAATACTATCATGCTCAACACCTTGTAGCTGACAAAAATTAGCTACTCATATTACTGGAAGGGTAGGCCTGGACATCTGCCATTTTCATTAGCAAGAGATGTTTCTGCCCAGTGATAAATGGGTTCCAGTTGTCTTACAGCATTCAGGCATCTACCATGCTCAGCCAGGACACCATGAACCCCTTTATCAAACTGAGAAGCAAGAGCTAAGTTAATGCCAAAAGAGAACAACAGGGTGTGCAATTTAATTCACTGTACTCTAAGTCTGTGGACCAGTAAGCTTATGTCATAAATATGTTCCTGACAGTGCTCTGCCTGGAACTTCAATTATAGAGACAATCAGTACGTCTCCGGCTTTCTGTATTCCTGCATTGTTCTATATGTTGTAACAAAGAAAATAAGTAATTATGCCCTTTAGTGCTAAGAGTTTTAGCTCAAATTGGTCGATGTTTTTGAAATTTTATTGTTGCAATGTTAATATGTTTTTGGTAAATAATACTATAGAACTAGGGAGACTCTTATTGATAAAGTGGATGAGTCTTCTTTGTAACTGCAAGTATTTAAATGCATGTGTGATCAGTTTTAAGATACTAAATTTTTTCATGTAATTTACTTTTTTCATATAATTTATCAGGATCAAATGTATAAATGCGATTGGTAAGAAAATTTCAGCATGGTGTGTGTGACACCATCTGTTAAATATGACAGGAGTTTCTTCTGCTGTTCCTTTAATATACAGTATAAAATACTTTTCATAATTCTTGATGTCAGATATAGAAAATATTGGTTATTATTTGATACTCTTTTTTGTTATGGGAGTGAAATTTACATTTTTTATTTGTGGAAATTCATATTAAATTATAATTTCCCAACAGTTCATTTCACCTGGAAGAATTTTGTCGTGTGCCTCTGATGATGAGCTATTTCACAGTTATCCATGGGCATAGTCTCAAAGTATACTGCACATAAACTATCTTAAACTATGTCTTTGAAATTTTGCAATCTATAGTTTATGCACAAATATTGTCAATGAAGCAATGTAGAGTTTCAGGGTAACAGATGAAACTCCATCATGAAAGGTCGTAGTACTGTCCCCCCAATCTTACAGATCTCCTTTGTTCCTAGCAAACTATGCCCGAGCTTTAGAACTTTTATGACTCTTCAAAGAACCTCTAGGGTTCTTGGAGCCCTTGTCTTTCCTATGAATTACTGAGTCAATTAACTGGTGAGAAGTCTTGTATTTAGTGGCGATACGTACTGAATGGCTCTATAAACAAAAACTAATAAGTCTGATATGATAAAAAAGTATTAGAAAAATAAAACAAAACAAAACTCCATCATGTAACAAGGCAATTCTGGATGTGCTTTTTTGTTAAAGAAAAGAAGATACTTTACATATGGTGCTCCTACTGTTCAATTCATAAAGTAATTCAATTATTAGTATTGGTATTTTAGTTTTTTGATGCACAGTCAAGAAATACTAAATATTCTTCCTTTCTAAATAAGAATGTAGTTCAATTTCATTTTACTTTAAAAAAAAACGTTTATTTTGAGAGAGAGTACACAAGCATGGAAGGGGTAGGGAGAGAGAGAATCCCAAGCAGGCTCTGTGCTAATATTAGCTGGACCTCATGAACCACGAGATCCCGACTTGAACTGAAATCAAGGTCTAACGTTTAGCTGACTGAATCACCCAGGTGCCCCTTAGTTTTCAAAAATAAGAGTGTTAGGGAAACTTAGCAAATAATCAGGGATTGCAAACCCAGATGAATCCCAGAATCAAGCAGGTGAACTAATTGGGGAAAACCATTGAGTTTCGCAATAGCAGGGAGTGATGAAGTTGATAGAGAACTGGAGAATGTGTGTCTCTTATAAAGGTTTTAAAACCAAAAATACTGCTTCACCAAACAAAATTTGACCATGGGATATGTACTCAAGGAGTCTAGTTTGCACCACTGAAGAGGTTCAGTGAATTGTAATATAGCTGATTAGTGACAGAGGAGAAGGATGCCCCCTGCTCATTCATTGATTCATTCAATTTTCTTTTTAATGTTTATTTATTACATACCTACTCTAAACAAAACAGCCAAGAGTATTCAACATCGAACCTATAGAAGTGGCCCTGTTCCAAGGGACTCTTATCTCCTGATTCAGATGGTACAGGACTAATTCTACTAATCCATTTTCTGAGAGATTTTGGAATTAATTCTTAGAGGTTTGTATAAGTCTATTCATGTTCCACAGATTCATAAAATGGGTATCCTAGTAATCTAACTTAAAGAAAGAAGTCAAATATATGTGTTAATTTACCAAAACCAAGCACACACAGTAATGACTATGTATACAACTTCGTCTGTAGTTGACAGAGCATCTGCTGGCAGTGGAAGGCAGGGAAGGAAAATGTGTGTTTTCAATTCATACACACATAAAATAAAATGCTCCTAATAAAATAACTTAAAAGACAGCTCACTCTTTTCTTGTAGTACTTCTCTTTCAGTATTCAGATAATCAGACTTGTGTAATAAATTTTTGGAGATCAGATCATGTGGATTAAATTGGTTCTAAACTTGAACATGGAGAGCAATGTCAGACACAGAAAGCTAAAATGCCTTTAGTAACAGGCACTAAATAAAAATATGTGTGATGTGGCTGAGTATAACATAATAGGGAATGTTGGGGCTTAGGAGCTTGGCAAACAATGGAGTCTAAGAATTGCTTAAAGGCATTGGCATTCCTTTTTAAATAAATAAGTTTTCTGCCAGCTAAAACAATACTCTGATCTGAGACTGGTTACATTGTTAAACCTAATTCTCTCATCCTCCTTTCTAAAGCATCAATCTTTAAAGAGCAGTTGTGACTTTCAAAAAAAATTACTAGTATTTTCTGGTTTTGAGATGGAAACCATTAATTAAAGGAGCACTTTTACTTGAGAATGGCAGCCTTTGACACCAAATCTATAACAAGCTTCACCAGAACAAGGCATTCTTCCTACTGGGAATGACTTACTCCATTAAAACCTACCTCACACTTTCAATTACCTGGGAAAAAGAAAAGAGAAGATAATCTGTTACACCTAAAAAATTAAAACTGACACAAAGAAGAACAATCACAAGGTCTGAGGTTGCTTTTATATTTTTGAGAAAGAAGTATTTTCTGTTAAGGAAGTGAGGGTTTCATGTCCCCACTTCAAGTGTCCACAGTCTTTTTTTTTTTCTAATTCATTGTAACCTGTTATTTGTGCATATTTTATTTTTTTTCAATAATATTTTATTGTCAAATTGTTTTCCATACAACACCCAGTGCTCTTCCCCTTTAGTGCCCTCCACCATCACTTAAAATCAGAGAAAACCATGCTTCCTCCACCTTGCATTAAGGATTTTGCATTTGGAAGTGTGATATTTTAAAACCATGTTGCTTATAGGAATCAGGAAATAAATGACAGAAAAATCACTCATGCTACCAAGCCCTTTAAGAAATAATATCAAAATCTCTTCCTGAATCATTAAGTGAATACATTTACCCTAAAAAGTTAGACCATCTCTTTGCTATAAATTTTCATTTCCTTAGAAAATACAAAGATCAAAGCATTTAAGTTTGTAAAGCATGCATTAATGACCGCTGTGGTTATCGAAACAGATTTTATACCACTGTGTTCATGCCCTTGACAGCTTACAAAGGACCACTTTTTATGATGTGGCTCTCCCAGGAATCTGGGATACAATCAGTAATTGATTTTGCTGGGAGATCTAATTGTTCGATAAAAGCATTAGTTCATCCTTTAGAATAGTAACCTTGGGAGAAGAGGTCTTGACCCTTCTTTTATAGACCTGAAGAGATACGTCTCTAGATTGAATGGTACTGCTTGGTTGACTGTTTTGAATTAATTGACTGGTCAATTCAGCCAAGTAGCCACTTTATTTATTTATTTTTTTCTTTTCAGTTGAGTTGATTTTTGCCTGAGCAGACTGAAGAAGTAGACTAGAGCCAGAATTTACATTTTCCTCAGGTGGAAGCAAATTGCTGAAAGCTTTATAAGCTCTTGATCAGAACTTTTTTCATCAAGGCATATTTTTAAGGGTGTGAAAAATTCCTTAAAAACCATCCTTAATTTAGCATATCCTAAAGTGAACTTCTTTTCACTTTCAAATCTCAAATATGCTTCTTCCACAATCTTTTACCATATACGCCTTCCTTGGTGGAAATGAGCTATGATTCTATTGCTCTTCTGCTCAAAAGTATTCATTGGCTCCCCACTGCTTATGAGTCAAAGTAATTTAAGGAACCTGAAATCTGGTGGTAACTTTGCTTATCCACTAAGAAGAAAGAAGACAATGTCTGTTCCACAGCAACCTATTTAGACTGCTTCCTCTTCTCTGGGGTGCCTGGGTGGCTCAGTCATTTAAGTGTTCAGCTCAGGTCATGATCTCACAGTTTGTGGGTTCAAGCCCCTGCATCAGGCTCTGAGCTGACAGTGCAGAGCCTGGTGCCTGTTTCAGATTCTGTGTCTTCCTCTCTCTGCCTCTCCTCCTCTTTCACTCTCTCTCGGTCTCTCACTCAAAAAATGAATAAACATAAAAAACTTAACTACTTGCTCTTCTCTGAAGTTATCCCATCTCTGTGTCTTTGCCTACCTGGTTCAGCTGATGCAAATGCAGGATTTCTATGAACCATCCTGATGGTTAACTGGGGGCCCATTCTTGATTTGTGTATTTATAGAGCCTCTTGAGACCACTTTTGAGGAGAACCTATTTTCCTTTTTCTTTTTTCTTCTCTCCTTTTCCCCACTTTACCCCCAAATACAAGGCTATGCCATTGCCCATTTTTTTCAGGCAGGGACTCAGGGCTTCTGCCTGTGTTTAAAACTCTTTGGGTTCAGAAGGAAAAAGTCAACTAACCTTGCACTCATGCCACTATTTCTTCCCTGCAGGACTGACTATACTTTCTCTGCATTGTTCAGAACCCTGTGGGCATGTGTCAAGTGTTAAGTATTCACATTATTAGTAATGCTAAAGGACTGCAGAGATGGAAATTCTCAGCTGCAAATTGTACAAGTTCTCAGGGATACTAGTCTTAAAATAAATTGAGATGCAATTATCATCACTGCTAAGATAATAAATCTACAGTGGTCATTATCTTGGACATGTATGAACTAATTTCTCTGAATTGTTTATGCCTCTGGGACACAGTCTGGAGAACAGAGGCATATTTGACATCTGTAGGGAGTGGAAGCACGTACACCATTCAGAAAAAAACAAAAATGATTTCTGTTTGCTTTATTGCATCACATGGCCTTGATTCGATGTTACATTAACTTTTAATCCACAAATGTGCAGCAGCCTTTGTGTTCAGCTGTCTTTTTCATTGTTGTTGCTTCTCAAAGGAGAAAATATTAGACTCTGCAGAATGCACAATAATTTGACTTACACCCAAGGCCTAATGTTCCCTGTTGAGTATATCCCTAAAACTCCTTACCTGACAACTGGAAATACCTCTGTGACCTCGGTGATGCACTATTAATCCTGTCTGCTTCAAGCAACTAGAGTAGGTTGAAGATGGAATTCTCTGTGAGATTTAGTGTCTTAGACAGAATTGATCTTAGGATAATTAATCATCTGACTTGAAATCAGTTATTAATTAATATAAGACTGTGTATAAGACCATGCTATTTTTAGTGTCAAATAAAAAGTATCTACCCTCTTCATTGAGGTTAACTTGGTAGCCCAGGAAAATCAACTACTACTGAAATAACTCAATCTAGGCAGAAATTTTGATTACTGTAGATGCCATCACCTTTGAAGCAGTAGAAAATTGAGTCTTTGAACATTTGCTTATTAGGTCTGCACTAAAAGGATAAATGAATTGTACTGGGTTGATAGGATTCATCACTTCCAGTCTACCAGCCTTAGGACGTTTTAAGGATCACATTAGAGGATTTTGCTATTCTGGGTTTGGGTTAAATTGGACTTGGCCTGGTGTTCTGGGGAACATTTTTATGTTTTCAGGTTGGTTTCTATTTATTCCGTATGTGTATCATTGTAGCCAAAAATTATGTAAGAAATTTAATCCTGCAATCATGAGGAGTGAAAGGGGTTATGAAATTTAAAATTATCAGGCCATATACAATTTTGAGGAGTCAAATTCTAAATTTTAAAAACCACAAATAAGTATTTTGGGGTTTTTTACGTGTTGCATAGAAACAGAAGGTTGCTGCTTGAGAAAATGTGAGCCTTCTCTGAACAAACGGTTTATATTAACCTTTTTTTTTTTTTTTTAGCCCTCAATAGCTGTTGTGTGTTGAGGGGTCCTATCTCGTCAGTGGGTTGATGTCAGAGGAACACCTCATGATATTTAGAGAAATTTAGATTGTTTAGCAAGAAACAGTTCTTGTTCACTTAGAAACAGCTTATGAAATTAGATTTAAAAGAAAAATGTATTGAGAGTCATAACACATTATAGTAATATGAAGTATGATTCTTGATTTTCTTACACACAGGGCTTCTTCCATGGTTCACATTGCCTTGGCACAAAAACAATCTATATTCATGATGAACATAAGCCTGGGTAGTTTTTATTTGCATAAAACATGGTACAGACCCAGAATTCATGATTCAAAGTGTCAAAAACTGTAAATAAAAACAATCAGAGAGCTGTGGCAAATTTCTTTCATCATATTTCTACATACACAAAAATAATCTTTTGTGCATTAGAGGGGCTTCCAGTTTCCTCTGAGGTATGACAGTAACACGCTGGCACCATTTTCTCACCTTCCACTCATGCCTCCACATTTACCAGTCTTGCTCATGGGCCTGCAATTCTATGGACATTGCTCTTGTTTTAGCTCCCAAAGATCTCTTCTTGCTCATTCCAGATGATATTTGACTTGTCTGCAACATTTTACAACAAAGCCTCATCTTTGTTTAAAAATTTTTAAAAAACATTTATATTTGTTTTTGAGAGATAGAGACAGATCATAAGCAGGGGAGGGGCAGAGAGAGAGAGAGGGACACACAGAATCAGAAACAGGCCCCAGGCTCTGAGCTGCCAGCACAGAGCCCGACGCGGGGCTCAAACCCAGAGACTGTGAGATCATGACCTGAGCTGAAGTTGGATGCTCAACAAACTGAGCCACCCAGGCGCCCCAACAAAGCCTCATCTTGAACCATTTATTTCCCTGGCTTCACAATAATGTACCCTCTATGTATTCTTTCGGTGGACCTCTGATCTCTTTGGTTATGCTTTTTCAGTCTCTATCAATGCAACTTTTACTTTGCCCATTGTCATTAATGTTATACCTCAAAGGTTTGGCCTTAAAGAAGTTTGGCCTTCTATTCCCTCTATACATGTTTTCCTTATGATCTCTATCTCCTCTCATGGCATCATTACCATCCATATGCTGATGGATCCCAAAACTGACTTCTCTCCTGATATCAGACTTACATGTCTGTAATAATTATCTAAGGCGAGGGGGTTATCTGTTGATCACCCATTTTGGTGCTCCCTTTCTATATGTTGAAGTTGTGTTATTGTGGGACCCTTCCCTGTAACACATTTTGTCCAGGGATGAATGCTAGATTCAATAAATTTGTGTCCTGAGATATCTTGGTTTGAGACTTGGGATAAGGACAGCCTCTCTTTGAGATCTTGTACAGGTCATATGCATCAGTGTCATTTAAGGTCCCTTCAATTCTGATTGAATGTTAAATACATTTTTTAATGTTTTAATACTGATTTATTTGTATGTGTGAGAGAACGACTGAGCACAAGTGGGGGAGAGACAGAGAGAGAGAGAAGACGGCATAGAATCTGAAGCAGGCTCCAGGCTCTGAGCTGGCAGCACAGAACCTGAGGCAAGGCCCGAACCCATGAACCATGAGATCATGACCTGAACTGAAGTCAGACACCACCTGGGTTCCCCAATTGTTAAATATTTTAAACATAACCTTTACTTGTAGGGAACAAAGTTCTAGGAGTTGAAGGCCACCATTTGTACTCTTATGTAGACCATATAAGCAGAGAAGGCCAGTCTGAAAATCAGAGATGGTGAAGTTTATTTTTTGTCAATGATATCTTAATACTAATAATTGTTTAGAAATATTTTTAAAAAATGAAAGACAGGAAGGGGAAAGATGAGAGATGATGACAATGTCCTGAGGTCATTAGGTTTCTGAATTCTCTGGTTACTTGAGGTACAGTTACATCCATATCCCAGTATATTTATAGTAAGTTCTACTTTTTGTTAAAGCTAGCTTGTTTGAAGTCTGTTACTTTTAAGAACAGCAAAAAGGTCCTAGTTAATGAAACACCCTCCTGCCTACTGGACATTTCTACTTCTATATTGTGTACCTCTAAATGTCTGTCAGCCCCCATAGCACCCTCAGGTCCAAGCCTGCTTCTCTTTCCATAGCTCAACAAATGGTATTACTTCTTTAAGACACTGAGCTGGTTTTGACTCCTCCTATAATATCATGTCCTCCCATCCAGTCAGGTAAACTCCATTATTTATCTGTCCATTTATTTCTGTTACCATTCTATCACATTAGACCCTCGTATAATTTTTTCTAATGTTTTATTTCTTTTTTGAGAGAGAGAGAGACAGAGTGAGCAGGGGAGGGTCAAAAAGAGAGGGAGACACAGAATCCGAAGACAGGCTCTAGACTCTGAGCTAGTTGTCAGCACAGAGCCTGATGCAGGGATCAAACCCACAAACCAGGAGATCATGACCTGAGCCAAAGCCGGATGCTCAACTGACTGAGCCACCCAGGTGCCCCATCTCCTATAATTATTTTTATTTGTCATGTTGTCTCCTGTTTCAGCCCTGACATCTTCCGCTGAGTTCTTACTCCAGAGCAATGTCTTTCTTTGGCTTTGTAATAAGGCCTGATATCTTTAGCCTCTTATTCAGAACTCTTCATTATCAAGTTTATGGCTGCCTCTCCAGCTTTATCTCCTATTACTATCTTTGTTCATCTTGTTCATATGTTCAGTATGCATGAATCACACTGAAATGCACATAGTCCCTCGCTCTCTTTCCTCTGTCCGTATCAGAGCACCCTGAATTGTAATTGCCTTTTTCCCCACTGGTCTGTATATTCCCTGAATGGGATAATGTTCTGCATTATTGTTGTGTCTGAACACATTCTCTGTCTCATGATAGGCATTCTGTAAATATTTATTGAACATTTGTTAAAAGAGTACATTGTTGCTGGATAAGAGTACAGAGCAAAGAAGCAAGTATTTGAACTTATAAGTCAAGGACAGAGTTCCTTTACATGAACTGAATATTGGGAGGAAAGCAAGACTATGAGTCTGGGTTCAGTGTTTCATGAATTATCACTTAGCAGTCTTAATAATCTTGAACATGGAGCTCTTCACGCACTAATTCATGTTCATCTCTCAGGATAGGCATTGATTCTTTGGCATGTAGCTAGTCAGGTAGAATAGATTTTACTGTCTACAGTTGGTGGCATTTTTCTCTGTTCCTCCAGTTTTTAGTTCCTTGACAGTTTTTTAGATACTGCTGCTTTGATTTTTCCCAGACACTGCAGTATGAGGACTATTCGAATATTAATGGCTACAGCTGTGCACATCCTAGAAAAATTAACTACTTAATTGCATTAATATGAGCCTCTTGAGGCTCAGTGCTGGGTTCATATTGGAGTGATTGGATGGCCTGAATGATAATATAAATGTGGTAGATCATTAGAGATTTACTCGTGTGCTTGATTTCAAACCACTCAGGCTTAAAAATAGGAGGGTGCACAGAAATGTTTGAAAGCAGATGGTTAGAACTGTAGAGAATCTCAATTCTTGATAAGGCTCATAAGTCTTTGGTTATATGAGTTGTACAGAATTAATAATAAATTTGTAACTGAGATGTGAGCTGGGGGTCACCTTGCCCCTTAGGATTTAGGTAAGACCAGCTCATCTCTCATTCTTTATCATATGGAAAGTCCATTGCTTTTGTTTTGATTCCTGTCAATTCCCAAAAGGCTACGGATTGATTGTTACCTGACTCCAATGTCCTGCCACTACTGACTTCTTGACCTTGGCACTGTCTTACAGTTGTTTACAGTTGTTCCTTTAGCTCTGACCTGTCATTATTGCCACTAATCCCAGTAGATGCAATGGCCTCTTGCTGATCCCTTAACAGGGCAACCATGGACACTAGATAGTTGTACATAGTAGAATTAAGTGATTGAAAGTTTATTATTGGAAGTTAGAATCCCAAAAGTTGTTGTTCTTGCTCTTAATTCACTGTGGGACTTTCTCAATGGCCACACTGCCAACTGAGGGTCTCACTTCTACCATTTTGTGATGCTTCTCTCACCCACTTATTGTGGACTGCCTCTGGGCATTTGGAACTCTCACTCAATTGGGCAGCAAAGTCCAGCTCCCTCTAGTCTCTCTTCTCCTTTGCATAACTGAGACCTGCCTAGATAGGTAGCCATAGGAAACAGAAATAGACTCATTTAGAAACACAAAGGATATTCTGCCATTTTGTTTTTCCATTTTTGGAATTCATCTGTGTTAGAATGCTTGTGGTTTGAAGTCATCCTTTTTTTTTTTCTCTCTGTCTTTCCTTTTTTTTTTTAATCTTATGTAGCACTTTTATTCTGAAGTGGGCCTAGAGAAGGGAGTTTCTAGGTTGTAAGCTGAGAAGTGGAAATTCTTTAAATACTAGTCCTCTCAAAAAGCAAGTGGTCTCTCTCAGTTTTTAAATGTTTATTTATTTGAGAGAGAGAGAGAACATAAGCAGGGGAGAGACAGAAAGAGAGAAGGAGAATTCTAAGCAGGTTCAACACCATCATTGCAGACCCTGATGAGGATCTCGAACTCACAAACCATGAGATCAAAATCTGAGCTGAAATCAAGAGTCAGTTGCTTGACTGACTGAACCACCCAGGTATTCCTCTCTGTGGGTTTTAACAGTGAGATGTCACGGAATCCATCCATACTGATCCTTAAAGAGCAGGAGAAGCAAAATGACTTGTTATAAATCCTTTTCATTCTGCAAATTTAGGATCACTTGAGTGAGGACAATTTTTTTTTTGGTGGTATTCACCTTCCTGGGCCAGGACAGATGACACACATTAGTTTGTTTGCTTTATCTTTATGCCAGTTTCTCGGTTAGGATTTTTCTGACGTGAAGTATTCAGGCAAGGGCTGAGAGGAGTGAAGGCATGTAATCAGCAAACCTCAAATACATGTATATCTGTGGAAACACTGTTAGTGCTTGTCTAGGCCTGTCTTAGGTTGGTTTGCTCTTCTCCAGAGTGTCTATTCTCTCATCAGCATCTCATTTGAAAGGAAATTTGCTCATTAAGCTAAAGTTTAACTAGTAGTTTCAAAACTTTTCTTAGGGATTACCAACTAAATGACTTACCAAGGACAGGAAGACAACCTAAATGAAAGGAGTCGGATGTAAGTGGAGAACAGAGGCAAACGAGAGCTCATGGCCTGTCTGGAATAGGGAACAGTAGTTACTAAGCAAATACCAGATGTGAGTGTAGCTCATAGGTGGAAGGTGGTGGCAGGGGGTTCCATGCCTTCCTCTGCACTTTGAAACCCACCCTGTTGTTCAGCCAAAACCAAGAGTCACCTTTTAAAATGTATTACCAACTAATAAAGACAAACAAAATATGCTGAGATCAATACTGTGAACTTCAAGCAACACAGAGCTAAGGTGGAATCTTCCCTCAAGGTCAGGACCTTTTGACCTCCATTTTGTGTTTGAACTTTGGAAATTGCTATATGTACTCTGTTCTTTCCCCCCTTTTATTTATAACTACCTTCTCCAACAGTGAGAAAGCTAGCTTCCATTTTCTTCAGTATATTTACTGACTTAAGTCTAGAATGCACAGAATGTAGTTTTGGAATTGCTAATCCAGAGCACTAGAGAAGCAAAATGCCTGCACACAGAACATTTTCATCACTCCAGAAAGTTCCACTGTGCTTATCCTCCATAAACATATTATTTATTAGGATATTTCAGAACACTTCCCTTCTCAAGGTACTTTGGATCTAGGCAATATACAGAAGTGGACTGACATACTTCACATTGAGCTAATGCAGGATTTTAGGTCAAAAGAACCTTCAAAATTGATGGATATTCTACCAAATACCTGATAAGTACTCCTTAAAACTGCCAGGATAATGAAAAATAAGGAAAGTCTGAGAAACTGACTAAGGAGACATGACTACTAAATGCAGTGTAGTGTCCTGGATGGGATCCTAAGACAGAAAAAAAGACATTAATGGAGAAATTGGTGAAATTTGAATAAAGCCTAAAGTTTAGTTGATAGTAATATACCAGTGTGTTGATTCCTTGGATTTGTCAAGTATAAAATGATAACCTTTGGAAAAATTGAAACTTGGTAAGGAGTGTGTTGGAATTCTTTCTACTGTCTTTGCAACTTTTCTGTAAATCTAAAATTATTTTATTTTAATTTATTTATTAAAAATTTTTAAGTTTATTTGTTGTCTTTCAGAGAGACAGAGAGATTGAGCAGGGGAAAGGCAGAGAGAGGCAGAGAGAGAATCCCAAGTGGCTGGAAATCATGAACTGTGAGATCATGACCTGAGCTGAAACCAAGCGTAGATGCTTAACCAACTGAGCCACCCAGGAACCCCAAATTATTTTAAATCGTTTGTTAAAATTATTTCAAACACTGGGCACACAGACAGCTCATATAGAGGGGTGCCTCAGGTGGTTAAGGTCTGACTCTTGATTTTGACTCAGGTCATGATCCCAGGGTCGAGAGATTGAGCCCTGCATCAGGCTCCATGCTGAGGAGTGTGGAGCTGGTTAACATTTCTCCCTCCCTCCCTCCCTCTCTCTCTCTCTCATTCTCTCTCTCTCTCTCTCTCTTTCCTCTAGCCCCACTCCTCTGCTTGTGTTCTGTCTCTCTGTCAAAAAAAAGGCTTTTATAGATTTTGGAGGTTAAGGGCCTAGGATTTAAGTCATCTAAGTCAGATACTAGCTCTATGACTTGCAATCATAATTGGGGCTGATTTTGACTAAAGTCGTAATTGTGTTTTCAAATATCTCTCTGTGCCCTTTAAAGTAGCAATAGCAATTTAAAATCAAATAGCAGAACATGTACAAACTAGGACTATCTTGAACATACTAACTTGAGCCATTGCTTTCCTTTCTGTGAAATGCAACAATAATCCTTATTTCATAGGATTGATTGTGGCTTAAATGGAGAAAAATCTATGTAGAGTGCTTGATGGAGAACTAGACAGATAGCAGCTGTTCAGTAAATAGTAGCTGATGCTATTAGTAGCAGTAGTAATTAGAAGATGTCACATACACATTACTATCCTAGGCTTTAGCAGTTTGTTGTCTGATTGCCCACCTCTCTCAGTAGCCGATGAGCTCCATAGGGCTAGGAGTGCTTTCTTATTCACTACTGTATCTTTCTAACTAGTATGGCTGCATATAGAAAATATATAATGAAGGTTTGTTGTTCAATAGACATTTTTTCCTATGTAATGAAAACATCTTATAAATTCTGAATCTGTTGTCATTGTGACAATTCTCTTCTGATTGTAACATCTCTGTAGTATCACGGTATATGTGGGCCATTCAACTCTGCAGTATTTTGACCTCCTCTAGATATAAATGCAGCTGTGCTGTGTGTTGGGAGATCTTTACATAGGCTCTGGAGGCAGCTTCCTGACCCCATGTACAACCTCACTTTGATATTCAGTTTCTTAAAGAAAGGGTGATTCTGCTCTGCCTTCTTAATGACAAAGGTCATATGGACTCTGCCACTGGGGACATTTTCAAGTTACTGTGTCTCTCTTCAAAGTTTAGGCTTGAAAGCATTAAAACAGATGGTGGTACTTGGAGGGTAATTAATTTTCCTTTGGAGAAATAATCGCTTTCCTTAAAAATAAATTAATGCCTCCATCTTTTTCTAAGAGGTAATGGTTTAGTAAATTGAGCAATGAACTCAGCTGCCCTTGACCAGGATTTAGGAAGAAAGGAGAAATCTTTTGTGATTCTGCCTCTGTCTGGTTGTATGAATTTGGAAGCTTCACTTCCCTGGGTTATTGGGAAGATTAAATAAAACAGAGCATTTTAAGCACTTAGCAGGTGCCTGATGTAGAGTGGGGCTATAGAACTGTTAGCCAATATAATTATTAGAGCTAGAAAAGGGACATTATTAATTGGTCTTGTTGACTTTGTAGGGACACGAGTCTTATCTGAGTATAGTATATAAAGTGCCATAAGGTTCTGGTATATAGGTTCCATTCACACGGGCGGCATTTTTAAAATTAATTATTTATGACCAAATGATTCTTCTTGTCCCATGTTATAGTAAATCAATTGGGAAACAGTTGAATTTCCCTCTTCTTTCTGAACAGCGGTATACAACTTGTCACTGGCTAACAGATGACACTGAATTTAGTCTTACCAAGAGCCCATGTTTTAATATTCAGAAAATGCTCTCAATATTTTTTAAGAGTTTATTGAAATTAAACTTTCCATGTGTTTATATTCCAAAATTTCCATATTCCCCAGCTTTGAACTTCAGTAAGTTTTTGATACCAGATATTCTGTGAAATAACATCTCCTGTTTTGTTTGGGTCCATGAGCATATATGCAGTTGCTTACCATTTGAATTTTCACAGCTATTTAAAAAATGTAATCTAATGATACTGGGCAGAAAGTTATTATGTGAGCATTCTCTTGAGCTTCTTCTGGGTTAAGCTTCTGCCAGGGGCATATTTATTGGATAGAAATTATCATGGTATCCATATTTTAGCATAATGGGAGCTATATTTTAATATTTCACTCAAAATAAGAAGTGATTATTTTCTGTAAAAAATGTGTTTTAAGCTCACTTTCTTTTAGCACAGAGTGTTACTCACTCCCCACCCTCAGCCCAGAGAGAATTACTCTGGTAAAGTGGCTACAGAGAAATGGACGGATAGCTCAGCGCAGATTGCCCAGGGCCATGGGAGTAGCAGCCCTATTTTTTTTTTTTCAGAATATTAGAGGAGCAGAATGCATTCTTTTGAAATTGTTTGACAAAGACTATTTAAAGATTTGCTCAATCAAGTGTATAAGGGAAGACAGGAAAGTAGAAGCAAGAAGCCGAGCTTCCAGTATAGACGATTCCTGGTACTTGCACTACAGGATTGTGTCAGTCCGTGACATGGGAGGGGGACACAGGAGGAAGCCCAGCTGTGTCTCTCAGCATGTCTAGGAAGGTGCACCTTTCCTATGAGGATGAATCAGAGGTATATTGGTCTGTGGAGTAAACTGAATCTAATTCTCATTTTCCTTTTCCAAATGTGGAGCAGTAATTCTCAACAAATAGCAAAATCAATACCATTTGTCATCTTAAAGTTCTGAATCAAGAAATCCTTTCAGATATTGTTTTCTGAGTGGAACTACTACCTTGCTCAATGAAGACTTGTAGAAGATAGTCAAAACCCAATTGCTTGTTTGTTGTGTTTTAATTTCTCCTTCTTTAAAATGTATTTGGTGAGGAAAGGTCTTGCTAAGCCTCTGGATGAGATTTTAGGCAGTCCTACAATTTTTATGAACATTCCTAGATAATATAATATCCTATGTTCAATTTAGCCATGGCTTGCAAATTAGGACTTTTTTTTAACATTTATTTACTGAGAGAGAGAGTGACAGAGAGAGAGAGGGTGGGAGGAAGGGAGATGGTCAGAGAGAAAGGAAGAGAGAGAATCTCAAGCAGGCTCCTCACTGTTATCAGAGAGCCCAACACGGGGCTCAGTCCCATGAACCATGGGATCATGACCTGAGCCAAAATCAAGAGTGGGAAGCATAACTGACTGAGCTACCCAGGTGCCCTGGAAATTAGGATTTCTAACCCTATATATCAATTAAGTCCTCAATATTTATTCAAAGGTAAGATTCATGAGTCCCTTTCCCAGGAGGAGGCAACTGAAGATTATGTCTTTGAAAGTGGTGTACGTGGTCCTTTGTCTCACCCCCAATTCACTGCTCTCAATTTGTTAACTGAGGATTTGGGTCTCATCAGGCAGGTTCAGACCAGGAGAAGGAGAAGGAGAAAGGAAATTCTCATTGACTAGGATGTCAGTAAACTGGTTTTGTGCTTATTTTTGCCAGACTGACTGATGTTTTCGGTTTACATTTTCTCTCTGGTTGATTCTATGAGATTTTTTGGAAGTTCCACATCTGAGCCAGTCACTGACTACTCCTGCAACACAGTCCACGTTTTCTGTCCAGTTGCCTGCCATTGATTTTTTCCATCCACTCCACTTTTTTGGCTACCTTCCTATAAAGACCCTGTATTGTTTCTTCACACTCTGGTTTCAGTTCTCTTGTCAAGTTCTCTTTTGAAATCAACCTATATTTCACTTCTGCAGAGATCTTTGTGGGCCAATGTTGAATGGTGACCCTGAAAAACATATGTGCACATTCTAACCCCTGGAACCTGTGAATGTGACCTTATTTGGAAAAGTTGTCTTTGCAGATGTAGTTAAGTATCTTGAGAAGTGATCATTCTGGGTTATCCATGTATGTCTTATTTCCACTGACAAATGGAAAGGTAGAGGAAAAAGAGGAGAGGGCCATGTGAAGACTGAGGTAGAGATTGGAGCTCAGCAGCTACAAGCCAATGAAGGTCTGGAGTTACTGGAGACAGGAAGATGAAAGGAAGGACCCTTTGGAGGAAACACAGCCCTGCTGACCCCTTGAGTTTGGACTTCTGGCTTCTAGGAACTGTGAAAAAAATCCCTGCTGCTTCAAGCTACCAAGTAGGTGGTAGCTTGTTATGACAGCGTCAGGGAACTAATACGTGCATTTTGGCTGGACATTGTTGGGTCTTGTGCAGTTCCTGCATAGACACAGACTTCTGTTTTGCTAACATAGGCTGCCTTAGCTAGCCTCTGCTCTGGGATGCACCAGGCTTATATCTGGCACCCTAATGCACACCCCAAACTCCAGGGAGCACATCTCAAACTCTCTGAGTGGTTTCCTTTGAATATCCTTTCACTAGACTTGAGGTGAAAGAAGAGATAGCTCTCCTCACTAAATCCATTTTCTTGGGGTCTTGGAGTAGAGCTTACAGCACAGTTTTATCCAAAGAAATCCTCTCCAAATATTTCCTCTGTTTTTCCTTTCTTAACTACTTTTTTATTTATTTTTCCTTTGAGATGTCTAAAATCCTCAAATCTGTTCTCAGTCACTGACTTTATAAATTGAATTAAATTTTTTTCATGTTTATTTTATTTTTGAGAGAGAGAAAGAAGCAGAGAGAGAGGGAGACACAGAATCCAAAGCAGATTCTAGGCTCTGAGCTGTCAGCACAGAGCCTGATGTGGGGCTCAAACTCATAAACTATGAGATCATGACTTGAGTTGCACTTGGATGTCTAACCACCCAGGTATCCCGAGGATTGAATTTTCATGTCATTTGTGTCTTTCCCAGTTAAAACTGCCAGTTTAACAGTGTGGGTTACATACATGTAGTTATCTGGATATGCATGAATCCTATCTTCCTATCAGAACCATGGTGCCAAAGCAGCTCAAACCAGGTAACAAGAGTTCTTACATAATTCTATGCTCAAGAGACCCCTTTCTTTGTGTTATACTAAGACTTCAAGGAGCTGTTCTTTGGTAGTGGTATGGACCTTACAGTGCAGCACTGGAGCTGTGACTATAGATGGCCCAGTGCTTCTGGAATTCTGCATTCTCATTGTCCCAGGTGGATGCACTCTTGCCCTAAACCTTTTCCTCCAGAAAGGCTTTCTCCCAGTTAAACTGTAACTCTTGGCTCCTGCAGCAGAAGCTTTTGTGTGCCTTCCTTCCTAGGTTCCACCCACCCAGCCTGCCTCAAGACTGGGAAGTTCTAATTTGTGTTGTGCAAGAGACTTAGCAGGTCCTTGCTGGCTCTGGGGCAGCTGGAGGAAGATAGTAAAAGCTGTCACTCCCTGCAAGCTTGCTGTCTTCTCTACCAGCAGGGGAAGCAAGCAGTAGTTTCTTGTGAGAAGAGGCACCACAGGAGAAAGAGCTCATGGAAAGTAGAAGAATTGTAGTTATGTTGAGGTAGGGACTGTCTTACACAGTGTAACTGATTCCTAATCCAGAATCAGGCCTGAAATAGGAAAATCCATAAAGAAACACTTCAGAATTGCCCTACTATTGACTTTAGCTGCCTTTCTTACCCTGTATATAAATTCATGTTGCCACTTCAAAATATGTTAACAGAGAATCAACATTCTGAGGCATTCTTAGGACCTTTGAAATCTTATCTGCTCTCATCTCTCTTGGAGGTTCCTACTGAAAATTTACATGTGTGAGAAATAATACCCAAGTCCAAAGTTCTCCCTTGGGTTGACCAACATTGTTTGCTTAGGTTCAAGCATTTCATAACTTTTGCCCAGATATAAATAGCAAGCTGCTCTCAGATAAATTGATCACACAGAAGCAGAAGGCAGAAGAGAAAGATAATCAGAATTCATAAAATTGCAAAGTAGAGTTGACCAGGTCACTTCTAAAACCTACTCCCATGAAACTTCTGTGTTTTGACCAATAATATTACCAACTCTCTTCACTGGGTTAGAATAACAGAATTTTGCTATAGATAGAGGATTTAAGGATAAAACTATGGGAAAGAAAAGACTTGCCTCTTTTCATGATTATTAATTCTGCTCCCCCAAATCTGAGTGATGGTCTCCAAGAATCACAGAGCTATCACTTGCTGGAGATTTCATCTGCTGAGGCAGAAAGATTGATTCTTACTATCAGAGAAGTGGTCATGGTATAGGTAGAGAATCACCTTTGCATTTAGCCAGGCCCTGATCCGAATCCCTGCCATCTACTCTACCTGGGAGGCTTTGTAAGGTTTCTTAGGCTCTCAAAAGTCTCAGGTTACTCCATAAAGTGAAGCAGGGAGAATGTCTGGTGCAGTTGAGTTGATAATTGCATAGGTGATAATGCATGTAAATTACTTGGCACAGGGTCATAAGTCAATCCATGATACAGTTATAACTTCAACTTTATAGTAGATGTTGGAATGCACAACTTTCATGTTCCCAGTTGCCTTCCTTTTTACTTTCAGGTAGGTCGTACCTTTCCTTCTTAACACCATTTGCCATATTTCCTATTATGAGCTATGGTGCTGTTTTTTTAAAAAAAATGTTTATTTATTTATTTTGAGAGAGAGAGAGAGAGAGAGAGAGAGAGAGAGAAGTATGTGTTTGGGAGGGGAAGACAGAGAGAGAGGGAGAGACAACCCCAGGCAGTCTCCATGCTGTCAGTGCAGAGTTCAACGTGGGGTTTGATCTCATGAACTGTGAGATAATGACCTGAGTGGAATTCAAGGGTCAGATTCCTAACCTAACTGAGCCTCAGAGGTGCCTCATGAGTTTGGTTCTTATTATCCCTCCTAGAAACTATTTTCTTCCCTTTTTAAATACAAACTCATTATTTCTCTCCTTTTTCTCATGTAGGGAGAGTCTGCAGAACAGCTGTGGATAAAGGACAGAACCCTGGGGAACCACAATGTTTAAGAGGTAGAGGAGGAAAAATATCTCATGAGGGATTCATAGAAGGACCAAGAAGTAAGAAGAAACCCAGAAAAAACCTAGTTTTAAGGAGGAGGCTATAATAAAGAGGAAAATGTGTGATGGGGATTGAAGAGTGCACTTGTGATGAGCACCGGGTAGTATATATAAGTGTTGAATCAGTATATGTAAGTTGTATAGCTGAAACTAATATTACACAGTATGTTAACTAACTGGAATTTAAATAAAAACTTAAAAAAAAGAGGAAAATGTAGCCTAAAGCTCTAGAATAAAGACTAAAAGCAGACTGTTCACTCAGATCCATAGATGCTTTCCTGCCCGAGCCTTTTGAGATCAGTTGCACATGTTTATGTGCCAGTTGGCTGGTGTCAGAAGAATCGTATTCACTGCAGAGAATGCATTCAAATGGTCTCCTGAGATGAGGCCACCTGTGAGCACAGTGAAGTAGTGGCTCAGCCCTTATGGACGGACTGGGAAATATTGGTATCCAGTAGGAGTTAATACACAGGTATTTGTAGCACTTACAGGGTGGCGTGGCCAATACTGAGACAGGGAAATACAAGGGAGAGCAAATCATTGCAAGAAGTTCCCTGGGTCCAGGATCTTAGAGACCCTGGAGCTTATGGAGAACCACTCTATAAGGTCAGTGATAAGAGTGGTTTAGGTTACTTCTCAGCTTGTTCTATAAAGACCCTAATTTCAAACCCACTATCCTCCTCTACAGAAAATCATATACTCCAGTGATCCTGAACCAGTGCCTCAGATGCGACACTTTGTTTTCTGTATGAGTTTATGAAATCACATTTGGGCACATGGCCTGCCTTTTAGGCCATAGTCTCCACTGTTCCCTACGCAGTTTACATTACTGCTTTGTGGACCCTGCCTGGTCCCTATAAGCATCTAATCTATTTGCAAAGTTTGACCTAGTTCAAATCACATGATACACCTTTGTTTTTCCATGCTTTCAGGAAAAGGTCTTTTCTTACACTTTTTAAGGCTGCCTCAGCTATTCACTTTAACCTGATTTCACCCAGATAAAATGTTGTAGGGTAGGAATTTTGTTCCTACAAATGGTGATTGGCCTCAGGTGGCTACATTTCCTCCCCTCAGGTTAGTATACACATAAAAGAGTTCTAGTACTTCTTTCTCTTAGGCAAAAACATGCCTGAATATCAAATCTTTCTCTATGAAGACACGTACACACATGAATCTCTTCTGGTTTAACAAGAATCTTATGTAGCACTTTTTTGTACTGTTTTCTTTTTGTTCCCTCTTCTCGTAAATGCCATGGTAACATGGGTCTGTTTCCTTGCATTAAGTTATGAAATGGTTTTCTTGACCTACTGCTTTTTATTAGAAGCAGCACTTATGACCCAATTTTGATTTACACAGACTCCCAGGAAAATGGAGTCAAACTTCAGAGTCTTTATTTGTTAAGCAGTGAACCATACCACACACAGTATTTGCCGTGGGAGGTGGGGGCTAAGAAAGCGTCAGTAGAAGCATCTTGTGGCCTTCCTTCTATGAAGTGCGGTGAAGGAAGAAATAGGACTTATTTCCCTAGTGACCAGCCTTTAAGTAATGGAGCTCTCTGCCAGAAGTGGGGCGGTGCTGACTCGCATTTTACTTAGAGACTGGAGTTCCTTGTACAGGAAGATTGAACAGTTCAGGGTGGGAACATGAAGCTCTTTTGCTATTTCCCTGAAAGACATCAGTGGCTACAATTTCATACATTTCAGTGTTAACACAGTGCCTGCCATGTGAAAATGTTTGTGAATAAAGACTTATTTTTGAGGTTTTCACTGAGGAAATTGAATATATGAGGAGGGGCTGTGATGTGACGTCAAAAAGGATCTTTCTTTTACCAAAAGAAAATGAACTCTAAGCTACTGGGTAGTGAATCAGAAACTCTAAAAACATGACATGAGACTCTTTATCAGAATACATATGTGTCTTTGTAAATATCTCCCTTTAAGAATGGATGACCAACCAGATAATCAGGCTGGAAAATCACTCACAGAAATATATTTAAATTTACAATCAGTATCCTTCCTGTTATCTTTATGTTTTTTTGCTAATGGAAACATGAAAATATATACCTTGCCAAACTTTATATAGAAATATACATGTCCTTTATTTCTTTAACATTAGTTACTAAAATTTTCAAAAAATTTTGTCAGCCTATTACAATGAGACAAATTATTTTCCCTGGCTATTTATATCTTTACATGTAAATTTGATACTGCAGTTATGATCTCATACAGGTTGGCTGTATAAGATACTGACTTGGAACCTGAATTGCTTTGTTCATGCTGTTAAATCAATCTTGCTGCTAGTAACTGATCTCTTTCTAAGTAGCTTGCTTTTCTCATTTTCCTTCTTTCTCTTCATTTTCTTCTTCTCCTCCTCTTCTTCTTCATTCTCCTCTCCCCATTTGCTTTTTTCCCCCTAAATTGTTGATGCTTGATTTAAATTGTCTGGATCAATGGGACCCTCATACATCTTAGGGATTATGTTCCCATTGATACAAAAAAGTGCTCATGACAAAGCTAATATGCTCTTGGGTAAGTGCTTCTACACAAGAAAAATAGAATATTCAATTTTCCTTGGGTGGATACTACTGAGGAAACAATAATCCAGCTAGCAAAAAATCCTTGTATAGCATTATAGATAGGAAAGAGAGAATATAAATTATTATAGAGTAAGTATTAGCAGAGTTACATGCATGTAAGTTTGGACAAAAGTGACAAAGTCTGGACAAAAGCACAGAAATGCATACAATGAGGTAGAAGAAATAATAATTAAAACTTCTCTTTTCTCCTTGAAAGAGAAATGGATGCTTCTTGTGTTTCCAGTTTACCTTCTGAAAGAGTACATTTTGGAGATAAATGTCTATAGTTTCAAGAGTCAGAAGGTCCTAAGTCCAAAGATAGGGCCTCTTACTGAGTCCGTTTTCAAGGAGCATCATAAGACAGCTACTTCCTTCCTCAAAGAAAACTTTATCATTTTATTCTTATATCATCTAAGTTAGGTTTGCAAAGTGCTTCTTTAAATGACTTTGATCAGTCCCCAAGGCAAACCTTGGTACAATGGGCTGATTTAGAGAATGCCTACATAATAATACATGCCGTGAACTTCAGCTGAACTAATTGGTTATGAAGTATGTGTGTCTGTATGATGGTGTGGTTTTCAGAGATTCAGATTGAGATTCATTATGATAGTGTTTTAGGAAAGATCAATGTAATATTTGACTCACATCTGATCTTAGTTCTATTAGGTTGTGATATGTATATATTCATGCAGTTGTTCACCTATTGAAGTCTTCCTGGCAGAATTTTACCTCTTGTCACTTTTGTGGTACTGTTTTTATACAGATCATTGATTACACTGGTGATTACATTGCTATTAAGTCTCAGGGAACTTAGGGTTTTGTCCCAGTACCAGGATTTATCTTGGAGGATATAGGCCAAATAATCTAATGAGAAAAGTCTTCAAAAAAGTGTCTTCTAGAAGTGGTCATACACGGTTACTTTATAAATTGAGATTTTCTCTGGCTTGTTGATACAGATTAGAAAATAAATTTAAAAAAAGTTACAAGTAGGAGATAGTAGAATTCATTCATTCATTCATCAAACCATTTTGTAAGGTGTTGTAATGATGGGGAACAGATGAAATATAATTTATCTATACTTTAAAAACTTATAATTTAATGGTGAATATGTTCCATACATAAAAAAGTATGATGCAATAGCACTGCTAGGGATTTACCCAGGGGATACAGAAGTGCTGATGCATAGGAGCACATGTACCCCAATGTTCATAGCAGCAATGTCAACAATAGCCAAAACATGGAACAAGCCTAAATGCCCATCACCTCATGAGTGGATCAAGAAGATGTGGTATATATACACAATGGAGTACTACATGGCAATGAGAAAGAATGAAATATGGCCATTTGTAGCAAGGTGGATGGACCTCGAGGGTGTCATGCTAAGTGAAATAAGTCAGGCGGAGAAGGACCAGATATCATATGTTTGCACTCATAGGTCTAACAGGAGAAACCTAACAGAGGACCATAGGGAGGGGAAGGGGGAAAGAGAGTTGGGGAGAGGGAGGGACGCAAATCATGAGAGACTACTGAATATTGAAAAGGAACAAAGGGCTGAAGGGGGAGGGGGAGGGGGAAGGGAGGTGGTGGTAATGGAGGAGGGCACTTGTGGGGAGGAGCACTGGGTATTATATGGAAATCAATTTGACAATAAACTATTAAAAAAAAGTATGATACAAGAAAATCTGTCAAAGGCTAGTACCTGAGTAATGTTGCTTGAATGGTCAGATGATGAAAAGGTGACATTTCCTTGTATATTGGTGAATAAAAGCTTTGTTGTGAGAGAGGCATATGGGCACTGAATGCTGTCTGGTCTCTGTAGGCAATGACGGTGGGTATGGGAGGAATCATAGGGACACATTTAAGGAATGGCAGAGGCATGTTCAGGGAGTCCTGGACAATGAGACTTGAGATCTGTTTTAGAGCATGTTACAGAGAGTCATAGGCTAGTCTAAGATGAAATATCATATATCCGTTTTATTTCTAAAGATAATCAATGGGAAGGATGTGGGCTTTGGAGTCCAAAACCCTAGGTTCTGATTTTTGTTCTTTCATTTTCTATCTGTGGAATCTTGGGCAATTACTGAGTCACAGCTTTTCTTATTTTTAAAATTGGGGTAAAAATCCTTTCCTTGCATCTTGCTATAAAGCTTAGAAATTATAGCAATTTAGAAAACACCGTATCAAGTATGTTACAGTGTTTAGACATTACCTCCCTGAGACTTTCCACACATGGATTCATTACTCTTCTTTATCTGAGAGGGCAGAGCTGGTCTGACTTATTGATTTGAAAATGAATCATATCAGAGATTAGCAGGTACTAGAGGGTAAGTGCTAATGGTATCCATTAGGAAACAAAATTACTCTTGAGTTGTTTCCCATTTCCAGCTAACATCTCACATTCGTGTCCAGGATGTTTCTTTCTACTGGTTAATACTGTTCTTATTATGCCTCAACTAATTTTACTTCTCACTGTTAATCCCAATATGGTATTACTTTTAGTTTTTGTTTTTCTTACAAGCAGCTGTTTGAATGAATTGACTTTGGAGTTTGCCCAATTCCTTTATTTACCTCTTAATCCTTTCATGTCACTCTGGAAGTACTGCTTCAAGATGAGTCCCCGCAGAGATGGCATTTCGAGCAGCCGATGCGGATTAGAGTTTTTCTTCAGCACGCAAACCCAATTTAGGGAATTATCACCTTAGGCATAAGGATGATAGTTCTGGAAATGTCAGTCAGAAAGGCATGTGGAATAGTACAGCTCCCTTTTACAAATAGTTTGGTGGGGAGCAAAATACCAACTCCATCAACTAGTCAGTGGGCGGACAGACCTTTGGAAATGTCTGCAAAACCCTCTGCTAGCTGCTAATCTTCCCTCTGTAATTTCACTTACATAAGCAATAAACCTTGTAATTATATCGCACTAATCAGGAACACTGACAATAACGGAATATCAATCATAGCACTCATATGTAAACCCAGTCAGTTTCACAGCCTAGTTTTGGCATCATTTGTAGTTTCAGTTATAACCTGACTAAAAGGAGCCGATGGGTGCAAGCTGGCTGAGTCATATGTAGCTCAACTGTTTCTCTGACCTATCTTGAATATGCTTTTCAAAATACATCATTCATTAAGCTAAATTTCTTGTGCCAGTGTTCGAGCCTGTGCAGTTTCCTGCATTTAGAGATTATAACAGCAATAACATCCTCAGTACAGGGCATTTCCTGAGGATTAATGGCCAGCTGGGGTTAATGGCTGAAGGTAGAGCCAAAGCCCATCAATTCCATCCCTCTAGTCATTAATTCTTAGGAGATGACCTGTTCTTTCATCATTATCACTAGAGCCTGACCTTTATATGAAGTGATGTGGCACCATAGGAATTAATCCTGACAGAGGGGCTACAAAAGATGCACCTGCCAAGGTGGAAACTTTTTTTTTTTCCACCTAAACTTGTTTATAGGACAACTGCCATTTCCGTAGATACCAAATAACAACTCATGTTCTAAATCTGTGTATATGCAATACACCATTTGTCTAGAATTATTTACTCTTTTTCTAGCTTCCAATGAGCTGCCAGAGCTGACATTTATGAGATTTCCTTATTGTTTGATTACTCTTTTTAAAAACATTAATCTCTGCTAGGCAGCTCTTTTTTGGGAAGTGTCTCATGGTATTACATTTCCATCATTGTGTGAGAGCTATTACATGTTCTCCTCAGAACCCTTCCTTTATATGTGGCAAAAGACTCTTTTTCCGAGGTCTCTCTGTGTGTTAGTTTGTGCTGAGGCAGAGGAAGTGGGTCCAAGGGGAGTAAAGGGATATAAAGCATAAAACTATGCATCCGCCCAGAGCTCTGGGCAAAGTCTCTTATTTACAGGGACAAGGAGGCTTCTTTCTAATCAGCTCTTATTATTGTTTCCCTAATTATCGTGTTCCCTGAAGATTTTCATTCTTGTCTTTTCCCTTGAAAGAATAATCATGATTAAATTATTTAATAATGTTGCTTTGTCTTTTATCTGGTCTCTCACCCAAGAATCTCCAGGTGCTTTGCAAAGATTAATTACTATTCACAGAGCTCAGAAATGGATCTTAATTTGAAGCATTTTGAAAATTGTGAGGCTTCAATAAAGAAATAGAAGCAGCAACCTAAAGTTGGGGTTCATTTCTTTGATTGTAGAAGAAAGATATTTTCTTCTCAATAATCCTGCGACTTTTTTGCTCTAGAATTAGGATAAACTACGTAAGACTAGATTCATGAAAGTGAATTAACTTCTTCCAAGCACTGTGAGTTAACTTTCCCTAAGCACTCTATCTGTGCTCTTTATTAGCAGGTGAACAGTACTGCCTGTACAGAGCAGTGCATAAGTCAGAGTTCTTTGGGTCATATGTGACTGAAACCCAACTACAAATGACCTAAGTGAAAAGGAAAAAAATGACTAATGTAATTGAAAATCTCTCCATTGTCTGCCCTCAGCTAGACTCAATGACTCAAAATACATTCATGAGGATTTTACCTCTTGTAAATCCATCTTCTGCATGGATTTTATTTTTAGGCTGGTCTTTTCCATATGTGCCTCCCAGCAGCTTCAGGTTTATATCTTACAAGTTCAACATCCCGCCTGTTAAAAGAGCTTCTCTCTCCCAAAAGTCCCAGCAAAAAAAACCCAAAAAAACAAAACAAAACAAAAAAACATTCAGAGTCAACCTGACTTTAATCATGTGCCCACCCTTGGACTAATTTCTATGTCTAGTAAGATAAAATATGCCAGTTGGCTGGGTTGGTTCATGGGACTACCTTTGAAGCTTAGAATAGGATCAACCATTTCCAAACTGGATTGATTTATTTTGTAGGTAGAATGATTTCTAAAAGGAAAATGAAGGATTTTTTTTCAAGAAGGTAGAGGAATTAGAGTTGGAAAGACAGAAATAACTGATGCTCATGGTAGGTAGCATGATTTTAGCATTTATATTTGTTTTCAGCACAGACAATTGAAGACCTCAGTGATAAAACTCAAAATCTTTGTCCTTTATTAATAGTTTTTATTAACATTATTTTCAAAAGCATGTAGGCTAGAAACCAGTCCCAGAATATATTTCTTTAAAAAAAGCAGTGCTCAATGATTACATAAATTTAAGAAGCACAGAAAACTATAACCATCCTTAGATGTATATTAGTAAGGCCTTATAATTACATATTTATATAATCAACCACTATAGCATCTGTATCTATCTCTATTTATCTCTATCTCTATCATATCTGTCTCTGTCTCTCTATCTCTATCTATACTGTGTGTGTGTGTGTGTGTGTGTGTGTGTGTGTGTATGTGTATTCGCTTCCAAAATTTATAATGTCTGAAATCAGAAGTGTGATATAAGTTATGGTAGTCTTCTGAGGCAGAATTGTACAGGAAGAAAGAAGAAAGGGCCACTCAACAAAGGTGGGCTAAGGTACTTGGGGAATTGGCCACCTGCAAAAAACCCAACATTGGAAGTTCAGTTGACTATACTAGGAAGTGTTTATAGAAAGTCACACTTCCTAAAGTGGTTAGCACTGGATTTCCGATCATAAAAATGTAAAATTTATATATATAAATAAAAGCTAAAAATATAATTACAAAATATGAAACAATAAAAAACAAAAAATAAATGAAAGAACATTAATAAAAAAAGAATAAAAGTGAAAAGGAAGCTAATTCCTATTTTAACCTAGAGCTGAAGTTTTGCAGCACTCTATGATCAATAGACTTGGTGCACGGAATTACTTGTCCTGGTCTTCTGGGGGAGGGGCCTGTTGCACTAATTCTCAGGTGGACTTGCCCTAGGAAATGACACCACCAGGATGCAGAGGGGCGGGGCTTGTGTATATGTGGCTCTGGTCTCCACTAGGTGTTGCTGTTTTGCTTCCTGAAGGCTTCCAGTGCTGATGGGTGGGATGAATATGGTAGTCCCTGCTCTTTAGCTCCAGAGCTGAAAGTCCGCCCCCTCGCCGCCCCACTCTTCAAGGAATCCCCACAGAAGAGCAATCACTCCTGTTATGTCCCCGGTTTCCATTAGAAACCTACCTGTCTGTGTCTGAGCGTTTTTATTCTTAGGTGCTTGACTGAGTTTCAAAACTCCAAATTTTAGGGACTTCTATGGCTTAGACCTATGCTTTTCCTCTGAGGGACGGTTTCACGGAGGGTTTTGCTGGTTGTGCAAGGAAAGTAGTTGCACAACCTACAGTGATTCCGAGTTTATGGCAAAACAGAGCAGAAAGTCAGCATCCTGGCTTGCTGTTCTCAGCCAGAGTGCTACTAAGCCTGGGAACAGTGCTGCATGTTGGTGCCATCCATTCTTTTGGCTCAGGGGATTCTCAGACTATGCTATCACACCTGGGATTGCACCCCGCTTTGCAAACTGGGCACGTTTAAGCCACGCATATTCCCCCAGGGTAGTGGACTTCTCAGAGTTCAGATTTTGCACTATGCTGCTTATAGTACTTTGTGGTAGCCTCTGTAAGCAGGCTCCCTCTCCACCCTGGCCTCCATAGTTATATCTCCCCCAAGTCAACTATCTAGAAGTCAACTCCTACTTTCCAAAGAGTGGTTTCTCTTCTGTTTATAGACTTGCAGTTTTTGTTCTCTCAGACCTCTGAGTTGTTTCTTGGGTGTTCAGAATGATTTGATGACTATCTAGCTCTGTTCAAGGGATGAGACAAGTTTATGCCCCATCTACTCATCTGCTATCTTAACTCCTTCCCAAGTTATTGTTAAGGAGAACTGTCCTGTTTGCCCTCAACTTTTCCCCAGAATGCTTGGGCCATAGTTGGAACATCTAAAATCATCCCTACCAATTCCTTCCTAATGTAAAAACTGTGCTTGCAAGAGATCCCCTCTTTCTTTGATGAGGCTGAAATGGGCAAGCTGAGTGCTCTGGATCACTATTATTTTCTGAGTCGTGGGAATTCTTATATCTTGTCATGATAGTCATCCTCAGTGTCCCCTGTATAGGTCATCTTTATTCTAGTAGTTGAAGTTTCCTGCCCTCCTTATAAAACAGTGTGATGAGGTCCAAGCCTCAGGGCCTATATGCACCCCTTTTGTGAGGCGTGAGGCCAAGGTGATGCTGACAGCACACATACTGCTTAAATTGATTGTTTTTAAAACCATTCCTAATCCTGGATGGCTCCCCTGTATAGTGCATTTGTCTTGGTTGTGACCACTTAAGGGTATGACTTCTAAAAAGCACTAGCTCTCTGAAAAAGAGATATCCATGCTGGTATATATTATTTATTTATTTATTTATTTTTATTTTTTTTACTTTATAAAGTTTCATATTGTTTTAACATATGCAATTATTTTCCATCATTTACAATACAGTAGTTACAATGACACTCCAAACAGAAAAGCAAAGTAAACAATCAAAACACCAACTTCTGTTTCATGTAATTAGACT
>NC_043700.1:149917682-149922471 GCF_006229205.1 Suricata suricatta | reverse complement strand
ATGGAGAGACGGGCACCCTCCTACACTGTTGGTGGGAATGTAAACGAGCAGCTGTTCTGGAAAACAGTGTGGAGGTTCCTCAAAAAACTATCCATAGAACTCCCTTATGACCCAGCAATAGCCCTGCTAGGGACTTACCCAAGAGAAACAGAAATGCTGAGGCATAGGAGCACATGTACCCCAATGTTCATAGCAGCAATGTCAACAATAGCCAAAATATGGGAAAAGCCTAAATGTCCATCACCTGATGAGTGGATCAAGAAGATGTGGTATATATGCACAATGGAGTACTACATGGCAATGAGAAAGAATGGTATATATTTTTTAAACTAGAAGAGCATTCTGTGCTGGTCCTTTGAAGGTTGGTCACTTGTTCCTTGATTAGTTTTTTTAAAACATGGCTTTTTTTTTTTTTTAAGGAATCCATATGTTCCACCGAGCACTTATAGATAATCAGACAAAACAAATAGATCAACAAAAGTAGTCAATATATAGTATTTCTACCAGGTTCTTGCCTGAATGGAAAGACTATTAAGGATTATAAACAATTTGTTAATTCTGTTTTCTATTTTGGGGGGAACTGTTTCCTGACCTTGAAGCTAAATTAGGTCTTGTAACAATCAGATGAAGAGCAAAAGTATCTTGGGAATTCAAGCTTATAATAAGAATCCATTATAGTTAATGGAATTATTTTCATTGTTCAAAAAGCATTCTTGAACATCCACTATTTATGTAGCATTGTGGCAATTGCTGAGAGTTGTCCTTGAAGAAAATAGAATTTGCTTCCAAACACTGACAGTAATGAAAGAAAACCCCACAGTTGGTGAGAAGACTATCAGTCATGGGCAACAAGCCAGTATGTGGAGCTTTAGTTTTGCATTATGTCTTCATCTGTAATATAGAGCAAGTAGAATTCTACTTGTCTTTGCTTCCTCTTCAGTCTGTGAGGGTACTGTTTGATGAATGGACTTGGTTTTTTATTTTAGTATTTAAAAAACATTATTCAATCTACACTTTTGATTTTGGGAGCTTGATACATTTTCTTATGTGGACAGCTGCTATTCATAAGAGTACCAAATGAATGAAGCAATTGGACTTTTAAATTAGTATAGTTCAGCTTATTTTTGATATGGGTGGAGGAGGGGCAGAGATAGAAGGAGAGAGAGAATCCCAAAGTCATGAACTGTGAGATTATGACCTGAACAAAAACCAAGAGTCAGACACTTCACCGACTGAGCCACTCAGGCACCTCTGGAATAACATATTTCAAAGGAAACTATTTGAGAAGAGAAACATGAAACGATCTGGAAAATTCTGCCTAAGATTTGATAAAGGAAGAATACAGATTAAAAACTGATCATAGAGCATGGAAGCAAGGTAGACAAAAAGTCTCCTAATCCTGCATCTTCTTCACATGTACTGGAAATATTATCAAAGTCACAATGATAACCAGAGTGGTACATTGTAACAGTAGCTTTACAGAGTCAACTGTGGTTATGAAATTAAAATCATGCTTCTTGGTTTGAGTTCAATTTTTTAGAATTGGTTGTTGCATATTAATGAGTATAGTGATTTTCAGATATAATGATTGAAGAGCAGTTGTTCAGTGTGATGCATGTGAAAAATAGCCTGATATTAATCCAGAAAACCAGTTCAGTCTAAGAGAATCTTTCTATAGGTGGGGAAACTAATTTATTTCAAAATGACTTCTAGGTGAGGATAAGGTTTCCAAAGGTATAGAGAGATATAAAGTAATCTCAGTTTAATTGGAACCTGGCATGTCTCCTCCATTTACATAATTATATACTTTGTTTTGAGGGAGAACAATGATGAGGAAAAGAAAATAAAGAATGTAGGATCATAACACAAGACTTCACAATCTGTCTCAGTGATTACCAGTTGGGAGACCTTGGAAGAACTACTTGATATCTGTGATGGTTTGATTGCAAAATATTTCCAATTCTTTACTTTTCACTCTATCCATGTAACTTTGCATATCCTCCCATTAAGAGGTGATATCTATTTCCTTAGCTCTTGATTTTGGATTTGGCCTTGTTATTGTTCTGGCCAGTAGAATAAGGTGGCCAATGGAATAAGTGGCTGTGTGGCTCATCGGAGTCCAAACCTCTCAGCACACATAAAGAGACCATGTGAAGGAATCTCCGGCTGACAGCCGGCCACTGTCCTGGACTGGAGCCTCTTAGCGGACCTACAGTGACAACTATGCTTGAGGGTACTCAGCTAAACTCAGTTCCATTATTGACTGGTAGAATTGTGAAATGAATAGATGATTATTATTGTTTTTTATTTTTTAAATGTTTATTTATCTTTGAGAGAGAAAGAGAGACATAGAGAGCCAGAGAGTGACAGGGGAGGGGTGGGCAGAGAGAGAGGGAGACACAGAATCCAAAGCAGGCTCTAGACTTTGAGCTGTCAGCACAGAGCCTGACGCAGGGCTTGAACCACAAACCAGGAGATCATGATCTGAGCCAAAGTCAGATCCTTAACCAACTGAGCCACCCAGGTGCCCCTAATTATTATTATTTTAATCTATGTTGATTTAATGAATCTCAGATTCACCTATGTCATCTGTAGGATGGAAATAATTATACCTGCTCCAGAAAGATGTTATGAGGACTGTGTGATATGAGAGCCTCCTATCACCTAGCATGTGTTTAATTAATGTCAGTTCCCTTTATACCCCTTTTATCAGCTCCACCCCCATTTTCACCCCTTTTCTCCTTGCAACTTTTCCCCTTGGGCCAAAAAAAGCAAATAGCCAACCTTTTGAATAATTTGATTGCCACATAGATGGCTAAGGTGTTGTGAATATATAATTAAAATGATGAATCCTCAGCTCACGTTAAAATATCAGGTATGGTGAGTGCACCAGAACACATCTTGATTAAGCTGTTGGACCCCTGTGTTTTGTCACTGGCTGCTGAGCAAATACTGAATGGAGCTGCCTGGGGGTGACTGGCAGGCTCTGCATGGCTCAGAGAGGAATGATGCTGGAGGGGCTGGTTTCCCCGTTCCATGTGATATTTCTGGATCAGTAAATAATTTAAAGTTGCTTTATAGCACAGCTTGTATTAGTTTTCAAGTATTATGTGTTTGAGCTAACTTGGATATATTTTGAAAGTGATTCAGCATTGTTGATTCAATCAATAAATATGTATTGAAAGCCCACTATGTATCATGGGTAGGGATACAATATGGACATATAACTTGTACTTACAGAGCTTAATGTTCTGTTCCTGAGTAAGTTTGCAAATGCAGGTCTCTCATCTCCAGGGGGTTTGAGATCAATCTTTTCCTTGGAAGGAGAGACTGAAGTTCATTGATTAATCATTGACTCACTCTGGTTGTTAGATCTATTATAAACATATAACCAAATTTGAATGTAAGTAGGTCCAATCTTTTTTGGGACTAAATTACAATGAGATTGAATAATGACTCCAAGAGCTGAATAATATGTATTGTCCAATGACTTCATTATACTGATATCTGCTGTTAGAAATTCATCTGCCTGCACTGGTGATTGCCTGCTGTTTGGAATTTTCTCAGATGCCATGAATCTTTGATTTATTTTCATTCATTTATTGTGTAATCATCCATTTACTGATTCATCAACTTATCAAACACATGTGCTTTTGATGTGCCAGACATGTGATCTTTGCTGTACAGGAAATTCTGTTCCAGTGAACTGAGGCAGATATGTACACAAGTAACTAGAACAAAATCAGTGAGAGGTCTTACAGCGGACCTGGGAGCAGAGACAAGGGGGTGAGGAGACTTTAATCTAGGACAACTGTTTTGATCTAAGGCAGATTTTCTTCTGCCTGAGAAAACGTATCACAGTTCCAGGCAGCTAACAGTACAGCCACTTCTTTTCTTATTTCCATGTTCTAGTTGGGGGCTTTTCTCTCCTGTGGTGCTCGCTCTGGGGTTTCTGAGTGTGCTGTTCTGGCCTCATGAGCTTGTTACAGCTTTAAAGGCAAGGAACATTTGGCCAGACTTATGAACAAGACACATACACAACTGCATAAGGTGCTGTTTCCATTTTATAAGAAGTTCTTTCAATTATGTTTTCATTTTGCTACAGGTGATATTTATGGAAAAGTGATCTTTGTGAGTAATACTGGTATTTGAATTCAGGGAGTGCTTGTTGCCATAAATTTAAGAAGTTAGCATTTGTATTAGTTTGATCTGGCTGGACATTACAAAGTGCATAGACCAGGCAGCTTATACAACAGAATTTTATTTTCTCACAATTGCAGAGATTAGAAGTTCGAGATCAAGGTGTTAGTAGGGTTGGCTTCTTCTGAGGCCTCTGTCCTTGGCTTGTAGATGGCTGTCTTCTCTGTCTGTCTTTGCCTAGTCTTCCCTCTGTGTGTGCATATATCCCAATTTCTTCTTCGTATTAGGACACCAATCATATTGGGTTAGGGTTCATCCTAACTACTTTATTTTTTTTTCCATAATATTTTATTGTCAAATTGTTTTCCATACAACACCCAGTGCTCTTCCCCTTAAGTGCCCTCCACCATCACCACCACCTCTTTTCCCCCTCCCCCTTCCCCTTCAACTCTCAGTTCATTCTCAGCATTCAATAGTCTCTCAAGTTTTGCATCCCTCTCTCTCCCCAACTCTCTCTCCCTCCTCCGCTCCCCCTGGTTCTCCATTAGGTCTCTCCTGTTTTCCTGCTAGACCTATGAGTGCAAACATATGGTTTCTGTCCTTCTCTGCCTGGCTTACTTCGCTCAGCATGACACCCTCAACTACTTTA
>NC_043700.1:149907500-149917582 GCF_006229205.1 Suricata suricatta | reverse complement strand
CTCAGTTCATTCTCAGCATTCAATAGTCTCTCAAGTTTTGCATCCCTCTCTCTCCCCAACTCTCTCTCCCTCCTCCGCTCCCCCTGGTTCTCCATTAGGTCTCTCCTGTTTTCCTGCTAGACCTATGAGTGCAAACATATGGTTTCTGTCCTTCTCTGCCTGGCTTACTTCGCTCAGCATGACACCCTCAACTACTTTATTTATTTTTTTCTTTTTTCTTTTTCTTTTTTTCTTTTTTCTTTTTATTTTATTTTATTTTTTAATATTTTATTGTCAAATTGTTTTCCATACAACACCCAGTGCTCTTCCCCTCAAGTGCCCTCCTCCATCACCACCTACTTTATTTTTACTCAGTTACTTCTTTAAAGAGCTTATCTCCAGATCTAGTCACATTCAGAGGTATGAGGGATGAACACTTCAAGGTATGAATTTTGGGGAAATACAACTCAGCCCATAACAATAGTTTTCACCAAAAGTATTAATTAAAAATCTGAACATTTGTATGCAACAAATAAATTGCCACTTTATTTATTTTTAAATGTTTTATTTATTTTTGATACAGAGAGAAACAGAGCATGAGAGGGAGAGGGGCAGAGAGAAAAGGAGACACAGAACCAGAAGCAGGCTCCAGGCTCTGAGCCAGCTGTCAGCACAGAGTGACGCGGGGCTCGAACCCACAAACTGTGAGATCTGACCTGAGCCGAAGTCGGAGGCTTAACTGACTGAGCCCACCTAGGCGCCCCGCCACTTTATTTTTTTTAACATAGCTCATAAATGATGCACCCGACTATATTAAAGCAAAGGGACCTACTGTTTTGTGGCATTTAGTATGTGTTCATATACAAGCCGGATGTGTGAAGGAAAGAAGAATTTGAAGTTTTAGAGATGCCAGAAATAGTGTGAAAGCCTTCAGTTTGCTCTGTGCTTCTACTCATTCATTTTCTTAGTCCAGTAATAAAAATCATGGCATACAATTTGAAGATAATGACCTAAAGAATTATTTTCTGAGTTGACATTTAGCCAGCTTCCTCTTTGTATACTATTAGGAGCATTTTGTCTTCTCTTTCCTTTATGAACTCTCACTTCGATTTCTATTCCAGCAATGCATCTGTTAAGTGATCGTGTTTCTCTCTGCCTGTATCATGCATGGGTGTGCTATTTGTGTGAGGCGGGAGAGGGAGAGGGAGAGAGAGGGCTGGAGGGAAGGATTGAGAGAAAGAGAGAGAGAGAGAGGGAGAGAGGGAGAGAGTGAAAGAGTGAGAAGAGGGAGGGAAAGAGAGTGGGAGGGAGAAAGGGAAGCAGAGAGTTAGGGAGGGAAGGAGAGAGGGAAAGAGGGAGAGAGAATAGTGCTAGAACTGGAGAGAGTTAGAAAGCACATTTGCTTCAGATTAACATATATCAACTCTTACCCATCTGGAAATTCAAAGAGAAAATTATCTAAAGAGAAAAAGAGGACTATTTATTGAATTTATACATAGGAGAGAGAATATTTTTGTCATGCTCTTTTGACATTAGAAATTGTACTATCATAACTAACATTGGGAAGAAACCAGCAGAGCTTCAGTCAAAAGCAGCGTTGATACCCATAAAATGATCTTGTGTTAAAAGTTGACTGTGTCCTATTTTATAATTTTGTGGAATATTAATGAAATATTATTTAGGTTTGGACATACATCTTACAGGTGCACGTGTCCACTCGTGAAACTCACCTGTGATGATTATTACAAATTTTTTTTATGCAGAAGAGATACCACAGAGATGTCTCATTATCAACTCAAACTGAATGTTGAAAGGCATTTACCTTCTTTTGATGACTGTGTTTTCAGTTGAATATTCTTTCTATTGTTCAGAACTCCACCATGTCTTGTGGGTTCAAATCTGTTTCTCTTACTGCTAATTGTATTGGGTCATCTGGTGCCATCGGATCATAAAATGGTCCTGACCTCTATCTGGGTCTTAGATGTTTTAGACAAGGTGTTCTAATTTTACTTGAACTTCATTTAGCCATTGTGATCCACCCTGAATTGAAGAAGTTTTTCTAAATGGCTTCTGCAATGCTCATATTTTGTACCATCATTGCTACTGGGTGCCTTCAAGGAGCTTCCCTAAGAGAAGAAATCAATGCTTTAATTTTCTTCCCATAATTTACAGTGTTAAAAATCATACTTTAACAAATTTAATGTTTATTTATTTTTGAGAGAAACAGAGCATGAGCAGGGGAGGGGCAGAGAGAGGCGTCACAGAATCCGAAGCAGGCTCCAGGCTCTGAGCCCTCAGCACAGAGCCCGATGCGGGGCTCGTACTCTCAAACCATGAGATCATGAATTGAGCTGAAATTGGATACTTAGCCAACTGAGCTACCCAGGCCCCTCTAAAAAAATCATACTTTTAATAAAGATCCATTTTCTGAATTCATATCTCTTCCTTCTTACACTAGAACTACAGAAGCCTTGGTCATGCCCTAGGACTTTGGCAAATTTAGCAGAGTTGCTCTCCGCTCAGACTTATTGCCTCGTCTGGCTTTTTCCTTGCTGTTTTTACCTTAAGAACGCCAGCTTATAACAGAGTGGTAGGCTCAATGGTGGGTAAAACCAAAGCTACTGGTGTCATTTTCTTTTCATCTAGAAAGAAGCATGACATTTAGCAAAGATGGTTTGAGAAAACTGGGTTGCTGCCACATCATGTAGGGGTAGAGGAATGACAAAGTTCTATGTGATAGATTATATTTGTTTAGGTATCATAGACAAATTCAGTGGAAGAGACAACATCTTTGATTTGGTCAGCAATAATTGGATTTATCTGATGAAACTTAGTATAGTCCACAAAATTTCATTAGTTCAGTTGCTCAGGTTTTTGCTTAGGAATATGAGATCTTGTGACCGAGAGGTTAGCTGATTCAGAGGCTGTTTTCATCGAAGTTTCAAGCAGAACTAAAAGCCTGAGAAAATGCTCAATAGGGGTCTATTGATAGGAAGGACTGAATAATAGAATGACAGTTGAGCTTGACTATTTGGTTCAAAGCAGTGGGTCAATTATAGAGTACATGTCTCAACATTTTCATTTCCTTTCCCTCTACTCTCTCTTGTCTGGGTCAATCCCCTTGGACCAATAATTTACTTCAATTTTTGTCTTCAGTCTATTCTCCTTCATTCTCGCTGTAGCCAGATTGATATTTCTAAAAGTTGAATAGTATCACATCTTTCTCTTGTTAGCTGCCATTTGCTACTCATTGAACATCTAGAGCAATTTTTTCTTCTGGCCTATGATTCGCTTCATGTTCTACTCCCTATTTGTCTAACTTCAATGTATTCATTCATCCCAGAATTCACTGCTCCAAGTTCTTTGGTCTCCTTTCAGCTACTACAACAGGCTAGATTCTTATCCTATGTGCTCCTGTAGCACACTTAAAATTCTTAATTTTTTTTATTATTGAGGTATGATTGACATATAACATTATATTAGCTTCTGGTATAGAACATAATTTGGTATTTGTATACACTATGAAATGATCATGACAAGAAGTCTAGTTCCTATCCATCCCCTTATATTTATAAAACTTGTTTTCTTGTGATGAGAACTTTTTTTTGGTGATGAGATCTTTTAAGATTTAATTTCTCTTGGGGCACCTGGTGGCTCAGTCGGTTGAGTGTCTGGCTTCAGCTCAGGTCATGATCTCGTGGTTCGTGGGTTCGAGCCCCACATCAGGCGCGGTGCTGACAGCTAGCTCAGAGCCTGGAGCCTGTCTTCAGACTCTGTGTCTCCCTCTCTCTCTGACCATCCCCTTCTCATGCTGTCTCTCTCTCTCTCAAAAATAAATAAAACACCAAAAAGAAGATTTAATTTCTCAGCAAGTTTCAAATATGCAATACAGTATTATTATCACTATGATGTATGTTATATCCTAAGTTATTTATTTTATAACTTTGAATTTATACCGTTTGGTCCCTTTACACATTGTGTTCACACACACACACACACACACACACACACACACACACACACACACACCCTTATCACCCATCTGAGGCAACCACCAATGTGTTTTTTGTATCTATGAGCTTCAGACCAACTTCTTTTTAACCTCAGAGATTTTGGACATATTTGTTTCCTTTGCCTAGAAATATTTTTCCCTGGATCTTCACTTCTTATTTGTGCTCTGTCTCAACTTTTGAAGTCAGCTTAAGTGTCACATCCACAGAAAGTCAGTCTGCCTTTAGAGGCCCCTAAAGTAGGGATGAAGGTAGACCTTCCGCATCTCAGCATTCTGTTGTTTTACAGATTATCACATTCATAGTTTTTTCCTTTACATGTTTGGTTTTGGTCTGCTTGTAAGTTTTATGAGACCCGAATCCTCATCTGCCTTGTTTTCCGTTGCACCCCAGTGCTGAGAATAGTGCCACCAAATAAATAGTTATTTGTTGGAGGAATGAATGAGAGAATGTCATTCAATCTAGGGTATGGCTCTTTAAGCTTTTGTAGGGTATTGAAGGCATTACTTATCATTAGCTGCATCAGTAGAGTTAGCACCACACATTTTGTACTGGTGTGAGAAAGTGCCAAAGACTTTGAATTTGACTTAATCAACACAATTTGTTAAGATCTTAACACCTTAAATATTAAGACATTTCAGGTATCAGTAGCACTTCTATTGTATATGTAGTGGCAAAGCAGCTGATCTTAGCATTGGTAATAGCATGAGTAAGTACTTTAGCAACATGAAGCATGAAAGGAGAGAATGAGTAAGTTCTATAGAACTGTAAAAAGGACTAGTCTGCTGAAAATCACTTTCTGGGTATCCCCAGAACTACTTGGAAGGAACTGAGGAAAAGTATGGTGACAGGATCCAGACCTAGAGATACTATTTCAATTAAATTTTTTAAGACACTGTTTATTCAATTTAGACTGATGTACTCTAGAAACTATATCATATCTGTAGAAATACCTATTGTCCAAGATTAACATAAATATTTAGGATCCCAATATTTTCACTAGCTGTTGCACTTAGCTATCACTCTGTAAAACTATTTTTCCATGCACCACAGTAACAGGTAGGGATAAGTAGGAGATAATTAAGATGGAGCGTATGTGCTGTGGTAGGGGAACAACAGTGTGTTACAGGAACACATAGGATAAACATCTAGCCTGAAGAATAAGCAGAAGGTGACCTTTGGAAGCTTAATTCAGTGACTTACAGTAACAACCATTTAATCTGCTCGGTATTTTCTGGATCAGAAATTTGAGCATGGCACTCACTTCTAAATAGTTCTGTTTCATGTGGCATTAGGTGAGGTGACGGGATGGCTGGAGGTCTAAGTGATTCATTCACATACTATCAATTGGTGCTCACTGTCAGCCGGCAGCTTGGTGGGGGCTCTCAGCCAGTAACCTCCATTTCCAAGTGGACCTCTCCACATGTTTGCCTCTGCTTCCTCACAGCATGGTGTTGGGCTTCTAAAGGAAGCAATATAAGCAGTAAAGTTGGAAGCTGTGCAGACTTTTTAAGGCCTGGCCTCCGGAAATATACATCAACACATTTCATAGTCCAATATATTTTCTAATTCAAAATAGATCATAGGACTCACTCATATTCAAGGAGAGAGGAAATGGCCATATTGTAAAAGAACATGCTGAATGGTAGATATTGCTGTGGCCATCTTTGGAAACACAATCAAGTACACTGGTCTAAAATTCTCTTGGTACTTTGCTTGTTTTTTGGCCTTAAATTTGAAGGCAGTTTACACTTCCCCTTGATAATGACCTTTCACATTCTGGAAGACAGTCATGAAGAAAATTATCTTTATCTTCTTTTATCTTCTCTTTCAATTCTGTCCTTCCAGGAAAATATGATTAAATATTATACTACAACTTAAATTTGTTTTTCCCCCTATTTTTGGAAGATGGCCACTGTCTTAATATCTTTTCAGTCAGCATATTATATGGGATACATGACTCAATAGGAATTGATAAATATAGAGTCTTTCTCTACTTTGTACTAGTAAATACATCCCACTGTCTGTATGATGTCTTGAAATGAGCAGTGTTTGAGTTGGGGACCTGATTCTAGTACTTGGTCTCTGATCACTATCCTATGTTATCATGAGCAAATCCTATTTCTTTGGGGATCAATTTCCTTTTATGTAAAGTGAGTGCTTTGAACTTGCTGATAGGAAAAACCCATTCTAACCTTAAAATTATTTATATTTTCAGAGAAACTTTGGTGAATGCTAAAAATTTTTTATGACTACTTAAGAAAATTTGCTTAGTAATTAAACTTGGAAAGAAGTTACCTACTCCTTTTGCTTGTTTTAGTAAAATCACATAAATATTCAAAATTCTTTTTCCCATTAAGATTCAGCAGTGAATTATTTCTAGTTAATGTTAACTTAATTTGAGACTTTTTTTTTTAATTGTTACTACTAGTGTGAAACACATTAGTTTTTCAAACTAAAAATCAGAAACCTTGTTTTCATTTGCAGGGTGACTTTAAGGTTAGACAAAGAAACATTATGAAAGCTTATGGAGGTGATAGAAACTCTTAGGTAAAGCATATAGATCATTGCGATAGAAACACATTCATGTGAATATTGTGCTGTTCAATTATTTAAGCCATTTGTTTCTTTCCTCATCTATGGATTTACTATGCGCTAGCATTTATTAGCCATCAAGTGATTTATTTCTCACAGCAGGTCTATGAGGTAGGTGACATTATTACCTCCATTTTATAGGTAAGGAGACTGAAGCATACAGAGATAAACAAACTGCCCAAGGTCACATATCTTACACTTGGTGGATGTGGGAATCAAACCTAAGCTTTTTTATTTCAGAGTTTCTCTTTTAACCCTTGAAGTATGCATTCCTTTCTAATCTTGAGAGCACAGACAAATTTTTTTTTCCAGAAATTCTATCCATAAATTCAATAGGATGGTTCCAGGAAGGAGGCTCTAAGAGTAGGGCACTAACTCTAATGCATCTTGGAAGTACTGAACCATTTGTATAATGAATTCCACATTGAGTGATGAGACAGATATCACGAGGTTTGGGGCTTAATGGGCTTCATCTCCAGCGTGTTTAAGAACTTTCTCTTGTACATCTGTCATCCTTTCACAGTCCTGTTAAAACATCATTATTCTACTTCTACTTCTACTTCTACCCACTGCCTGGCCAGAAGCTTCTCTTGTATTTCAGTTTTTCATACTCAGTGTTGCTTCAAAGGAGTGGGATGATAAAATAACTTAAGTCATATAAAAAAAATCCAGTAACAGACTATTAAAAATAGTGCAAATTGCATAGGACTGCAAGCATGTTTTATCTTGAAAATTTATCTGGAACATTTGCTTAACTGGAACAATTTTGCATATTCACTTCCATCTGCTTATGAAATATTCCCTTAGATAAAACTACTTCTTGTTCTGAATATTCAATTTTAACTATTTTCTTAGGCTTTTCAATAAATTCACATGTTTATTACAAACACAAATCAGGCAGTTTTAGGTACTGGAAATATATGTGTGTGTGTGTGTGTGTGTGTGTGTGCGCGCACATGCATGCAGTCTTTGTTTAACATATTTCAGAGTTTAACCTGAAATGACATACAGTGAAACTGCATGTAATAACTCATCTAAAGGCAGTTTCCAAAGAATTATAAACAATATACTTAACATTTTGTGGACCTATTTTGATGGTTTATTATCTCTCATAATACGGGAACTAGTGTAATATACTTTTAGGATGCTATTGATTGAAATTTTTTCTTAGATGGATTCAGAGAAGTCTAAGGTTTTAGTTTATTTGTCCTCTTTAGTTTATGTATGTGACATTAAGTCACATTTTGTCTTAGTTTAGGAGAAATATAGTGGGGCTTAAATAAGAGATTGCATGTGAAGTTACCTTCACAATTGTCTGACCATCTTTGTATCTTTAGCAGCTCCTTTTACCCTCTGGTTCTGAAACAAAATTGGTTCTTGTTCAAGGATCCTAAAGCTTGATTCCTCGTGAGGAGAAAGAGTTCCAGATTATATTTCAGTTTTCTAATATAATCCACTTGCTATACCCTTGATTTTCTTCCCTGTTTTCTCCTCTTTGTGCCTGGTTTTCATTTTTTCCCTGTGCTGCGAAGACTCTTAAATTTAACTGTCTACAGGATAATTCTGGACTATCTCTTCAAGCATTCAGCTTTGGATTTTCTCTGATGGTCACGTTGGGCTCTATGTTTTTTCTTTTTTAAGCCTTTGGTTCTTTATAAGTTTGTTCTAAAGCATGAATGCCCTGCCCAGAATCTTAGAACTTGTCTTACCATCTGAAATCCTAGGAGTTAATTATCCAGGAGACAAGTAGACAGGCACTGTGTCTGGTGCTGGTGCTACAAAGAAGACTAGGACACAGCCTCTTTCCTGAGAAACTTCTTACCTATTACAATGAGGGAAAAGGAATTATATAGACTTTTTTTTTATGTGATAAATGTAGTATGAGTCCATGCATAAAATTTTGTGAGAACAAAGGAGAAGGGCACAAAATCAAGCTTCAGAGTTAGGGAAGATCACATGAAAGGCATGTCAGTTGAAATGAGGCTTAATGATGTGAAGGCAGTAGATAGGTAGAACATATATGTCTGAAAAGGACTCTTTATTTTAAAGCAAATCATGGGGTACAGAAACAACATAGTGTTAAAACAGAAATACAAGTGTTTGGATATTGCCAGAATATAATATGCAATGTAAAAAGACCAAAAAAAAAGTGATGCTGAGGAAAGCAGAGGTCAGATAATGAACGCTCTCAACACTACAGTGAGAAATGTGGGCTCATCTTTTACTTACTATATTATGATAGAAAAGTGTTGCTTGTAATGCCTGGCTATTTTATCTGTTTATATGTTAAGTGGCATCCATTCATTCTTTTTCTAGTACTAGCACTGTGATTTAGTTTTGGAGTCCTGCCTCTCCTTCTTCAGTCCATCCTTCTTCCTTTCTTTAGGTGGGGTTGGGTTGATGTTGGGTCTACCCTACATTCAGGCATATTATGTAGACCAGACTATTAAAACCATTTCATCCATCTGATCACAGCGGGTCCTTTCTTTCGGTCTTGCCCCCCTTTAAATATACTAAATACTTATAGTAATAGCAGTTACTAGGCAATGTATGTGTATAGGATGAGGAGCAGGGATGATTGAGCTGGAGAAGATGGAAGGAAACTACATCTGCTAGTAATGGCTCAACATGAAAGTCCTACAGTATACACAAAATTCCCCAATTCCTAGCCAGTGATGGTTCTAAGTTCTAAGCAAGCAAGAATCTTCCCATTTTCTTCCTATTTTATTTCCAGATTGTGGAGTTTTGTTTTGTTTCAGGAGGCTAAGTGTAGATAGACCATCACACTGTGTTTTTTCCACCATGATGCTATTCATGTTATAATTATTGCAAATTCTTCCAATGGTCTGACAATATTGTGAAGTTAGGAAGATCCAGATGTCTAAATAGATTCTCTCTGAAATACTTCTCGTGTAACTCCAAGGAAGTAATCTAACATTTATAGTAGTGAGTTGGTGCTTCCAAGTTGGTTTTCCCATGCAAGATTTATTTCATTTGAATGTCAATTCTGTGAACTAGGTATTAAAAGAATTTTTATATTTTAAAGATGAGAAAAAATTGAACTTCTCTGTAGTTTAGTGGCCCTCGTTTATACAGCAGGTTGAACCCTGAATAGAAGACTGAATTCAGAGTCTGGAGTCTTTCTCGATATCATACTGCCTCTCTGAAACTCTAAGAGTAAATTTAGAAGATGAGTCTGGGAAAACATTCACCTCCTTTCTTTGCTAACAGGGGAGCTAAAGCACAAGAGAAAACAAAATAGTGGCTCAATTTGAAATGAGACACTGTTCCCTTCGTAGGAAAGTGGATGGACCTTGAGGGTGTCATGCTGAGTGAAGTAAGCCAGGCAGAGAAGGACAGAAACCATATGTTTGCACTCATAGGTCTAGCAGGAAAACAGGAGAGACCTAATGGAGAACCAGGGGGAACGGAGGAGGGAGAGAGAGTTGGGGAGAGAGAGGGATGCAGAACTTGAGAGACTATTGAATGCTGAGAATG
>NC_043700.1:149748398-149907400 GCF_006229205.1 Suricata suricatta | reverse complement strand
AAGTAAGCCAGGCAGAGAAGGACAGAAACCATATGTTTGCACTCATAGGTCTAGCAGGAAAACAGGAGAGACCTAATGGAGAACCAGGGGGAACGGAGGAGGGAGAGAGAGTTGGGGAGAGAGAGGGATGCAGAACTTGAGAGACTATTGAATGCTGAGAATGAACTGAGGGTTGGGGGGGAGGGGGGAGGGGGGAAGAGAGGCGGTGGTGATGGTGGAGGGCACTTAAGGGGAAGAGCACTGGGTGTTGTATGGAAAACAATTTGACAATAAAATATTATGGAGAGAAAAAAAAAGTTTGAACATGAAATGAGACAAATGCAGGTCTTTAAACTTAGCTTGTAAGCTCTCAACTTTATCCATGACTTCTTTTTGCATAACTACATGGCTGGTTTCCTGGCACACGCATAGCACTGGTTGGTTTTATTACTGCTGGGCTATTCCTCTCTGATCTTTTGTCTAATGCTGGGACACAGTTAGGAATGTCATTTTCATTGTATCTTCAGGCAGGATAGGAATATGGCTTTCTTAACCACAGATGAAAAATGATAGATATTTATCAGACTCAGAATCTATATATCCAAATTCTATTTTATCTGCTAGTTGCTTGTGCTAAGCACCCAAAATACACACTATGCCACATGTAGCTATTTGACATATAGTTCACATATATGAAGCTCCTAAAATTACTTAAGTTGAAATGGTTTTGGAACTATAATTATAAACAGGGGACTTCCTGCCTTTCAGTTCACTTTGGGGTCATAATTTTATTTTTTTGAACATTTTCTCAGAAGACTATTACTGCTGAATAGCTTTCTTACCAGCTTCCCTGTTGAGCTCTGGTAAGTCTAGAGTGGTTCAGGAAAATATTTTAACTCCATCCTATTTCTGCTTGGCTAGAAAAAGCTTTTAATCTCTGGAAAGCTCACGTTTTTGTAAATGTGTATAGTAAAAGTAGTTTCTTTGAGAGAATAAGAATGTCACTGCTCTCTAAATATGAAAAAATATATATGGCTTAGATACATTTGGCAGTTTTATACCAACACACTCATTTCTGAAAAGTGTTTATTATTGCGTGAATATTGTGTCTTATCCTGGGTTCAATGTGCGGGCTTAATAAACAGGTATCAGAGTGTGTGTACAATCATACTGACTGTTATCATTTTTTTAAAAAAGGCCTAGGACATGTTCTAAATTTTCCGGTGTTCAAAATACTTACGTTAATGTTTGTGATGATGGTGTTGGAGGGTGCAACTTAGAATGAGAGCCCAGTTAAATGTGTTCTGATCTTCAGAGAATGCATGCTTAATATGTTTGCCTTTCCTGGTTTTTGATTAGATTCCATGTGGTGCTGATCTCGATTTATCTAAAAAGTATCTTTATAAGGTAGTTCTTTATTTCGAATGTTTGTTTTTAATTTGCTATTTTTTCTTATTAAATAGGAACATTTGAAAAGGAAAGTGACACTTGCAGCCTTTGAATTTGAATCCTTTGTTAGAATTATTAGGCTTTCCCATTGGATGATGGGGTTTTCTTCTCCTGAACAAAACTGGTCTTTAGTTATTCTAGCTCTGCTAATAAAGAAACATAGAATCCTAGAATGTTTGAACTGGTAGGGATATTAGTAATAGTTCAATTGCTGAGCACAACTCATATAAAAAATTCATTTTATTTTGCAACCAAATATACTCATCAACTCCCTCACCTGCTCCACACACAAAGGTAGGCACAGATGTAAGTAAAACTGGAACAAGAGTTTTGTGCAAAGATATTTATGTTTTGATTAATATATCTTGGCATTTCTTTCTTCTCAACTACTTCATTCAGAAAGAAAAAAGTGCTGATCTCAATTCATCAAACTGATCTCACCACCAGGATCAACTATGTACTTAGCAGAACTCAAAGCAAAATGAAACTATGAGGTCTCCATGGTCAAAAAGTTATTAAAAATTTCAAGATGGCAAATTATTAATCCAAAGGTAGGGCCATTCTGAGTGTGGGGCCTATGAGAATGCACAGGTTTTTCACTAGTGGAACCACTCCTGCTCACCACTTATGAATGAGTTGTGGCTGGCAGTTAAAAAACAGTTGCAGAGCAACTTTCTCATTTTACAGATGTGAAGGCCCAGTGAAGTTTAGTGACTTAAGATTAAAAAAAAAAGTGATTAAGTGCAATAGGATGGCAATTCCCTGACTTCTTTTCTGGCACACTTACTACTAATCTCAGAGAGATTACTCTGGGGTTTGGCTAACAGAGTTACAAATTTTCTGTTTTTTTGTGAGCTATCTCCCTCCTCTGATTCAACTTTTTTTTTTTTGAGTTTAATGTTAATTCAGATAGTGTTGAAATTGTTTCTAGTATCGCTTAGACTTGGTTGGCATGAATAATGAATAATTATTTTCTTCCTTCCTTCCTCCCTTCCTTCCTTTTTTCCTTCCCTCCTCCTCTTCCTTTTCCTCCTCCTCTTTTGCAGCTTTCTGAACCACCAATTACTATTATATAATATTGTCATTGTTCTAAGGTAATTAGGAAAAAGAATTAATGTAAGTTTCAGATTCTGGGCCAAGGAAGAAAATCATAAAAAAAAAATAGGGACTTATACTGCCTAGTAGCAATTGAGAAGGGAGATGGAGGAATAAAATAAAGAAGCTATTTTTAGGGAAGAAGGGACACTTATTCCTCTGAGCCTGAATGGAAGGATTTGAGGATACGTGTGTACCCAAGAATAGAACAGAAGGTTTAGAAGAGTTACCAGTACCAGGTGAGGCTCAGTACTCTGAGGGCTCATGGTTTTCTACAAAAGATCCTCAACATGAAGAGGTTAAATAATGTATTTGAAGTCATATATCTGTATACCCAACTAAATTTAATAAAGTATATTACTGAATTACAACAATAAATGTAACATAAAAATTTATAATGAATTTAATTGTTAGGCAAAAATCTAGATTGTTTTAGAGCAAAAGTGAATCTGAGCCAATTAAAATGGGCTCCAGTTTGAATCTACAGTATTTTTGTGTGTTTGTCAGGGAAGTTGATCAAATCTTTTTGTGGTTAGATCTAGTCTATATGGCAGTGATTAATTTGGCAAATATAAATTATGGTTTCTTTGGTTTTTTAATTGAGGTATAACTAACATATAGCATTATATTAGTTTCAGGTATACAATGTAATGACTAAATATTTATATATATTGCAAATGATTACCACAATAGTTAACCTCCACATAATTGCAAATTTATTTTCTTGTGATGATAATTTTTTATATCTGTTGTCTTGGCAACTTTCAAATCAATAATATATTAACTATAGTCACCATGCTGTATGTTATATCACCAGGACTTATTTATTTTGCAATAGAAAGTTCGTCCCTTTTGGTTCCCTTCACCCATTTCACCCACTCCCCTTTCCCCACCTCTGGCAACCACCAGTCTGGTCTTTGTATCTATGAGTTCAGTTTTGTTTTTGTTTGTTAGATTCCACATGTAAGTAAAATCATAAGGTATTTGGTCCTTTTCTGTCTGACTTATTTCATTTGGCATAATGACCTCATGGTTCATCTACGTTGTTGCAATTGGAAGGATTTCCTTCTTTTTTTATGGCTTAATAATAGTTCATGTAATATTGAACAGAACTGAGTATGTGAATCCCATAAAATTCACAATTTCTTTTTTCATTCATCAGTGGACACTTAGGTTGCTTCCATGTCTTAGATATTATATATAATGTGCAATGAATGTGGGAATGCCTACCTATATCTTTTAGGATTTCCTTAATCCATTTCTTTTTTTTTTAAGAGGGGGAGAAGGAAGGGACAGAGAGAGATTATTTATTTATTTATTTATTTTTAATGTTTATTCATTTTTGAGAGACACAGACATTGTGATTGGGGGAGGGGAAGGCACAGAATCTGAAGCAGGCTCCAGGCTCTGAGCTGTCAGTACAGAGCCCTATGTCGGGTTCAAACTCAAAGACTTCAAGATCATGACCTGAGCTGGAGTTAGATGCTTAACTGATAGCCACCCAGGCACCCCAAGGGAGAGAGAATCTTAGGAAGGCTCTACATTCAGTGCAAAGCCCTACATAGGGCTCAGTCTCACAGCCCTGAGACCATGACCTGAGATAAAATCAAGAGTGAGGCTTAACTGATGGAGCCACCCATGTACTCCAATCCATGTCTATTTTTCTTTTATAGATTATTGTCAAGTTGGCTTCCATATAACACCCAGCGCTCATCCCAACAGTGCCCTCCTTCCATGCCCATCATCCCCCTTCCTCTCTCCCCTACCCTCTCAGCCCTCAGTTTGTTCTCAGTATTCAGCAGTCTCTCATGGTTTGCCTCCCTCCCTCTCCTCAGCTATTTTTTGTTCCTCCCCTCCCTCATGGTCCTCTGTTAAGTTTCTCCTGTTCCACTTATAAGTGAAAACATATGGTATCTATCCTTCTCTGCCTGACTTATTTCACTTAGCATAACACCCTCAAGTTCCATCCACCTTGCTACAAATGACCAGATTTCATTCTTTCTCATTGCCATGTAGTATTCCATTGTATAGATAAACCACATCTTCTTGATCCATTCATCAGGTGATGGACATTTAGGCTCTTTCCATGATTTGGCTATTGTGGAAAGTGCTGCTATGAACATTGGGGTACACGTGCCCCTATGCATCAGCATTCCTATATCCCTTGGGTAAATTCCTAGCAGTGCTATTGCTGGGATATAGGGGAGTTCTACTGTTAATGTTTTGAGGAACCTCCACAGTGTTTTCCAGAGGGGCTGCGCCAGTTTACATTCCCACCAACAGTAGAGGAGGGTGCCGGTTTCTCCACATCCTTGTCAGCATTTATAGTCTCTTGATTTGGTCATTTTAGCTACTCTGACTGGTGTGCGGTGATATCTCAGTGTGGTTTTGATTTGTGTTTCCCTGATGATGAGTGACAGTGAGCATCATTTCATGTGTCTATTGGCCATCTGGATGTCCTCTTTGAAGAAGTTTCTGTTCTTGTCTTTTGCCCATTTCTTCACTGGATTATTTGTTTTTTTTGGGTTTGGAGTTTGGTAGGTTCCCTATAGATTTTGGATACTAGCCCTTCATGCAATATGTCATTTGCAACTACCCTTTCCCATTCTATCAGTTGCTTATTAGTTTTATTGTTTTCTTTGCAGTGCAGAAGCTTTTTTATCTTGATGAGGTTCCAATAGTTTTACTCTTGATTCCTTTCCCTTTGGGGATTTGTCAAGTAAGAAATTGCTGCATTTGAGGTCAAGGAGGCTGTTTCCTGCTTTCTCCTCTAGAGTTGTGTTAGTTTCCTGTCTCACATTCAGGTCCTTCATCCATTTTGAGTTTATTTTTGTGTATGGTGTAAGAAAGTGATCTAAGTTTCATTCTTTGAATTTTGCTGTCCAGTTTTCCCCGCACCATCTGTTAAAGAAGCTGTCTTTTTCCTTTGGATACTCTTTCCTGCTTTGTCAAAGATGAATTGGCCGTACTTTTGTGGGTCCAACTCTGAGTTCTCTACTCTATTCTGTTGGCTTATGTGTCTGTTTTTGTGCCAATACCATATTGTCTTCATGATGACAGCTTTGTCGAAGAAGCTAAAGTCTGGGATTGTGATGCTTCCCGTTTTGGTTTTCTTCTTCAATATGACTTTGGCTATTCGGGTCTTTTGTGGTTCCATACAAATTTTAGGTTAGTTTGTTCTAGCTTTGAGAAGAATGCTGGTGCAATTTTGATTGGGATTGCATTGAATGAGTAGATTGCTTTGAGTAGTAATGACATTTTAACAGTATTTATTCTTCTGATCCATAAGCATGGAATGTTTTTCCATTTCTTTGTGTCTTCTTCAATTTCCTTCATAAATTTCTATAGTTTTCATTATATAGATCTTTTACGTCTTTGGTTAGATTTCTTCCTATATATTTTATGGTTTTCTGTGCAGTTGTGAATGGGATCAGTTTCTTGATTTCTCTTTCTGTTGCTTCATTATTAGTGTATAAAAATGCAACCAATTTCTGTACGTTGATTGTATACCCAGCAACGTTGCTGAATTCATGTCAGTTCTAGTAGAATTCTGGTGGAGTCAGTCAGGTTTTCCATGTAGAGTATCAAGTCATCTGCAAAATGTGAAAGTTTGACTTCATCTTTGCCAATTCTGATGCCCTTTATTTCCTTTTGTTGTCTGATTGCTGATGCTAGGGCTTCCAGCACTATGTTAAACAACAGTGGTGAGCGTGGACACCTCTGTCGTGTTCCTGATCTCAGGGGAAAAGCTCTCAGTTTTTTCCCCATTGAGGATGATATTAGCTGTGGGCTTTTCATAAACTGCTTTTATAATGTCTAGGTAAGTTCCTTCTATCCCGACTTTTTTGAGAGGGTCTTTATTAAGAAAGAATGCTGTATCTTGTCAAATGCTTTTTCCGCATCTATCTACAGGATCATATGGTGTTTATCTTTTCTTTTGTTAGTGTGATGTATCACATTGATGAATTTGTGAATACTGAACCAGCCCTGTAACCCAGGAATGAATCCCACTTGATCGTGGTGGATAGTTCTTTTTATGTACTGTTGAAATTGATTTGCAAGTATCTTGTTTAGGATTTTTGCATCTGTATTCATCAAGTTATTGGCCTGTAGTTCTCTTTTTTTTTCTGCGCCTCTGTATGGTTTGGAAGTCAAAGTGATACTGGCTTCGTAGAATGAGTCTGAAAGTTTCCCTTCCATTTCTGTGTTTTTGGAACAGCTTGAGAAAAATGGCTATTAACTCTGCTTTTAAATGTCTGGTAGAATTCCCCCAGTTAAGCCATCTGGCCCAGGGCTTTGTATTTGTTGGGAGATTTTTGATAACTGGTTCAATTTCTTCAGTAGTTATGGGTCTGTTCAGATTTTCTATTTCTTCCCTTTTGAATATAGGTAATGCGTGTGTGTTTAGGAATTTGTTCATTTCTTCTAGATTGTCCAGTTTGTTAGCATATAATTGTTCATAGTATTCCTTGATGATTGTTTGCATTTCTGAGGGATTGGTTATAATAGATCCTTTTTCATTCGTGATTTTTGTCTATTTGGGTGCTCTCTCTCTTTTTTTTTTTTTTTTTTTTTGAGAAGCCTGGCTAGAGATTTATCAATTTTGTTTATTCTTTCAAAAAACCAACTCTTGGTTTCATTGATCTGTTCAACTGTATTTTGGATTCTATATTGTTTATTTATGCCCTAATCTTTATTATTTCTCTTCTTCTGCTGGGTCTGGGGTGCTTTTGCTGCTCTGCTTCTAGTTCCTTTAGGTGTGCTATTAGATTTTGTATTTGCACTTTTTCTAATTTTTTTAAATAGGCCTGGATTGCAATGTACTTTCCTCTTAGGACTGCCTTTGCTTCATCCCAAAGAGTTTGGATTATTGTATTTTCATTTTAATTTGTTCCCATATATTTTTTAATTTCTTCTGTAATTGCCTGATTAACCCATTAGTTCTTTATTAGGGTGATCATTAACCTCCGTGTTTTTGGTAGTTTTCCAGACTTTTTCCTGTGACTGATTTCAAGTCATAGCACTGTGATCTGAAAGTGTGCATGGCATAATCTGAACTTATTTATATTAATGGAAGGCTGCTTTATGACCCAGTATGTGTGATCTATCTTGGAGTAAGTGCCGTGCACACTCAAGAAGAAAGTGAATTCCTTAGCCTCAGGATGTAGAGTTCTAAATTTATCTGTCAAATACATCTGGCCCAATGTGTCATTTAGGTCCATTGTTTCTCTAGTGATTTTCTGTCTAGTTGATCTATCCATTGCTGTAAGCGGAGTGTTAAAGTCCCCTTCTATTAGCACATTCTTATGAATAAGATTGTTTTTGTTTGTGATTAATTGTTATATGTATTTGGGTGCTCTTAAATTCAGTGCATAGACATTTATAATTATTAGCTCTTCCTGATGGAGATACCCTGTAATTATTATACAATGCCTTTCTTCATCTCTTGTTACTGCCTTTACCTTAAGGTCTGATTTGTCTGATATAAGTGTGGCTACTCCAGCTTTTTTTTGACTTCCAGTCGCATGATAGACATTTCTCTATCCCCTTACTTTCAATCTGAAGGTGTCCTCAGGTCTAAGAAGTCTTATAGACATTAAATAGATGGAATTTGTTTTCTAATCCATTCAGATACCTTATGTCATTTGATTGGAGCATTTATTTCATTTACATTCAGTGTTATTATTGAAAAATATGGGTTTAGACTCATTTTGTTCTCTGAAGAATTCATGCTTGTAGTGGTATCTCTGATACTTTGTGTTCCTTGCAACCTTTCCCTCATAGTGTCCCCAGTAGGATTTCTTGTAGGGCTAGTTTAGTGGTGATGAATTCTTTCAATTTTTGTTTATTTGGGAAAACCTTTATCTCTCCTTGTATTCTGAATGACAGGCTGCTGGGTAGAGGATTCCTGGGTGCATATTTTTTTTGTTCATCACATTGAAGATTTCCTGCCATTCCTTTCTGGCCTGCCAAGTTTCAGTAGATGGGTCTCCAACTACTCTGATAGATCTCCCTTTGTATGTGAGGGCACTTTTATCCCTAGCTGCTTTCAGAATTCTCTCTTTACCCTTATGTTTTGCCAGTTTCATTATGATATATTGTGCAGATTATTGATTCAAGTTATGTCTGAGAGGAGTTCTCTGTGTGTCTTGGATTTCAATGTCTGTTTCCTTCCCCAGATTGGGGAAGTTCTCAGATATAATTTGTTTTGGTACCCCTGCAGCCCCTTTTTCTCTCTCTTCTTCTGAAATTCCAATTATACGGATATTGTTCCATTGATTGCATCACCTAGTTCTCAAATTCTCCTTTCCTGCTCCTGGATCAATTTATCTCTATTTTTCTCAGTGTCTTCTTTTTTTTTATATAATTTTGTCTTATAATTCACCTATTCTCCTCTCTACCTCTCCAATTTGTGCATGGGTTGCTTCCATTTTATATGCACTTCATTTATAGCATTTTTTAATTCATCACCACTATTTTTAAGGTCCATAATCATTGTAGCAGTAGTTTCTCTGGTGTCTCCCATGACTTTTTTAAGCCCAGCGATTAATTTTCTGATAATTTTTCTAAATTCTTGTTCAGTTTTGTTGCTTATATCTGTTTTGAGCAATTATTTAGCTGTCATTTCTTCCTGGAATTTTTTTTAGAAGAGAGTTCTTCCATTTTGTCATTTTGGCTAGCTTTATGTCTATTATCAGTTTTAAAAAGCTCGTTATGCCCTCTGCACATGTGAGTTCTGCTATATTAAAGGAGGCTCATTGACTGTCCATGGCCTATTTGTTCAGGAAGTGTTCTTTTAATGGTGTTCCTTGGTCTTTCTTGTTGTGTACTTTGACTTGTGTCTTAAGGTAGCCCTGGAAAGGAAAACAGACAGACAAACACACAGGGAACAAAAGCACGCAAATGCAGTGACAAATCAGACAAATAAGCAAATGACAATTCAAACAAACAAGCAAACTGAAAGTAAAACAAAAATAAAAACAAACCAAAACAAAAACAACAAAAGACAAAGGGGCAGTCTAAAAGCATAAAACTTGAAATCCCAGCTACACAAAAACAGCAGGGTGGAGGCAGTACTGATGGAAGAGCATATACAAAGAGAGAAATTACAGGGGTGGGGAGAAAGAGAAATTGAACATTGACTAGGCAGAGAGACTAAAAGATATAATTCAGAGAGAGAAAGAGGAGAATATGGTAGGAGGCTAGGAGAAAGAAATTAAGATAATGTTACCCATAGAAAATGTATAGTCTGATTATTCCAGAGAGAGCGAGAAAGGAAGGTAGCGATGGAGGTGTAGAATTTGGAAGAGAATCCTTTATATGTGACTGTTTAAGCAAACTATAACCAGAATGCCCAGTCCAGTAGAGGGCAGAAAATAGAATGAGATAAGGGAAAATATATCTGAATAGCAGGTATTGTCCTAGAGTTAATCACAGCAGTGCATCAATGTTGGTCTTGCCCCAGCCTCTGGTAAAAATAAAAGCAGCTTTCCAGCACAGATGGGCACTGTGGGTCCCAAGGACAGCTCCCTGATGCCCTGCCTTGGTGGTTGTGGGGAGAAAAATGGTGGCGCCCCAGTCCCTTCTTGAACTAAGCATTGCAAGTAACTCTTTTGGATCATATCTCCCTGTGCCGGGGGTGTAACCATGGTGGGCAGTGCTCTGTGTCCCAAGCCCAGTCTCATTTCCACATCTTAGTCCATGTGCTTTAATGATACCCCCTGAAATGTAATCCCACAGGCTGGGCCACTTCCTAGGCAGGGATTGAGTAAGGAGAGTAGGGTAGTGGTTTCTCCTGGTGCCAACTGGGACCAGGGCCCCTAGCCCAAAGAAAGCGCTGCACTTAGAGATAGGATCTCTCTCTGAATGCCCTGTGGTTAGAGGTAGGATAATAGGATCTCTCTCTTTCCCAGTCTAAGATTTTTCTCTTCTCCAGGGCCAGTTTCAGCCACTCTTTCTCTTCCCCTCTTCTCTCCGTAGAGGGGGCTCCCTCCCCTCCATGCCTCTGCCATTTTTATCTTCTTGAGTTCATAATCATGCACCTATGAGGCTATCGTCTTAGTGGACTCTGTCTCTTTTCCTCCCAGACTCTTGTGATTCAGTGTCCTTTGGCTTCGGCCCTTCGTTCAAGAGATGTGGGCGGGAAGTATGGAACTCCCTATTTCTCTGCCATCTTGACAATCCATGTCTATTTTTAATAGAAGTCAAGAGAGATGGAAATGGTGAATAATTGGGAAAAGAAAAGTGAATCATATTTTTAAAAATCAATCAAAATATTATCCTATAGATTATTGAAACTCATATGTGTGATCCCTTATAGTTAATACATGAAGAACACCACTTAAAAATGTAAATATATGTTAACCTTTCTTTTATCAGCCTTCCAGATATAATTCTGTATAATAATGGCACTCCTTTATTAATTAAAACTTTTGAAAAAGACACAAACTTCTTCCAAATTTGAAAATTTGAAGTATTTTTATCTGCATCCTAAGTTCCTTCCTCACACTCCATACTTAGTTCTGTTAATTCTTCCCCCCTTTAAGTGCTTGTGTCCCAATTTCAGGCAGGACCTAATATAGAAAGTGTTGGAAACTTTACGAAGTCCTTTCACCCAGCGTTGTGCTGCAGGGCTTCACAGTAACCAACACTATTAAATCAACACATATGGCTCTCTATTTTTTTTCTTTCCATTTCAAGTTACTGGCCCTAGAGAATTTGGGACTCTTTTACAAAAACATATCATTGTGAGTACTTAGCACATATGTCTTAAAAACTATGCTTGGCCCAACTGGAAAGAGAAACTATTCTGTTTCTCTCTCTCCCAGGCTCAAGAGAAGATCAAAAGTTAATGTGTACTAGGTAGGCCTTTTATTCATTTTGATACCCCTTTTCATGATCACCTTTTAGTGGCACGTAGTCGTGTGATGACTAAAGGATCTTAGCATCTCTTTATGGGGCTGTTAATTTTATTTTATTACTTAAAATTTTTTTAATGTTTTATTTTTGAGAGAGAGAGAGAGAGAGAGAGAGAGAGAGAGAGCACAGGGAAGGGCAGGGAGAGGGAGACATGGAATCCAAAGCAGGCTCCATGTTCTGAGCTGTCAGCACAAAGCCTGCCACGAGGCTTAAACCCATGAACCCTGGGAGCATGACCCAGGCGCAACTGATTGACCCACCCAGGCACCCATCTTTATGAGACTTTTTAAATGTCAAATGCCCAGGCATAGGGTAGGTATAAAATGTCTTCTGCCATGATCAGAGTACGTTTTAAAAATAAATTGAGTGTTTCCCACTGACAGCCCTACTGAGACTTCAAGACAGTTATTAAAAAAGTTTCCTCCAATAATCTGCATATTAATAACCATGAGATATTCACTCTATTAACTTTTTAAATAAACTTGGATCACCTATGATAATTTGTTACAATAATTTTAGGAATATCAATCCCTTACAAAGATCTATGGTGAATAGCATTTAAGATCTAAATAACGACTTCAATCTCTTGAACTATTTCTCAGTAGTTTATTTAATCTAAAAAATAATTCAAGGGTTCTCAGTACCTTGATTGAAATTTAGATGAGTCAAAATTTCTAGAATATTATTTCTTTAGCATGGTATTTTTTTTACTTGTAATATTAAAAACTTTCGTTATTAAAAACACCTCTGAGTAAAACATAGTTTAATGTGTTTCCTTTTGATGAGATTTTTAAGAGCCTTTAAGATTCTAGTATCCATTGTGAATCTCTAAGGAAGGAGGATCCGAATGTAGCATTTTCAACATTTATTTGACTAGTTTTGAGAAAAGACACCTCAAGGGACAATTATATAGAACATGTTTTGGCAAAAGCTGATATAGAATATGTTTGAGTTTTCTGTTTACACATTCAAGGACATAGCCATGGAGTATAGAAAACGTGTCAAATTTTTGTTAGGTTATAAAAAAATGTGTTATCTTAGGGTGAAGCAATCTCATGTGAGGTGGATGGAATGTGAGATATTTCCAAATTTAAAACAAAAATAAAATCTAAGCTCTCAGTTTTCTGTTAGCTTGTGAGGTGATTAACAGATAATCTTTAAATAAAGTTCTTTTGTAGACACTTTGCTTAGTATGGAGGATGAAAATGGAAATTCTGGTCATTTTAGCTCAGAGAAAATCTTAAGTGGCTTAAGAAGATGATTTACCATGGGGAAGGAGACAAATGTTGGGCACCAAGGGAAAGGCTGCACTTTTGGATTCTATGTGTTGAGGTCCAAGGGCTCTGAATCTCTGGGTTACAGATGATCTTGCCAAGAGATGATATCACATGCTAGATGGAGACCATACCAAAATTATTTTCCCATATATGGGAGAGAAGATAGAAGACCTCCAGTATGCTGCTGATTGGTAATACCATAAAAAGTAATAGAAATAGTAATCATAACTCACTTTTTGAGTGCTATATGCTTAGTGCTGTGCTAAAGTGCTTTATGTGAATCATTTCATACAACCCTTAAATAAACACCACATAGAGTCAATATAAGTCCTACTCCCAATTTTAGATAAGGAAAATGAGGCCTGGAGAAGTTGAGGACTTCCCCACATCTCACAGCTAATAAGTGAATGAGTCAAGGGGCATAAAAACAGGACATCTGACTTCCAAGCCCACATTCCTAAACATCAGAAGTTTGCCTTCTGTATTATAACACCAGTAATACAAGTATGTCATTGACAGATCCCTCTTCTTAATTAAATGGAGCCATCTCTGTGGCTACAGATGTCCCAAGTTTCTTGGACTTACTGTTTCTGGTTACTGCTTGAATATAAAATGTCCTATTTTCTTCCCTTCCTAGATATGATACTGTAACTTGTATTTGTATCTAGGGTGTGGGAGGGAAAGAATAATCTTAGGTAAGGAGACAGAAAAAGTTTATGTTTGTTAAGAAAAAAGTGAAGGATTTTTGGAATAAAGCAGTGAGAGAAGTGGGGAAAATGTGTTTTAATAATTTCAAGAATATGCAAAGGAGAACACTGGAATAAATGCTGTAGTATTGATGGAGTATGTGATTTTAAAGTTAAGTCAAAGACTGCATAGGTGGTCCTGTGTTGTTGAATTCATCCATGCAGATGGTGGCAGAATAAGCTTGCACTCACTTCAGGAATGCCTCTCAGGACCAATCAGTTCTCATGCTCTTGACGACGCGATGCAATAGACTTAATGGAGGTGTCACTACTGCTGTGATCAGATCAGTAATGCGGGTGATTCCTAATGGGTTCAGAGCTCAGCGTTCTCTACTAATTTCTCATTTCCATTCCCACTGTCATAGTTCAGGCCCTTATTGCCTCTTGTCTGGACTACCAGCTGGTCTGATTACCTTTGGTCTCACATCTCTCAAAATCACCCTACAGAGTTTAAGGTTCTGGAAGCTCCCTTTTCATCATGTCACTCTCATGATCAAAAGTTTCCAGTGGGTTGCCATCACCTACTGAATGACGAGCAGACTTTATAGCCTGGCATCTGTCCCTTGAACCGGCTGTAACCCACCTGTCCTGCCTCATCACCCCTATTAACTTACACGCGTCCTTCATCCGTGCTTACTGACAGCTGCCTAGCCTGTTTCTTTGTGCTGTCCCCTTTACTTTTGCTTTCCTGTCAACTGAAATATTCTCCTCTTTTTCTTCCATCAGTGCTCTGCATAGGCACTCTTTTTTTTCTCTTAAACTACTCACTAAGATGTTTTTGATGTGAAAAAGCTGTACATATTTAATGTATGCAATTGTTAGCTGTAGGCACTATGTTATATAGCAGGTCTCCATATTTTATTTATCTCATTTGTACTCTTTGGCCATTGTGTTCCCATTCCCCTTCCCCTTAGGCCCCAACAGGGGTTTCCTTCTTTTTAAAGGCTGAATAATATTTCATTGTGTGTATATGCCACCTTTTTCTTTTTTATCATCCATTCATCTGCCAGTGGACATTCCAGTTGTTTCACACGTGTTGTTTTGTGCCCATTATAAATGTCTCTCCCTTTGTAAAACTCTGACAGTTCAACTGTGAAAGACTTTTCATCTATTGAACTTTATGAGTGGATTTTTAAAATGTTTTAATTTAAATTCCATTTAATGTACAGCATAATATTAGTTTCAAGCATACAATTTAGTGGTTCAGCACTTATGTACAATACTCAGTGCCCAACATGACAAGTGCACATGTGATGAACTTTCTAAGTGGACTTTTTATCTCTCCTTTTGTGCAGCTCACAACATTTTCTTTAGAGTACATCTCTATTACTGGATTTTGAAGTCATTAAGTTCAGAGACTACATCTTGGTCATCTATGTAGTCCATAGTGACTAGCCTAGAACCATATCATACTAACTGCTCAAAAAATATTTGTTGTGCTCATATGAGCTGGCTCCCACCATTCATGAGAATATGATCCACAAAATCCTACATGGTTTTAAAGTGGTCACAATATTTCTTTTACCCTGCTTGCTCTTCTAAGTTTTTTTCTATTAAAAATCATTGCATTTGGAGTTAAAATCTTAACTTGTATAATTATTTGTTGTTGGTCTTTGTAAGGACAGAGAGTAAGTCTGCCTAGGTCATCAGTGTATCCTCAGAACTAACAAAGTATCTGGAACTTTGAAGTTGCACAATAAATTAATTGGATGAATGAATAAGGCTCCTAACATCTGTTTTCAAAACATCTGAGTAACAGCTATCATTCAGAGATATTTGTTGGGCACTTGCTATATCGAGTATATTACTAGGGCTCAGGAAACAAAAATTGAAAAGGAATACTTTCATGTCAAATGTGAAAACCTTTATTAAGTCCATTCAATTGGCAATGTTTAGATATGCACTTCGGTTTTAGTGATTCCCTAGCTGGTCCATAAAGGAATCACAAAATATCTCAAAGCCTAATCTACATTCATAGTAAACAAAAATATGATCTGCCTTGCTTGTAAGGGCTACTTGACTCCTTTAATTTACAGCTGGTTTATCAGATATCTGTAACCATTTCTTCAGTGTAGTAGATTTTACCCTGTGTGAATACTGTTGGTAAATATGTATCCACAGTGCAAGACTCAGTGGACAATGCAGGATGTGTCAAATTTAGATACCTGGCAGCATCCCTGTATATGAATGATCTGCCTCAGAGTCCTACCCAAAGTTCAGATGAAATGCTTAATATTCAAGTGGATTAACTCTAAGAGGCACATTAGTGATAAATCTTCCTGATTCTAGGCTTTGAACCCGTATCAGGTTAAATCAGCATATACTGGGCTATGTACTATAGAACAACATTGTAAGAATCTATTCTTGGCTTTTATTGGATTCATATAAGAGATGGTCCTATGTAGAACATCTCCATTTTTTTAAAAAAATAAAACAGCAATTTAAGACTCTTGTCTTCATGTATAGATTTTTCTCCAGAATTTAGGGTTAAGATAAACTTTGTCCACTGTTATGGTTCCTTTCAGTAATGAAAGATTTGCTAATAATTTATTTATATGTATATGTATTATGTATTTTTACACACATATATATGACATATATATACACACAGACATATATACACATTCATACACACACACACACACACACACACACACACACACACACACACGATAGCCTGGAAGTTAAAAGCTGAGTCTTTTGCTTGGATTCCTTTATAATGGGTTTTATTCTATAAACACTTTCCTTTCCCTCGCCCTTCCCACTTATTGCCTGACTCGTTTTTTGGCCTCTGCTTTTGAAAACAGTTTTACTGTATTGATTACTTGCATTGTGGTTTGAATCAATTATTTTTGGATGTAGTTGGAAGCCTAAATAAGTAATGCCTAAATAAATAATAGACTTGTCTTTAGGCATCCCGATCCTCTCTTATAAACACTCATTACAGGAGTTAATTGGAAATGGAACTAAATATTACTTTGATTAATTATTGTTTATTAAATTTCCTTGGTGTACTTTATAGAGCCTGCGAAGCTTCTAGTCTCTGCTCTAACATACCTTGAGTGGTATTTTTGGGGAGACAGCATTGAATTCTTCCTGCATTTTAATGAGTGTTATATATACAAATTAATTTTTTGTTCAGCATTCCATATTGTTCCTTCTGCTTTGAAATGAAAATTGCAAGTGCTTAAATAAATTAATTGAAAAGTTGTTTACTATCACTGTAACTCATATACGTATTTTCATGTCCTTAGCTGAAATGCAATTTTCTAATGCTTGACACAGGTAATATTGTTTAATGAATCACAGCAGAGTTCACTTTCAGCTTCTTTAAGCTGGGAGAAAGAAAAACACAACTCTCTTCCATTCTTCACTTGTATGAGTATAAAAAATGTGGACATGTGCAAGCTGCTCACAATCTAAGAAACAATCCAAGACTTATTGGCACACCTGCTCTTTACATTATCATTAGTAGAACACACAATTCTTGAGAAACATAAATATCAATTTCATCTTACACTTTAACAACAATATCCTATTGATAGGAAGGGATATTTGAATATACCAGACATGGCTAGTCATGGACAAACACTTGACCCTTGGATTCTACTAGCACCTCTTCTACTTTTTGGGCACGTGGCTTTTAAAAAAAATTACCATCCTGAAGTTGTGTTTCCCAGATAGTGATCAACTATTTTTCTCCTGAAAAATGTGCTGTAGGTATGGGGATTGATCAAATATGTATGGAAAGCACAATATATTATTCTTCCATTTTTCTTGGAGAGTCACAATTTCTATTAATATGAAGGCTCTGAGAACTCCTGCAGGAAAGAGGTATGTTACATTGTTAAATTTAGCATTTTCCTAAAAGAAAGATTTTTCTATTCAGAATAGGCAAACAAAACACCCTGGGGGAATTATTATAGTTGCTGTTGTTATTGTGGTCTTCACAGTTCACGGAATATAGTTTGGTTAGGGATTTTCTGTTTACTGCCTAGGGCTTATTCCTGTGCTCTTTGCTTCTTGTAGAATCATGGAACATTGGAAGGGCCTCAGTAGGTCATATCGTGGTTTTCAAACTGTAGCATGCATGATAGCCACCTATGAAAAATTTGTTAAAGTACAGATTGCTGGACTTACCCCTACAATTTTTGACTTAGTAGGTTTGAATAGGAAGCCAGAATTAAGTATTTTAGTAAGTTCCTAGGTGATTCCAGTGCTGCTGGTCTGGGACAATCCTTTGAAAACTACTGATGTGGTGGTTTGATGTAGTCCACCACCTTCCCTACCTTCCAGTTTTGTACCTTCCTTAGACGTTTTTACTCTAAATTTCCTCATTTCCTCAAGTATCCTTAATTGTCTGGAATATATCACTTATCCCCAAACCACTTGGCTTGAATATACCAGGTAGTCACTCATTAGCTGTGGAGTTTTTTCTGGAAAGAACAAGAGGTTGCTCTCCCAATGATCTTCATGTACTGCCTCTGTGTGCCTTAGTTCTTTAATTGCTTATCAGTCTGGATGTTCACTTATTTACTTTTTGAATGGAGCACACTGGGTACATACTACATATTGGGCACTCTTATAGGTGCTGGGTTTACAATGGAAAACAAAACAGATTAAGGTGCCTTCTCTCAGAGCGCCTGGGTGGCTCAGTTGGTTAAACCTCCAACTTTGGCTCAGGTCATGATTCGTGGGTTCGAGCCCCGCGTTGGGCTCGGGCTCTGTGCTGATGGGTCAGAGCCTGGAGCCTGCTTCTGATGCTGTGTCTCCTTCTCTCTCTGCCCATCCCTGCTCATGCTCTGTCTCTTTCTGTATCAAAACTAAATAAAACACTTAAAAAAAAAGTGCCTTCTCTCATGGAGCTTATGTTTTAGAAAAGGAGACAGGAAATAAAGAAGTAAGTAATCATGTAAATCAACAGGATGGTTTCAGACACTGATAAATAAAACAAAAACAAAACAGGACGGTGATGCAATAAGAATGTTTATGAGGACCTAACAGGTAATGTGGTCAGAACATGGTCTCTCTGAGAAGGTAGCATCTGACATGAATCCTCAGTGGCTTGTACTTTTAAGATTATTTCCTTTTGGTTTTGGCCACCTTATGTCTGCACTGATTATCTCACTGTCAGCCCCATTGCTTCTTTAGACTTCGACGTCATGTAGAAAACCTTCTCAGAGCATGGCTGCTTTGCTTATGGCTGTGGTCCAGGAGGACCTCCATTCTCTAAGCCTTGTCATTCCCACTCATTCTTCCCTCTCCAGCCCTCAGCTCTCCCTCTATCTCAGCTCTCCCTCCACCTACTAACCAGAAGGAAGAAGATAACTGACTACTTCACCAACTGTTCTTCAACAGTTCCTGAAAGGAATGATATACATTTTGAGACAGGTATTTTCAACTCTGAAATGTTAAGAACAACTTTAAAAATATAATGAGCTAGATTTAGTTTCCCTGTCATTTTTCTTCCTAATTGCACTCATTGGGATACCTTAGATCTAATCTAATCCTTCTACATATTATGACTCTTCAGATATTTTATGACAACCACCATGTCCTTCACATCTGTGAGATTCTTCTTTCATAGGCAAAACTTTCCTATTGCCTTTAACGCAATCATTCCTTGTTGAATATGGCTTTGAACCTCTTTTCTCTCTTGCTTTCTCTCCTCCATATGCCCTTTACTTCAACCATTATTCCAGCTGTGGTTTGAATAATAGAGAACAGAGTAGGATTATTCTTCTTATTGATCTAATTACTATTCATCTATCATTCAGCATACATGCACAGGGGCTTTTTGTTTATTTAATTATGAATATTAATCTCATTTTTTAAATCTCAAGTAGAGTTTGACTAATTTAAGTCTTTCCTGATTAGTTTCCCTGACCATTTGCTGCAGTGAAACGGTGTCCCTTCTATCTCTTCACTTACATATCACTAACTCTAAGTCTGGTACTTTTCTAAGTGCTTTAAATAAATTAGCTCAATTAATTCTTAAACAACATTATGAGATCAGAGCTTTAATTAGTCCCATTTTTATAGATAAAGAAAGCAAGTCCTGGTGAGGTCAAATAACTTGTCAAAAGTCATACAACTATTGACAAGGGATGTTGCCAGAATCTGAACCCTGACAGCCCTGCTCCAGAGTTTGTGATCTGAGCCATGATGCTCTAATACTCATAATCCTGTTGCAATCAAGAACAAGACCTTATATTATCCCTGTGAAATTTCGTGTTGTAAGATTTACTCCCAATTTTTCTAGTCTGTCAGGATTCTTTTTGTCCTGACGGTGTCGTCCAATGCATTCAATATCCCTAACAAGTTCATGTCATCCATAAATATAAAACAATTTATTAAAGTACTCTATCTATCTATCATTAATATATTTAGAAATGACCTATAATTCATCATCTGTTCACATGTTCTAAGAGCCATCAGCTGATGAAAATTTTACTGTATCTCAAATTGAATGCACAATGTCTGTGCCATCTCTTCTACCCTTTATTTCATATTCTAGTAAAGAATTTTGAACCATGATGACTGGCAGAAGGTTTCCTAGATCTCCTAAAGAAACAAAGTATACCTATTGAGCTGGATGTTAAAAGGCAAATTGTATGAACTTCAGGTTTCCTTCTAGGCAACGATCATGGAAACAGGATAAAGCTTGGCAGACATTAAGGTTGGTGGAAGTCCTTTGACATTAAAAAGGATCATAAACATCCCTACAGTGTACAGGGATTTGGCCAATATTGTGTAGAAGGTAGCAGAGTCATGCTATGAATCCAGGGGGTTAGAAGAAAGGGTAGAAATTGTTGCCGTTATAGAATGCTAGGGTGTAACTTCACAAGGATTCTGCCATAATGACCTGAAAAGGTGTTGATCTTCTTTTTTTATGCATGCCCTGAAATCTGCATCATGGACAATTTTTGTGCTTTATTGATTGGTTACAATAATGAATTCGAGTCTCCCACTTAGAGGTTGTCTTTCCTGTCTTTTAAACACAGTTGAAGTAGTGATACCAACAGAAGAGTGGAGGTATTTCCTCTTGACCAATACAAATTACTACATACTATAAAGGGCAATAGGAATATTCCTCACAAAAATGTTTACAAATTTTACAAAATTTTTTACAAAAGCAAACTGAGCTGCTTGCAGTAGTAGAGTGTTACCTTCAAGCTGTTTCTGAGATAGTATATTCAGTTCAATTCAATGCCCATTTACTGTATAACTATTGAAACAGGAGAGAAGAGGCCAAGTTACCTGCTGGGCTGAGATTTTCTTTTTGAACATTTAAGTATTATTGGCTACTTTTTTGTATGTTTATTCATTCATCTAGAACCTGACAGAATAAGAGGGAATTATGACAACATTAGGAAAGATTTCACAATCAGATCTATATCTTTATGGGCTTTTGGGAATATGGATTGTATTAGCTTTTGCTATGATATTTCTAGAAGCCTTTTATTTATATGTGTGGGAGAAACCTCTGATGAATGATCCAGTACTCAAAATATCCATAACTTTAGTAAATATCCTTATCCATAATATTTGGTTCCTTTTACAGTCTGGGTTTGTTTCATGAGGAAAAAAAGGTACCTTATAACTTCTTCCTTATTCATTTCTAGGCTTGCATGAGGGTCTGTGGGGTTTTGTTCATTTTTTGTATTTTAAAGCATTGTGATGGATTGTACACAGGAGTCTGCTGGATCGTGGTTATGTTTATTTTGGGAGTCTCAGGATCTGGTTTGGCTAGGAGGGCATACTCTACAGCTTTTTGTAGAGTAACACATTGCAATGGCTAAAACTCTGACTATTCCATTATGGTTTGCTATGTACACACCTTTCTTCACTCACCTTAAATGTTCCATCTTCCTGTAGTCTTGCTATTATACAGAAAACAGACTTTGGTGATAAAGCCAGATAAAGAAGGACATACATAGCTCCATTTCTTTTTGCTGAATATTATTCTTTCGTTGAAGGAAAGAAAAAGTATTTTGAAAATGTGCTAAGCGAGATATGTATGGAAGGCATGGAAAAGGACTCTCCCTTTGAGAGTCTTTGCATTTCTTCAAGATAAAGACTATGTCTATAATGTTTTTATCTGAGGAGTGTAGATATTTATAAAATAGTAGATATAAAGTCACAGAAACCAAACATCCTTCATAATGGATAACAGAAGTGGATCACATATTCCATCAACTGAAATGTAGCTTCTAGGACCATGATTCCTAAAAGACAAGCTACTAAATATGTTACCTGAAAGTTCTATGTAGTTTCTTTGTATAAGCACGATATAAGTAATTTCCCAAGCAGGGAATAATAAATAAAAAAAGATGGCTCATTTTTGGCCCTGTTCCTTTTTTTTATTTTTTACACTTATTTCTGTAACCAAACCAATGTAATTTCACTGTGTGGTGAGTCAGAAGCTGCAACAGGCTGAGTGGTTGCACAAAGAAAACTTTTATTTGCAGCAAATGAGGAGATCATGGGGAGTGGCTTTTAAAGCTGTGAATCCCCAAAGCAAGGGTGAATGGGTTCCTTTTGTTTAGGGTTAGGTGGAGTATTTATTTATTTATTTATTTAAATTTTTAAAATGTTTATTTATTTTTGATGAGCAGGGGAGGGGCAGAGAGAGAGGGAGACACAGAATCCGAAACAGGCTCCAGCACAGCCCCAACGCGGGGCTCGAACCCACAGACTGTGAGATCATGACCTGAGCTGAAGTCCACTGCTTAACCAACATAGCCAACCAGGTGCCCGCAGGTGGAATATTCAGATAGGGAAGCCTTCTCATCCTGTGTAGAAGTGGGTGTAAGGATGTGCCTTTAGGCGATATGGCTGTACATACATTGTATGTCCTGTAAATAAGGTGAGGCTCCTCCTTGAGCAGGCATTTTCATATTTGAATGAGGTAAAGGTGACCATAGGTCATTCCAGTGGTCACTCCATGGCCCATCTGTGGAGGTTTAAATCATGGGTTTAGCTCAAACTGTCTGGGTGTTCTGGATTTGCAGGAGGTCTTCTCCAGGCAGTCACTATCACCTGAGGGGTGGTTTTGGGTTTCATTTGCCTGAATTAAGAGGTAAACTGGGAAGGAGAGTTTAAGGAAAAATATAAGACAATGGCTAATGAGTACAAGCAGGTCAGCAGTAAAGGTCAGATCTTCCAGTCTAGCTGGTGACACTTTCAATTTCTTCCCAAGTGCCTAGTAAATATTTTTGACCACTTCTTAAAATCAAGACTTCAAAAGAAGTTATTTGCACACAAAAAGAACTATGGCTGAGGCACGTGTTAATCACTGATTTCTGTTTACTGGAGGCGAGTTACATCAGTATGACCAATGTTTATAGTAGGTATGCCCCTGCCATTTGGGAAATTACTCGGTGGGGCATCCATTTATGTTTTTCGGAGCAGAAGAGAAAACCAAAACACTTTCAACTTTTGTCTGCAGAAATGTTTATATTGATGCTGTCTAACTTACAATGCTTTTTCTTAAAGTTTATTTATTTATATTGAGCGTGAGCAAGTGGGGGGAGAAGTGGAGAGAGAGAGAATGCCAACCTGGCTCCACATTATCAACCCAGTGCCCAACTCACAAATAGTGAAATCATGACCTCAGGTGAAACTGAGAGTCAATTGCTTAACCACCTGCACCCCTTGTCTTACTTACAATTCTCATCTTCTCTTTTAGCAAAGTGAAAGAATAGTTAAAGCTTCAGCTTGACCAGAATTGTGTGTGGAAACTCAGTTGCTTGAAGACAAAGTGTGTGTGCAACTGAGAATATATGGTTAGTGGATAAAAAAAATACGCCTACGATGCAGTTAGAATAAACTCTCCAGCGAATACATTATTTGCAACCTAAGAGAAAGCATATTGTTTTCCTTGAGTTTTGTGACACATGTCAATGTGAAGCCCATACAATAGGTGAGATTATTTTCTGTATTTTCAGAAAATGAATGTCAAACCTGAAGTCTTGTTTTATTGCAAAAATAGGCTCCACAGTATTAAATAAATCATGCACAGATTATGACATTCATTTTACGGCGTTAGAGCTCATTTTGAAGGAGGTGAGCTTGTGTGCTGTATCTGAACCTTAGCTTGCGTGTTATACACACACACTTTCAGAAGTACAAGCCAAGGTAAACACCATTTCGCCGTAACCTTTTAAAATTCGTCAGCATAATGACTAGCTATGACATGAATAAGTATGCGAAAAGGAAAAAAAAAAAAACTTCAACAAACCTATTCTCATGCTTCATTTACATTATTCCCAGAATACAAATAGTAAGATATTAAAGCTGGGTTAGACTGTCAAATGAGATTCGCTCACCTGACAGTTCTGCCACTTTAAATTGCTTTGTTGTTTATGCCACAGTTGCAATCTCAGCCCTGTTACTTGTTAATTGCTTAGTCAATGCAATTGTATCACAACAAATTTATCAGAATTTTAAGAGAAGAACTGTCTCTTGCTTGGATATGAAATTACTTTGATGGATCGAAGGTGATTATTATCATTAAATGTGACAAGTACAAAGTAAAAATTCTAGTTTTAAATTCCTCTGCAGTAAAGACACAATAAATTCTATTTGGAGCCTTCTGATAAAGGAATGAAACGTCATGTGAGCAGATGACCATCAAATTGCTTCAAATGAAATATTTATGGAGTAATTTAAGATGTGTAGAACACTTTAAATATTGGCTGTTAAAAACAAGCACATTGTACTTATTTGCATGTAACTTGTGAATGTATTTGTGTGTGTGTGTGTGTGTGTATGGTCATATTTGCTTGACGTGGGCACTGGTGCTGGATTCATGACATTGAAGGATTCTTTAGACCCTGGAAATGGAATTATCCAGCTTTTTATTTTGAATTCAGCTTTTTCAAATACAAACTCTTTTACCACTTTGTATCTATGTTTACATTATCTTCTTTCATTTAAAGTAAAATCCTAAAGAATCTATACCTTTTTCAGGTAAGAGAGTATAATAGAAAGAACACTAGATTGTGTCTAAAACTTAAGTTGTCATCTACTCCCAACCCCATCTTCTGCTGCATTCTTTCCAAACCCCTTCCATTTCTTAAATATTCTTAAGCATTCCACAATTAGGTTATTATCCAGCCCCAAATCTCATCACCTTTCATTTTCTTTCCCCCTTATCTCCTGTGCAATTCATCACCAAGTCTGTTCTGTTCTTCTCTGTGCATCCGATACCGTCCCTCCATACCCATTGGCGTTTTAGTTCAGGTCCTCCCATCATGTCTTCTTCTCTGGATTGGCTTCTTGATCTTCAAACTTCACCTCCAACTTAGGTTCTTTGTTACAAAACCAAAGGAAAGTCCATAGAACTTTGCAAGACCAAAATTTGTTTCTGAATTATATATTGATCATGTTACTCTTCTTGCTTAAATTCAGTGATGGAATCCCATTAACTACAGGGTCAGATAGAAAATTGATATCTTAGAATAGCAGGTTCTGATTCATATTGACCCATTCCAACCCTTTTTCATTGTATTCTTTTCCAAATACCTCCATTTATCCCCGTGTTGTAGAAATATTCACCTACTTATGGTTCCTTGAGCTAGTCCTTGCATTCATGACATACTTGTGTTTGTTTCCCTTGTCTTCTTTCTTGTATGATTGTTAAACTATTTCTTCAGCAATCTATGCTACTCTTATTTTCCTGGGAAAATAGTTCATTGTTTCATCTGCTTCACCTTTAAAATGTGTCTTTCAGCATTTATAGTAGCAAATGATATTTATTAAGCACTTACTATCCTCAGGCATGGTTCTATGTGCTTCATTTAATCTTTATAAGTAAATTATAAAGTTTATATTGTTTCTATCTACCTTTTAAAGAACTGAGGGGATTGAAGTCCCAGAGAGGACTAGTAACTTATTCAGGATGAGGGACAGAACTGGAAATCAGTGATATCAGGATTTAAACCAGCTGAGTTTGGCCCTGGAACCTGGGATTCTAAGCCCTGAATTATGTGTTCACCCCTTTAGAAATAATTTTGTAGAGACATACTTTCTTTACTGGAATGTGAATTTCTTATATTCAGGGACTAATTTTTATATTTTTATTCCCTGAGCCTACAGCAGCACTGGGCTTGGAGTAGCTAAATATATATGTGCTAAATAAATGATTAAGAGTTAGACATGGGTTCACCCCCTATCTTTTGCATCACTGGAAAACCCATTCAATCTTGAAAATAATGTTCTTCTGTTACTGGTGGGAGAGTTTGCATTGTGTGTATAGAGGTCTCAGTTCTTGAGTTAGGACCAGTACTCAAATAAAGAAAGCCAGAAAGATGGTAGCAGTCACAAAACAGTTTATTAATGACAATATACTCTCGAGAAGGGAGAGTGGACAGGCCCAGAGATAGCAGCTGCTCTGGGTTAGGAGCATCTTTTCTTTTGATGTTTGCATCGATTATATGTCATAGCTAGGGTGGCCTCCAACTGAGGTTGTTTCCAGTGATCTAAAGGAGTTCTCCTACCAGGTGGGAAGAGGAGTTTTGGCTCAACAATGTTCTTGCCAGAATGGTCTTTGCTATCTTCCCAGTGATGGTGGGGTGGCGGGGGAGGGGGGTCGGGGCAGGGGTTGGAGCCACAATGTAAATATATGATAATGAAACTATAGGTTACTTTTGGGCCGAGATTGAAGAGGAGAGCCCATGTTCTGCACTGCGGCTCTTGGTCTGTCAGACCCAGGGTATTGAAAGGTGTAAGGCCAGGATGTTAAAAGCCATAATGTCAAACTTTTGTGCCTTCAGGCTTTTAATGTGTCACTTTTTTGTCACTGCCTTGCTTTCAGCTCATATCAAAGTACCTGTCTATCACTTCCTCATGCAAAATTGGAAGTATAATGCCTACTAACCTATTTCAGAGCACTGATGTGAGAAATAAATGAGATAATAACAGTGAAAGTGTTTCAAAACATAGTCATAAAAATGAAAGGGAATAACATATTTTTATAAATAACAGTACACTAAAATGAGTGATATATGTAAAGGTCTACAATATGCAAGACTATTGTTGGTGGCTCTTAGAGATATAAAATGAATACAATATATTTCTTTCCCTGTATGTGCTTAGAATCAGGAATCATCACCTATAATTACAAGTGGCTTTTCTAATTTCACAGCCTTAGCAGAGGCTGTAGATCACCTTAGCCAAAGATGTATTGAAAAATAATTTTATTCATTCATTAATTCATACATTTTCTCATTATTTAACAAGCACTTTCTGCACTTACATGTGATAGGCACTTTTGTAGGCCCTGAAGATACATTAGTGAGAAATTAGAGAAAGCCCCTGCTATGTGAAGGGGAAAAATAGCAAACATATAAACTCATATTACAGGGAAAAAAAGAAAGTAAAAAGAGAGTGATGGGGTAGGTTGGGACTATTTTACTTAGATACTCTCTTCTTTGAGAAGATGGGTAATATTAAAATTCTTAGGTAAAACTATAATACAGTATTCTTTTGGCATGACCATTGATTTAACAAGGTATAGTAGATACTATCATTACTCTGGCAATATCGCCTTGGATCACTTTACTATTTCTGTGCATGCTACCTTGATCTGAAATAGCGATTATTTATATCTTTGGGCTGATGGAACACACTTGGCTAACTCACACCACAGGCCAAAACATCTGGCAATTGGTGTCCTTCCAATGCAGCCCTTAATAATATGGATGTGGGGATAAAAACATTCCAGCTTTCTTATCTTTTGGCTAAGATAACTCTGAAGTTATCATTTCATACTACTTCTAATACGTGAAGCCTTAGTTTTCCACTATGGCAACTACCTTTAAAATGTATGTCTTATGGGGCACCTAGGTGGCTCAGTTGATTAAATTCCAACTTCAGCTCAGGTCATCATCTCATGGTCTATGAATTTGAGCTCCATGTTGGGCTCTATGCTGACAGCTCAGAGCCTTGAGCCTGCTTCAGATTCTGTGTCTCCCCCTCTCTCTCACCTTCCCCCATCATGCTCTGTCTTTCTATCTCTCTGTCAAAAATAACTAAACATTAAAATAAATTATAAAATAAAATGTACCTCTTACTTGCATCAAGAAGTCAAGCTGTCCCAGCAACGGTGTGGTGGTAGCTGCTAGGTTGGCTTGCCACACTTCCATAGATTCACCTGGTAAGTAGGAGAAAATCCCAAATGGATTTAGAGAGCTGATTATTTACAGAGAGAGCAAAATTAAGATCAACGTGGTATCACCAACCTATATCCTAGGACTTCCAGGACAGTTTAGAACCAGAGGGGCCAGATGAGAGGGCACATAAGTAGTCAGCCACATGTCACTCTAATGTGTAGCCAAGTAGTTGTATAGTCTGCCTCTGTACCCAGGGAGAAAGCAGGGTAGAAATTCTGCCTCACCAGAACTGGAGACATAGAAGAGAAACTATTTTGGAGCAGCCTTCCACAAAGTAGAGTTCCTCCTGCAAGATAGAAGCATGGATGAAAAGTAGTCTTGAGACTGCTCATAAGACTGCTTATCCAGAGTGGATCACAGGATGTTCCATTATAACCTTGGTCAGACTATAGTTGAGCCTTGCTCGTGTGGCCTGTGAAGAGACATCCAAAGTCCCGATAGCACCATGGTGGAACTATTCCTCTCTAATATGTTACCACCCCATTGTGATGATTAATTTATGTGTCAACTCAACTGGGCTAAGGGGTGCCAAGATAGCTGTTAAAAAAATTATTTCTGGGTGTATATGTGAGGGTATTTCCAGAACCAGCATAGCCTAAGTAAAGTGGATTGCCCTCTCCAGTGTGAGTGGGCATTATCCAGTTTCTTAAGGGGCCTGAATAGAAGAAAAATATGAAGAAAGGGTGAATGTGTTCTCTCTAAACTGAAGTGTTCATCTTCTCTTGCCCTCATAGCAGGGAATTTTTGCCTTGCTCTTCCTTTGTATAGCTACAGATTATAAAATTATTAGGCTATAATTTAGAATTATCTTCTCAATTACATTGTGACTCACTACTCATGTGACATCAGTGCATCTGGTCTTGGGCCTTCAGATTTGGATGGGATTGGACCTATACCATTGGTTCTCCTAGTTCTCAGGCCTTTAACCTTGGGAGTGAATCCCACCATTGGCTTTCCTGGTTCTCCAGTTCACGGAGGGAAGATTCTGGAACTTTTTGCTTCTATAATTGTATGAGCCAATCACTATAATAAATATTCTTTATATCTTTAGGTATATATCTTTATTTCTGTTTCTCTGGTGAATCCTGACTAATATACTCCCCACCACCAACTCCATACCACCTTCCTAGTCCCCTGATTATATTTCTGCATCTTCCTAATAGCCTTGCCACACTCTGTCTGTCTTAGGGCAGGGGACCCAACTAAAGCATAAAACATCCATATCCACATTCAAGAGAGGGAAGTATACAGAACTGTTGAAGGATTCTGCTATGGTATATTTCTGAACCTGGGTACAGAAGTTGCAAGATTCACTTTGAGTTCAGCTATAGAATGCACATTTGTCTTGGGAAGAGTAAACAATAAGAATAGTTATTCCATTTCACAGGATATTTGTTTTGTGAAAGATACAATTTTTTTTCTATTCTAAAAGAAGAGCATGACTTCCATATATTTTTTTTAATTTAATTTTTTTAGAGAGAGAGAGAGAGTGAAATCCAGGGAAAGGGGGGCAGAGAAGAGGAGAGAGAGGGAGACTGAATCTTCAGCAGGCTCCATGCTCAGCACAGAGCCCAATGTGGGGCTCAACCCCATAACCCTGGGATCATGACCTGTACCAAAATCAACAGTTGGACTCTTTTTTTTTTCATAATATTTTATTGTCAAATTGTTTTCCATACAACACCCAGTGCTCTTCCCCTTAAGTGCCCTCCACCATCACCACCACCTCTTTTCCCCGCTTCCCCTTCCCCCTCAACCCTCAGTTCATTCTCAGCATTCTCAGCCACCCAGAAGAATATGACTTCTAAATGGAAATGTTTGGTATGGAGTTTAAAGGTGAGTGGATATGAGGAGTTAGTGTCCCTTCAAAAAAAAAAATAGAACAGAGTATGCAGGTACTAGTGTAGACATTTACAAAAGGATTGTGTGTGCAAAGCTAGAGGAGGGCTTTCTTGAAGAATCTGTGATTAAAAACAGATATCTTTTAAAGCAGAGGATATATATATATATTACTAGTATGGACAGTATTTATCACACACAAGTGACTTCAGCAGTAGGGAGTTTTTGCGTATAAATACTATAATTTACATCTATTTTTTAAAGACTATTGAGAAATAATTGACATACATCTCTCTATAAGTTTAAGGTGTACAACATGATGGTTTGATTTACATATATTGTGAAGTGATTACCATAATTGGTTAGCTAATGTCCATCTTCTCATACAGATACAATAAAAAGAAAAAAATAAGAGAAGAAAAAAGGGAAAAAATCTTTTTATAGTGAGAACTCTTAGGATTCATTCTCTTAAAAACCTTCCTATATACATCAGCATTAACTATAGTCATCATGTTATACATTATATCCTTAGTACTTATTTATCTTATAATTGGAAATTTGTACATTTTGACCACTTTCCTCTATTCCTGTTCTCCACTTTTTGGCATTATTATAATTTGCCTTCTTTTTTTTTTGTTTGCTTTTGTGTAATTACTTTAGAATTTTCCCTTGTGGTTCCCTGGAGGCTTGCATAAAATATTTTATTTTATTTTTTTAATGTTTATTTATTTTTGAAAGAGAGAGAGCATGAGCAAGGGAGAGAAAGAGAGAGAGGGGAAAGAGGATCTGAAGCAGACTCTTTGCTGACAGTAGAAAGCCCTATGCAGGGCTCAAACTCACAAACTGTAAGATCATGGTCTGAGCCAAAGTTGGATGCTCAACCAACTGAGCCACCCAAGTGTCCTTTTTAATGTTTTTTAAAAAAGTTTACTTATTTATTTTGAGAGAGCTAGAAACAACATGATTGGGGGAGGGGCAGAGAGAGAGAGAGAGGGGTAGAGAGAGAATTCCAAGCAGGCTCCATGCTCTCAGCACAGAACCCAACATGCATCTCAAACTCATGAAACCATGAGTTTGTGACCTGAAACCAAGAGTTGGATGTTTAGTTGACTGAGCTACCCTGGTACCCCTCTTTTGCTACTTTTTAAAATTCTTTAACTTTTGGTAATTTGAGAATAATGTGTCTCAGTGTAGCCCTATTTGTGTTCAACCTATTTGGGATGCTTTGTGTCCTATGGATCTGGATGTTCATTTCTCTGTACAGGTTCAGGAAGTTTTAACCATTATTGCTTTAAATATACTTTTGTTCCTTTTTCTTTCTCTTTTTCTAGAATTCCCACAATGCAAATATTGTTTTTTTTTTCATTGTATTCTATAATTCTATGGACTTTCTTGACAGTTCATTCTTCCTTTTTTTCATTTATTTCTCTGACTGGGTAGTTTCTTTTTTTTTTTTCTTTTTTTTCTTTAAATTTTTTTTAATGTTTATTTACTATTTTTTTTTTTTGAGAGAGAGAGAGACAGAATATGAGTACTCGGGGAGGGTCAGAGAGAGAGACACACACAGAATCTGAAGCAGGCTCCAGGCTCTGAGCTGTGAGCACAGAACCCAACACAAGGCTCAAACTCACAAACTGTGAGATCATGACATAAGCCCAAAGTTGGAGACTCAACCGACTGAGCCACCTAGGCACCTCCTGACTGGGTAATTTCGAATGTGCTATCCTCCGGGTCACTTATTCTTCTACATGATCAAGTCTACCTTTGAAACTGTTAATTCTTCGTTTAATTTTCTGTATTTTTTAACTCTAGAATTTCAGTTTGTTTCTTTATTTCTTCTATTTTGATGGTTATTGTTTTCTAGTCTAATTTCTCGTTGTTCATGCATTATTTTCCTAATTTTATTTACTTGTCTGTGTTTTCTTGCAGTTGACTAAACTTCATTAAGATTTTACTGAATTCTTTATCTGACATTCATAGATCTCTGTTTTTTTCAGGTCAGTTATTGGAACTTTATTGGTATCTTTTGGTTACTGTCATATTTACCTAATTTTGTTGCCCTTTGTTTCCTTATATTGGTATATATGCATTTGAGTAATTAAGCTCCTCTTCCTGACTTTAGAGGTTTGCTTTGGCAGAGACCATTTTCACCAGTCAGCTTAGTTTGAGTATCTGGGTGTGTCTGCTCTAATGTCTGTGAACAGGTAGGACCTATTATTATGGCCTATTTTGGGGAGAGGTAACTGTTCAAGCTCTGAGGACAGGGATGTGGGGGTCGTTGCCTCTGGATGAGAAGAGTTGGATATGACTGCTGGTTTTGTTGCCCACTCAGATGAGTTTGTAGGATGGGTTCCATGGTTGCTTGGGTTCTCTGGTCAGGCTTACTAGATGGCTGGCACAGAGTACTATATTCAGTAGTAGATGGAGCTAGGAATTAGTTTCCTTGCTTTGGCAGGGCAGCATGACCCAGGGCCTGTATGGCTCATTGTTTGGGGCCCAAACCAGGCCAGAATGTGCTCTAAATTCCCTGGTCAGGTGAAACTACTGGCTTTTCCCCCCATATGGGGGAAGCCACAGGTTATGATCTCTGTTCAAATGCCATTGTATGTATAGTTATTAAATGGGCTATGCAGCATCTTATATATTCTGGGGAGGTTCCCTGGTTGGACAGGCTGAAGGTGGTATTCTGTGATAAGTGGAACTATGAATTTGATTATCTGCCTGAGCATAATGAGGGAAGCAGCTCTAAAGCTGGTAGTATCTTTTTTGTCTTAACTTAAGGAGACCTGCACCCAAGTTCCCTGGCTAAACAGGGCTACTGGCTTTCCTTGAAACTCTCAGCTCTGCCTTCCCTTCTCTGGTTTCAAGGGCCCCTGGGCTGCACAGCTTCCAGGAGTTATCACCAGTTATTCTCATTAGATGGGACTGGAAGTTACTCTCCACAGAGGGTGGGCTATATATCAAAATTTTCCTTTGCCTGGACAGGTCAGGGAGGGGCCACTTGAGGCTATGCTCACTTTTCTAAGGAGGTGTGCTGGTTGGGAAGGTCTGGGAGGTACCCTCAGCCTTGGCTCTGAATTAAACCCCCTACCTACGCATAGCACAAGAACTGTCCATGTCTCGTACTGGCTTTTCTCTGGGGTGATCAGCTCTTCCCTTCCTTCCTACATCTCAGCTGTAGTGCTGGTGGGCTGCACAGCTTCTAAGAGTTGTCATCAGTCTCCTGGTCAGAAGGAGCTGGAAGACACTTTCCATAGTATATGGAGCTGTGATTCCCCTCCGTGTCTAGGTGAGGCCAACCAGACTCTAGACTGGAAAAACTTCTGGTTGAGGATTCAAATCATGCAGGTCTGCATCCTACTGAGCTCCCTGATTAGAATGAGCCCTGAGCTTGGCTCTGCAGATGAGCAAAATGCTGGTTGGGATTACAACTTGGGCACTGCAGGGATAACTCTGTCTGCCAAGATTCAAGTGCTGGTTGTTTGGATCCCCTCTTCTGCATCACAGTCATATTCCCAGTGGCTGAGTTCTGCAGATTCCTTTGCAACCCCTATGGTGTGAGGTCAGAAAACAGTCCCACAAAGTGAACTCAATGCTGTGGAGTGCTGGCTGGGTTTTTTCCCACTGGAGACCCAAAGGCACAGGGGAGACCTCTCCATATAATTCTGTGTAGCCACTTCTTCTACTCTTCTAAGGCAGTCTGCTTTGGTCTGAGGTACAAGGGGGTGCTGCAGCCTCACCCCTATGTTCAAGAATTCTCTCAGTGGTGTCTTGTTCTTGAATAGTTGTTAGTGGTTCCTCTTGTGAGAGGGTGAAGCCTGAACAGTCTATTTCACCATCTTAGTGACATCATTCAGATCTAAGTTTAAGCATATGAATTTTAAATCTTCTAAGGATTCCAGTATTTGAACCTATGCAATTTTACTTCAAGGCACCTACTTTTTTCACTTTTCTATACTTCTTCCCAGTATCTTTCTATATTTGGAACAATGGGGATAGTAAAAGCTAACATCTGTTGCATATTTACTTCATGCTAGCATAATTCCCAAGTGATTTGTGTGTATCAGCTGCTTTAATTCTTGTACTAAACTATAATGTAGGTTCTATTGTTATTCCTATTTTCATTTTATGAAACTGGAGCATAGAAGGACTAAGTTACCTGCCTTAGATCAAAGATCTAATAAATGGTGAAGACAGTATTTAAATCCACATGATTTGACACAGTCTTTGATGTTAAACACTCCTTATATTTCATCAGCTTTTTGAAAATGATACATTAAAAGTGTAGTTTAAAACCTAAATTTTATACTTGTAGAAAGTCCTTCTACAGGGTACATATAAAAAAAAAGCTTTAAATTTAAGAGGTATGTGTAAAACTCAAAAGGCAAAACCATTTAAAACAGCTTTACTTTATATGTTAATGTCTATATGCAGAAATCTTACTATTTGAGAATTGACCTCAAATGGTAGGACCTGACTTAATGCTGACCAAAAGTTTTGATGATTATAAACAATGAAAGCTCATCTAAAAATGCATCCCTTCTCTTGAGATCAAAAAGGAATTAATAAGAACATAAATATTTCTAACAAATGTGTTTATTATTCCCTCATTTGGTAACTCAGGGTTTAAAAAATTATCAGTTCCTACTCTCTGTTTGCACTCAAAGTTATTAATATAAAATTGTTAGTTAAAAGCAATTTTTGTCTGGCTTTGCTCAGATTAAGAGTACTAATTTTTATGGACAAATCCTCTTATATTAGAGCAGGTTTCTGTACATCAATGTCAATAATGTTAAAATCAAGTAATGGGTGTGATGCTTGTCTGGGAAAGGGGTGGGAAAAGGAAAGCCAGCTATAATTATTAGATGATGAAAATATAGATACTATAGATAATAAAAAGCAAAGGTTAGCTAGATCCCAGTTTGCCTGCACCTGAAAACTTGAACTCAGAAACATTCTCCTTAAGAATGCAGAAGGGGACTTATAGCTGATTCTTGCCGTGCCAGTGAGTGAGATTTAGGGCAACATTAGCTTAACCAATTTTCTTAGATCCACTTTAACACCTGTGATCCTTAGGAGCCATATTCCCCAGTAAGCAACATATCAATGGATTTGGACATATTGAACTAACTATTCTTATATCACCTAATTCATCATAAAAATAGAGTAATGTTACAAGGCAGAAGCAGATGGGCTGAATCTAACTCATGATAAAAGGAAGAAAAATTCGGCAAGGCTGGACTTGGGAAAAGTATCTTAGAGATTCTCACCACTGACTTAATTGCCTTAGTTATTGTTATTTAATAGGTATAGACATTCCATAAATGATCAGACATTTTCTTCTAATTAATTAAAAATTCTTCCTTATTACTGCCTGTTAGCAAAAAGCCTCCTGTTGTAAAATTAACCCTATTGTAAAATAGAGTCAGTTTTGTATTTACAGTTCTTTTTAAAATTTTTTTTCATTTATTTATTTTTGGAAGACAGAGTATGAATGGGGTAGGGGGAGGTCGGGCAGAGAGAGAAAGAGTCACAGAATCTGAAGCTAGAGGTCAGCCCAGAGCCCCATGTGGGGTTCGAACCCACAAACCCTGAGATCATGACCTGAGATGAACTTGGACACTTAACTGACCGAGCCACCCAGACACTCTGATATCAGCAATTTTTCAAAAGCAAGCATTAGAAACAAACTCCAGCTAATTGTATCAGGATGGGAATTTTTTTACAGGGTTATTAGCTTTCAGCCTAGTTAGGAGACTGGAGATCCAGGCTACGTACTTAGAAGTAGGACTTAGACCCAGCCAGTCTTCAGAACTGGCCTGATGATGAAAGTGTTGCTGCCTCCATTGAGTACCATTTGCCACAGTTTGCACTCTGCCAACTTTTCAACTTTATAGCAGCTGCTAGTGCTGCCAAAGAAAGACTCTAGGTGCTGCATTAAAGTCTGGTATAGATGCAAGAGATCAGCAGAATCCAGGTTCATTTTTACAATCTAGCTTCAAGGGATCCTGTGAAGTGAATGTCTTGTATTTGTTCACTTCTGGGATGATAATCTATTTCTCCTGCTATAAAGACTTATAAAGTGTGGGATTTCCTCACATAAGGATGCTGAGATGGTAAGTGGCTAAGAAGAATGATGACTGTCTAGTCTGTGACATCTTTATGTAAGGTCCTTTTGCAGAGCTCTGGCCTCTGGCCTTGTCAGATAACTGAGTTAAGTAGTCTCTAAATTTGCTTCAAGGATTCTGACTTATAATATAACTCTTTTGTTCAAATAATGGATCACTCAGATATACTGACATGATTGATCTTGAATGAAATTTTCCTACACTTATTCATACAGAGGTGAATATCCATAACTATCAGTATGGAGAGAAATATCTGAAGTTAATAATAGTATGTTTGATACTGGTACCTGATGCCAGTATGAACATGAACAATGACCAAATGCTGAGGCTAATTTTTTCTAAAGGAAAGAGATAATATTTTTTCCTTGTATATTTTATCCACAGTCCTGAATTCTCTAGTTTCCTTTTTAAGCTTGTATTTCTAAAATATCAAAGCAATAAGAATAAAAGAATATATTATGTTGACCAGTGCATTGAATTTTCTTCATAGGTAGAGTGTACCTGATTTAACAGAAAATTTCTGTCATGAGCTTCAAATTTTTCACTGATTATGTCTGAAATTATACAAAAAATTTCATAATTTGTTCTATAGCAGGAAGCAATAATTATTTCTTTAGGTGACATGTTTCCATGACATTGACATAGGGAAATTGCCCATTCCACAAAGTTCACACAAAATGGTGGTTGGGTTAATATTAGCAATGCTTCTGTAATTTCTTTTGTATGCTTTAATTAAAGAAGATTCACATAGAGCAAGCCTGTGAAGACAGGGCCTTAGTAAGGAAAGAATATAAAGTTTAGAATCAGATAGATTTGTTTCCCAACCCTGGATCTTCTACTTAACAACTTCCTTATCTATTTTTTTTTTTTTAGTGTCTCTAAATCTGTTTTCTTGCCTGTAAAAGTGGGAATGATAATTGTTATAGACTGACTGTGTGCATCCTCCCAAAATTTGTCTGTTTAAAATCCTAACCCCCAATGTGATAGTATTAGGGGGTGAGGCCTTTGGGAGGTATGATTAGAGAACCCAGAGAGCTCTCTCATCCCTTTCCCTCCGTGAGGACACATGATGTCTGTCTGTGAACAGGGTAGTGGGTTCTCACTAGACACTGAATCTGTCAGTGCCTTGATATTGGACTTTCTAGCCTCTGGAACAATGAGAAGTAAATTTCTGTTATTTATAAGCCATTTTTCTATAACTTATGGTATAGAAGTCCAAATGACCTAAGACAATAGTACCTTTCTTGAAGGATTGGTGTGGGGATTAAGTGAAAAAATTAATGCAAAACATGTTCCATAAGCACACCTTATGGTCTCAAATAATATTGATGGTTATTTCCATTTTTAGATGAGGATATTTTCATACAAACAGGAGACAAGAAATAATATGAAAATAACTTTAGGATGATTATTACAGGCACTTTCTTCTCCCTAAAATAAACTGCCTAAGGAGTTCAAATTCTGTAATCTATAAGGATAGCTTAGGCATATTCTTTAAAATGATATTAGGGTATACACATTAGGGTCTCCATTAAGAAACGGGGCTAATATTGAACAGGTTAGGCTGAAGCAGTAACTAATGGACAGAACTAGTCAGATATAAACAGTATATCACAATTAGTGAATAATTATCTGAAATCCAAGTAGCCAAATCAATGAAATATTTTTTTTTACTTTTCATGGCGCTGATCTGACACACAGTGTCTTAATTCTCGTATCAGAAATTTGATAAAAAAAGCAATTCACCAGGCACTTTAGAAACTGACACTATTTAATAACTTCAGTACAAGAAGCAGCAGTTGTTAGAATGAAAAGGACTTTGAAATTTTGTGGTGTGTGCACGAGAGAGGGAGAGAGAAGGAGGGAAAGAGGTAGGGAGAGAGGAGGAGGGAGAAAAGAAAGAGGTGATAGAGTTAAAAATACACTGAATTTCAGATGTGGTGAAAAAGGAACACATGTTCACTGCTGGTGAGAATAGAAATTGGTGCAGCCACTGTGGAAAACAGGATGGAGGTTTCTCAAAAAGCTAAAAATGGAATACCATAGGATCTAGTAATTTCACTACTGAGTATTTACCCAAAGAAAGCAAAAACACTAATTGAAAATATATATGCACCCTTAATGTTTATTGCAGCATAATTTACAATAGCTAAGGCATAGATGTGACACACAGACACACAGACACACAGACACACACACACACACACACACACACACATGCACAGTGGAATATTACTGTGCCATAAAATGAACGAACTCTTGACACTTGCAACAACATGGATGGATGTGGAGGGTGTTATGATAAGTGGAATAAGTCAGACTGAGAAAGAAAAATACCATATGATTTCACTTATATGTGGAATGTAAAAAACAAAACAAATGAATAAACAAACAAACAAAAAGTAGAAATGGACCCATAAATACAGAGAACAAATTGATGGCTTCCAGAGGGGAGGTGGGTAGTGGGGAGGATGGGCAAAATAAGTGATAAGGAATGGGAGGTTACAGGCTTCCAGTTATGGAATAATTAAGTCACGTGGACAAGAAGTATAGCAGAGGGAGTAGAGTCAATGGTATTGTAATAGTATTGTGTGGTGACAGATAGTAGTTGTAATTGTGGTGAGATGTTAAATCACTAGGTTGTATACCTGAAACTAAATTAACATTGTGTTCAACTATGGTTTAACTTAAAAAAAAAAGAGAGATTGGAGGAGTGTCTGGGTGGCTGTCAGTTAAGCATCTAACTTTAGTTCAGGTCATGATCTCATGGTTTGTGGGTTTGAGCCCCACATCAGGCTCTGTGCTGACAGCTCAGCCTGGAGCCTATGTCTCTCTGTCCCTCCTTCTCTTGTGCTCTGTCTCTGTCTCTCAGAAATAAATGCAAAATTAATTAAAAAAAAGAAGAAAAAAATCTTTCCTAATTACTAAGTAGGTGTAGTATTTAACCCCTTTTATTACTATTATTATTATTATTATTATTATAACAAAAATAAAATAATACTTTTCAAATTGTGTTTAGGAACATAAGAACACTAGAACAGTCGAGGTAAATACTGGGTGCTCAACAACTATTGAATATTGAAGTGCTTTATTATTATATGTAGCTGTTATTATATACTGTTCTGATTGTTCAGATGGACAAGTAACTAAAAAGTTTGAATAATATCATATTATTGAAATAAATTGTAGCACTTTGCTGCTGTTTTATTTCTAAGAAGTAAAGCATTCAAAAAGATGTTCAGAGTCAGTGCTGAAAGTCAATGACATTTTCCTAGAAACAAACCAAATGTTTTTCTCCCAATAAGCTATGTTCCTTTTTCCCCTTCCTCTCACAGTTCATCTGTCCTAAAACATAGACGTTCTTATTATATTTGAGCGCTTTCTGGAAGGCCCAGCAGCTGTTTCCATAAAGATTCCTTTGGCATGCACTGTTTCTCCTCCTGACCTCCCCTGTGAAATGTAGTTGAATTATTTATGTGTGCCATGCTTCACAAACTGGAGAGCAAGAGGGACAACTAACATTCAATCCCCAGTTGGTAGAAGTCAGTAGGAAAACAAAGGTAGCCCAAATAAATTACTTAGTGGAATGAAAATCAATGACATCTTTTATCAAATGCCATTAGCTCAGGCCTCCAAGTGTCAGGAAGAAGACATCTAAAGCATTTGGCCCACTCAAGTGAAGGACAAAAAATGCTCTTTCCAGGGGCACCAAGGCCGGGGAATCTCTAGTTAAATAAAATCAGGCATTAGATGCTGACTGGAGTTGAACTCCTGCAATTCCTTTGATTATCTGCATGGATGAGCCCAATAAGAATCCGGCTCCTAATGACAGAGCCTGTTACTTGGGCTGTTTGCTTTTGTAGGTAATAGATAGAAAGCTGATGAAGTCCAAGACAGTAAGAACACGACTAATGTGATTTTGCCCATCTGTGGTGGAGTTTTGCAGGAGAAAATAAAATCAAGATATAATGGCTTCTCCTTTCCTCTTTTCTCTGTAGATATTATTTATTTGCTTATTATGGAATAGAAACTTATATGCTTTTTTGTTTATTTTTTAAAGAATGAAGATTCTCTATAATGCAAAAATTCACAGTCACAGCCAATGCCCCAAGCAAACAGCAGGGGCAACTTTTTAGTTTCTACTTGTCTCCTATGAGATATTAAAATACAACTTCAAAGTATTAATTACAGTCAAGTCTGATGAAACCAAAGGGCAAAAAATTGTGTTGATTCAATTTCGTAAGGGACTAAGGTTTCAGTGAAAATTTAATTAATTTGCTTTCTTCTGCAGGTTAAGTTACTAAAAGTGTATAGTGGATTCAGGTAACATGGATCTTTTTTTTTTTTTTCTTGAAAGAATTTTACAAAGTTGCCTCAGAGAATTTCCAAATTGAAAAGGAGAGGTGCGGATCAGTAGTTTTTCTAAACACAGTGTTCCTAAATACAGAAATTGTGAATGGGTCAACACGAGTCTCTTACCACTCAGAGGAAATAATTCAAAAGTGCATGCTCCACCAATAGTGGGTCAGGAGCATTCTCTTCATAAGAAAGACAGCGCATTATGTTATGCTATTTCCCATTTTCACTATTAATTCTTTATTACCTTAGGTAAGTCATAGAGGAAAGGAATTTAATGATTAAAAAAAAGGGATGTGTCCTTCCTTTCCTAAGCTGGCTTAGGGTGCATTTCACTTCTTGAGTTACCCTATTCTCTAGAAAAACAATTATGAGTCGTGCTCCTGCCCAGTTTATGTTAGGTTGGATCCAGAGTTTAAAAGAATATATTATTTTCTGTGCTCATATTAATATTTCCTGGATATTTTGAGGCCTAAATTTATGCAATTATAATTTTAAGCCTGTATGCTTAATCAAATTGTTTTCTTAAAACATTCCATCACATAACATAGTCTGTATAGTATAATGCATTAAATGTTGGGGTCTATGTATCTTTTTTTTCAATCCTAAATATTAGTGTCCTATTTTATTCTCTTTGCATGATTTGGGATTTCCTAAAATTAATTAGGAAATATTTTTTGCGCGTTTTCATGGGGAGACGATCCAAACTTTTTTGGCTTCTCAAACCCGAGTATCGTCTTTTCCTCACATGCCAGTGCGTTTTGGAGACTCTCTCTCCAGATGATTTCATCCTTTTCACAATCTAAGTGACCACTTAATTTCTGTGACTCTTAGCTGTATATCTCAAGCTCTTCTGAGCTCCAGACTTCATATAAAAGACGTATATATCTGGAAGTTCAGAGCTAAATGCGTTGAGCCGCCTTCCTCATCTATCCTCTCCCAAGCCCTGAGACCGGCTCCTCAGTTGGTCTGCCCTGTGTCAGTTGACGAAAACATCGTCAAACTTGCAACCCACGCACAAATCTCAACTGTTCCTTGTTCTCCCACCCCTGTGTCCAGCTACTACCTTCCTAGGAGTCTGCTTTCTAGATCATTTTGATCACCCTTCTCTTTTCTCCTTCTGTGCTGTTTTTGTCCCCGTAAACTGTTGTCTAGTCAAGTAATCTCCAAAGAGAGATTCAGACACACTTGAGGATGGTCCATGAAAGTCAGAGAAAAACATTTTAGAATGTCTGTCTCTACTTATTTTTTCTTATTCTTTTAAATTTCTATGTGAACTTTGTAACATATACTTTACATATGTCAATATATGTAATGAGAAATGCATGTGATAGAGAATTCATGGTCAATTTTTTACTGATAAGATTTCATGATGAAAAGTGTTTGGAGGCTGCTGGTCATTGCTGATGTAGCAGGATTCCTGCACAGAGTCGTGACACCGAGATTTCTTTCCAGGAAGCAACTTTATTCCTGCCAGCGCTGCTCTTGGGTTCATACCCAAAGAACTGAGCCCCGAACGCCACGTGGCATAGGTTTTTATATATTTTTTACTTTTCTGTCTCCCATATATGGTAACACACAAACATGCAGTCTGATTAAGTGGTCTAATGTTGGATGTTGTCACATATGCATATAGCCAGGTTGCCTTGAGGCTTTTTTCTTTCCTTAGGAGGGGACTCTGCCACACTGGAAACTTCTGCCTAGTTTCCTTGTCTCTGTACTTACATTTTCCAACTCATTTTGCAGTTATTAAAAGCACTTTCCATACCAATTGGATGGGATCAAATTTTATTTTTAGCAGGACAAAGTGTGCCCTTCATTATCTACTTTAAACATACTCTTCCAGTTTCATTTCTCACCATCTTCCGCATTTCCTTTGTACAGAGCAAGAGGTGCATTAGTATTCTCCCAGTTACTTCCTCATTCTATAACTTGGCTCTACCTCTTGTTCTCTCTTTGAGGGCACAGCATCTTTTCTTCTCTGACTCCAAGCAAAGTTAGTCACCTCCTAGATTCTTGTATATATGAGAGAATTTACCCACAGCACTATTATAAGAATGAATTGGATTCCATTTTAGGTGTCTGTTCAAGATTTTCTCTTTTCCTTTTTAGATTCTTTCAGTCACCCTTATATTCTCCAATACTCCTGGCTCAGTGGTTGCCATGCAAGGCAATAACGTAATGATCTTTTAACACATATGATAACTTGGTGAAATAATAAAAGCTACAGTAACAGAGTGTTAGGAATTTTATATTATTTCAATATATCAGCTAAACATGAGAAGATATCAGACTGGATGTTAAGATCAATGAAATAATCCAGTGGTCCCATAATTAAAACAAGAGCTTTTCCCCAATATATTAATCTGAGTAAGGCCTAATTTTTCTATTTCAGGAATGACTTTAGAAGGGCATGTTTATTTACTTCTTGAGTGAATCCACAGAGACACCTACCTATATAGGGTAAAGTATTTTGATATTTTCCTTTTATGTTATTTTACTGTGGAGAGAACACTCAACATGACATCTACCCTCTTAATAAATGTGTAAGTGTACAGTGCGCTTTTGTGGACTATAGGTCTGCAATGTCACTGCAAATCTCTAGAACCTATTCATCTTACTTAACAGAAACCTTATGCACATTGATTAGTAGCTTTGCATTCTCTTGCCTCCCGCCCCCAGACACTGGAAACTACCATTCCACTCTGATTCTATGATTTGACTATTTTAGAAATCTAATTTAGATAAATGGAATCACATGGTATTGTCTTTCTGGGACTGGCTTTCTGACTTAGTGTAGTGGTGTTAAGGAAGGACCATCCATGTTCTCACATATCGCAGAATTTTCTTCTTTTTTAAGGATGAATTAGTATTCTATTGTATGTATATACCACATTTTCTTTTCTAATTTATCTGTTGATGGATATTTAGGTTGCTTTCACATCTTGGCTATAGTAAATAGCACTGCAGTGAATATGGCATTGCTAATATCTCTTTGAGATCCTGATTTCAGTTCTTTTGAAATACCCAGAAGTGGAATTGCTGGGAAATATGGTAGTTTTATTTTCAATTTCTTGAGGTACTTCCATACTGTTTGCCACGCAGCTATACCATTTTGTGTTCTTTTTAATAGTGTGCAAGCATTCTGATTTTTCTACATCCTCACCAACACTTACTACAACTCAAAAACAGAAATGAATAACCCAAAATTATAAAAATTAAAATTCTAAGGACTCAAATAGACATGTCTCCAAAGAAGATATGCAAATGGCTAACACATTTTTGAAAACTGTTCAGTGTTACTAATCACCTAATCACCAAGGAAATGCAAATCAAAACCAAAGTGAAATATTACCTCACTCCTGTCAGGATAGTTATTATTAAAAAAAATATATGGTATTTAAGCAGACAGTGATAATGTTCCTTATTGTACCAAGACTCAGTGGGTGAATTGAGAGAATCTCTTTTCCAGCTACACTGAATGGATAGTAAAGAAGGAATTCCTATAGGTAAAGGCTGTTGTCTAACAGTGTTCTGAGAATATTCAGTCTTTTCCTCTCTAATTGAGTAGATTCAGCTCTTCATTGATGATCCCAACAAATGGAACAGATGTCTGTTCTGTTCCCTTAGGATGTCCTAATCACTAAGTATTATAGGGCAAGATCAGTCACCAGCATATTCAAGCAGATCAAGGATGGCCAAGCATTTGTTAAACTCATTATTCATTTGAAAACATAGGGATAAAAGTGATTTACCCACTTATATTTCAATGTTAGCAGTAGTATTCAAACTACTGTTAACAGATGACGTCAGCAAGCTTCACATCTATAGTCTACAACTTAAGTATTGTGGGGAATGGTCTGATAAGCCAAGAAGTTCTCATCAGAGTATTATTTGCTTAGAATACACTAGGCCCCAGGTAAAGCAGGGAATATATAAAGAATGACCAAGAAAATTACTAAGACACAGTCATTTTGGTTTGTCTCTCACAGAAAAATTTTTGTTGAAAAGCGAGATAATGGACCTCGAGGGTGCCATGCTAAGCGAAATAAGTCAGGCAGAGAAGGACAGAAACCATATGTTTGCACTCATAGGTCTAACAGGAGAACAGGAGAAACCTAATGGAGGACCATGGGGAGGAGAAGAGGGAAAGAGAGTTGGGAAGCGAGAGGGATGCAAAACTTGAGAGACTATTGAATACTGAAAATGAACTGAGGGTTGAAGGGGAAGGGGGAGGGGGGAAAAGAGGTGGTGGTAATGGAGGAGGGCACTTGTGGGGAAGAGCACTGGGTGTTGTATGGAAACCAATTTGACAATAAACTATTAACAAAAAAATAAAATAAATAAAAGCAAAAAAGAGAAAAGTGAGATAAGGAAGTATTAATTTGTATTTTGAATGTCTTACATCTGTTCTATTTTCATGACGTAACTGTCATTTTCTTCTTTTTTTTTTCCCAATCTGTACTTCACTATACATACTCTTTGCCTTTTCTAATAGTTAGGTAAGGTTTTTATTATGGGAAGTTCATATTTTTGGAAATAAAGCGTTTCAAGTCACATGTTCTTAGGTAACTAAGATTTTTTTCTTTTTAATATGCTTTATTTTTTATAATAAAGGATTTAAGTGCATTTTTTTTTTGCTATGGTCGCAGTTAAAAGTCATTTTTACTTAGAAGCATTTCCTGAGCTCTAAGGCAGAGGTAATTATTCCAACTACAATCTCCCAGAACTTTATAAATGTGTCTATTGGACATTCACTACATTATTACATTTATTTTTTATGTTTGGTATCACAATCCTAATGCAATCTTCATGTAGGTAGGTAATGTATTTTATTCATTTCTGTATTTTTTTCAGTGCCTGACACTCCATACATATTCAATAAATATTTATTGAATAAATAAATAGATAATTTAATACATAAGTAAGTACATTAAAATGTGATTTCTATATTTTCCAGAGCATCATAGAATCAGTTTCATGAGCATTATAAGCACTCAATAAATATATAAGAAATTATTGAAATATTTGATGGGTATCCCTTTACTCTTATTGATTAAAACTTTACCTATAATGATTGTTCTTTGAGCCTTCTATTTATAGGCAAAGGGAGGCAATAGAAAAAGCACTGAACTAAGAATTAATTTTTAGCTCTGATCCTGGAATTTTTTTTCCCTCTTGCACGGTTTTAGGCAATTCACTTTTATGTTTACAACCTTTACTATCCTCATGGGTAAAATGAAGATAAGACCTGTCCTGCAATCTTTCCTGGGTTTCACTAAAAATGAAATGGGACACTCTATTTTGTAAATAAGGGATTCCTGTACAAATGTACAATGATAAATTGGCATCTCAAGTCTGCAATTTTGTTTCCCCAAGATTAACTTTCTTCATTCAAAAAATGATTTGAAAGATAGTATGTGTGTGTGTGTGTGTGTGTGTGTGTTTGTGTGTGTGTGTGGTGGTCAAACCAGTTAGCAATGTAGATAAAGCTTTTGTTTAAAATCTGAAAGTACATGTTGTTTAATATTAACTTAAAATATTTTATGAACACATAAAATATTTGATAAATTTATAAAAAATTAAAAAGAATATATATTCTAAGAAGTACTAATTCATAGCAAGTTATGATTCTAAGAAAGTGTTATTAGAATTTCTAAGATATTATCTTAGATATATATTCTCTAATATTTAATTATGTCTTAGATATAATATATCAAATATGTATATCTAAGTATTTCTCCTCCAGAAAGTGATAATCTGATGTCGTCATATATCTTATTTTTTATTATGAGAAAAGTCATATTCCTAAGGTTCAGATTCATAGCTATATTAGAGATGATTAGGTTTTTGGCAAAACTTTCATCTCAAACTTGAGGTCCAGCACTTGGCAATGTCAGAATTTTTCAGTTTCTTTGGCAACTTTTATTCTTCATAGGTATTTTGAACATTCATATTCAAAGCTGTCTGCAAGTCATGAAACCAACTCTCAATAGAGCTCAGTAAATTATATTTATAAATTATCCCAATATTAAAATTTAATTAAAAATTAAATGAAATTAACACAAATTTGAAGCAGACATCTCAGTGTATGTTTCCCTAGGAATTTCTAAAAGGCCCAGCATGAGAGCAACACTAATTAAAGACTTATCATCAACCTGTGTGAGTGTCTGAAATAGTCATTTAATTTAGGATAAGATTTAACACAACTACTCTTGAACTGGCTGCTAAGTGATTATCTATCATTATTAAAAATAATATTTAAAGATTAGCATTTACCAATTTTATTAAAACATTCTCTGTATTTAAGTAAATATTTTCCCCCAAATATGTTCAAATATATATTTAGTAAAGATTCCCACCTTCTTATAAAAAAGGTCATATTTTACACTAGTGTGTTCAGTAAATTAAGGACATTTATTGATATAATATAAAGTACTAGAATAGCAATTATAAGTAATGCTTTTGAAAAAAGTATTTAATATTGGAGATAGCATTTAAGATTTCAGTAATATTTTAGTTTCAGGGGAAATATTACAACTCTAATAAATGCCAATTTGAGCATTCAGTTAGCATTTATTGGACATCTACTAGGTGTCCAATACTACTATTTTTATACTACTGTATAAAAATAAGCATATTGAAAATTGGAAATTTAAGAATGTAAAATATATTTTATTTGCTTTCAAAATACTGGCACTAAAATAGGAGGATGCAAGGTAGAAAGTAATAAGATCCAAAATAGTTTAGCTAAAATATATACATAGGTCATTTAGGAAAAATACAAAATTATATCTTACTAGAGTGACTAAAGGAGATTCTATAAAAGAGCATTTCAGCTAGTCTTTGAAGGATAAAATATCATAATATATGAAAATTGGGAATGAAAAACCAACTAGATGTAGTTTAAACAAATTCAGTTCTATATATAAATTTGCATTTATGAAGATAATTAATGAAAGAATAACTAATTAAAAGCAGAAGGCATCTTCCTTTCAGCCAAAAAAGAAAAATATTATAGGTTTCTTTAAAAAGCATCCAGATAGACCTAAAAATTTTATTCATTTATAAGGCAGAGGTACTTCAAGGATATCTTTTCTGAACAAATGAGGACAGCTATACAATTAACATTAAAGCTACCCTCCACTTCTTTCATTTAAATTCTTTAAAAAATTTTTTTTTTAATGTTTATTTATTTTTGAAAGAGAGTGAGAGAGACAGAGCATGAGCAGGGGAAGAATAGAGAGAGAGAGGGAGACACAGAATCTGAAGCAGGCTCTAGGCTCTGAGCTGTCAGCACAGAGCCTGATGCAAGTCTTGAACCCACAAACTGTGAGATCATGACCTGGATCAAATTCAGATGCTTAACCAACTGAGCCACCCAGGTGCCCCACCACTTCTTTCATTTAATTTTGGTTTATGAAAGTATAATCTTTATGTTAGTATTTTTTTATTGATTGGCATCATCCAGTATTATCTTTAGCAAAACCTAGAATCTGAATTACAGCAGTCAAGAGAAAAGATAAACTTGGAAAATAAAAAAAAATTACCAAAAATGGGAGAAATCACAACAAGGGGAAAACAATGATAATGATATCAACCATATGCTTCATAGCTTCAAAGAGATTTGTGTCATGGAGGAGCATGGCTTTGAAGTCAGATCATGGTTTTCCACCATTTCTACAGTTATCTTTGTGACCTTAGGCAATTTACTTAAATTTGCTAAGCTTCAATTTCCTCAGCTGTAAAACAGAAATCTCAATGCCTATTTTACATGATTGGATGTGTTAACATAAAAATAAAATGATTCACCTATAGTAAAAGCAAAACACATGCTAATTTCCCTTGTCCATCTCATAAAAATTGGTAAGTGGGATTTCTCATTCAGCCACTATGTGTTTTTTATAATAATTTATTGTCAAATTGGTTTCCATATAACACCCAGTGCTTCTCTACACAAGTGACCCCCTCCCATGACCTTCACCCCTCCCCCCAACCCCTTCCCCTTTAGCCCTCAATTCATTTTCAGTATTCAATAGTCTCTCATGATTTGTATCCCTTTCTCTCCCCAACTCTCTTTCCTCCTTCCCTTCCCTATGGTCCTCTGTTAGGTTTCTCCTGTTAGACCTATGAGTGCAAACATACAGTATCTGTCCTTTTCCACCTGACTTATTTTGCTTAGCATGACACCCTCAAGGTCCATCCACTTTGCTACAAATGGCCAGATTTCATTCTTTCTCATTGCCATGTAATACTCCATCGTGTATATATACCACATCTTCTTGATCCATTCTTCAGGTGATGGACATTTAGGCTCTTTCCATGATTTGGCTATTGTAGAAAGTGAAGTGCTGCTTATGACCATTGGGGTACATGTGCTCCTATGCATCAGCACTTCTGTATCCCTTGGGTAAATCTCTAGCAGTGCTATTGCTGGGTCATTGGGGAGTTCTACTGATAGTGTTTTGAGGAACCTCCATACTGAGTGGCTGCACCAGTTTACATTCCAGGTATTTTTTGAGCTCCCACTACAATGGGCTTTGTACTGGTCTAGGAGGGCTACTTTAGAGAACAAAACAAACAAAATTATTTATCTTCATCTAAACTTCCATAATAGAGAATTGAGGGAAGGACAACTAAGAAATCAATAAAGAAGGAGTAAGCATAGTATTTTTTATTTTCCTTGAATTTCAATAATTCACCTACATATTTCTCAATTTAGATTGGTTGGCTTTACTTTTATTTTGAAATATATAATCTATTTTTGATTTGAAGATTTATTTCATCTTTTATGTTAGAAAAAAGTTTATTCAGTGATTATATTTTCTCTTTCATTTGTTGTTTTTCCTGGAAATTTATGATATTTAAAGTTTAATCGGTTTGTACACATTTGCATTTAGAAAGGTTTTTAAATTATTTTTAACCTTTATTTTTGAGAGAGAGAGTGCAAATGGGGGAGGAATAGAGAGACAGAGACACAGAATCTGAAGCAGCTCCAGGCTCTCAGCTGTCAGCACAGAGCCCAACTCAGGGCTGTAACTCACAAACCTCAAATTCATGACCTGAGCCAAAGTCAGATGCTTATCTAACTGAGCCACCCAGGCACCCCTGCATTTATAAAATTTCAAAATCATATAGACTAAAATGTTGGAGTATTAGCGAAAGCAATATGGAAATGTTTTAAAAGACAATTCAAAACTAGAGTGTGAGAGAAAAATATATGATGTATTTATTTAAGCACCTACTACCTTTTAAAATCTGTATTATCGATATAGTTTTCATCTATGTACTTAACCTAGGTCTATGATTTTGTACTTTAAAAAATCACACCTATTAGACTTTGTACAGCTCAGAAATTTCTGGGAAACTCAATAAATGGAAGAGAAAATATGCATATTCGCTGAATAGACTTTTCTTAACATAAAGGATAAAATAAAGCTGAATATCAAAGGGTATTCCACGTTACAAAGTAAAGGTGAAACCAATGAAATAAAACCTTTTTTTATGGTATATTCTGAATCAGTTGCTGAACTTCAAAGAAAAGAAAAAAATATCTCGAATCACCTAGGTAGGAAATTAAAAAATCTAGTCAGTTATAAGGCAGAAGTAAAGCCATGATAACATTTCTTAATAGCAATATTCTATGCCAGGAGTCAATGGCACAAGACCTATTTATTCTATGGTCCAGAGAGTCGGGCCCATATTTTTATTCAGAAATCAAGAGATATGGGTAGGCTTTCTGAAACTTGAAAAAAATTGTATATGAAAAGATGGGAAATTACTGTTGAACACATAAACACATCTAGCCAACCAGATGATGGATGGCCAAGCTGTAATAAAAGGAGTAAGCAACATCCAGTGTCATATGACAGCGGGAACATGTTAATAAAATTTTGAAGAAAAGAACCTTTGTTCTAAGAACTGCATGCCCTGCTAAGATGGATATTGGGAACAATCGTTTATTTTCAACTATGTAAATACTTAGGAAATACAGTACTGTGAATAGCAAATAAGCTTTTTTTTAATAGAAGGAAAAACATGAAATAGAGAATATAGGTTTCTTTTCTTTTTTAACATTTATTTTGCGAGACAGATCATGAGCAGGGCAGGGCAGAGAGAGAGGGACACAGAATCAGAAGCAGGCTCCAGGCTCTGAGCTGTCAGCAGAGCCCATCGTGGGGCTTGGACCCATGAACTGTGAGATCGTGACTTGGGCCAAAGCTGGACACTCAACCGATGAGCCACCCAGGCGCCCCTATACATTTCTATTTAAGAAGGGAACTTGCTTTTATTAAGGAAAAATTATGAAGGAAATCAGTTCTCTGGCATATGTGATATTTTCTCTTTTGAGTTTCTTAAAAGCATTCTATCTTTTTTTCTTTAATTCACACCCACTCTGCTTTATTTACAGGGAATAGTTTGTGGTCAATGATTAACTTTTAGTATTCATTTCATTTATTTTAAAAATTCAATACATGTATATACTGTGACATGATTACCACAATAGGGTTAATTAACACATCTATCACTTCCCATAATTACTTATTTTGTGATAAGAACTTTTAAGATTTACTTTGTTTACAATTTTCAAATATACAGTACAATATGATAATTATAGTCAACATGCGGTAGCTTATATTGACAGAAAAAAATTCATCTTTTGTACCCTGTACTAAGTTTGTACCATGTAACCAACCACTCCCACCTGTTTCCTCAGCCCCTACCTGACCCTAGCCCTAATAACTACCAATCTGCCCTGCTGTTCTGAGTCCCCTTTAAAATTTTTTTTAGAATAAAAATATTCTTTAAAGAGATGTGTGCTTTTGTGGTTGAATTGTTTTATAAGGCTAATCACAAATTGTACTTATCTTTAATGACTTCAGATATAAAAACTTACTGTATCCTCTGTTGCTAGAAATGTCTGTTACGAGTGTGGTCTACCTGCTGTAGCTGCTTATGTTAAGGTTAAGTTAGACAAAATGCTTCCAACCACTCTAAATCTAAGAGACAACGTGAATTATTATTATGATAGCAACTAGAAGCCCTTCATAAACAAACATTTGTCCCTCCCACATTACTGGTATTATTGACAATGTTAGAAGAGTACAAAAAATTTCCATGGACGCTTGGGTGTCTCAGCTGGTTGAGTGTCTAAATCTTGACTTCGGCTCGGGTCATGATCTTTCAGTTCATGGGATTAAGCACCGCGTCTGGGAGGCCAGCCAGCATAGAGCCTGCTTGGGATTCTCTGCCGCTGCTCTCTCTCTGCTTCTCCCCCACCTCATAAGCTATCTCTAAAAATAAACATTAAAACAAACTCCAAATGGTGAAAAGGAAAATGATAATAAACTTAGCAAAAATAGGAGGTGGGGGAAGAATGTGACTTTCTGACTTTTCAGAGTGGAGAGTCACTTTACTCCAATATTGTAACACTGAAGGGAAAAACAAAGCAAAAAACACCTCGCCAATGACTTCTTTATTTTTTTAAAAATAGTTTATTGTCAAATTGGTTTCTATACAACACCCAGTGCTCTTCCCCACAAGTGCCCTCCTTCATCACCACCACCTCTTTTCCCCCCTCCCCCCTCAACCCTCACTTCCTTTTCAGTATTCAATAGTCTCTCAAGTTTTGTATCCCTCTCTCTCCCCCATTCTCTTTCCCTCTTTCCCTCCTTCTGGTCCTCCATTAGGTTTCTCTTGTTCTCCTGTTAAACCTATGAGTGCGAACGTATGGTATCTGTCCTTCTCTGCCTGACTTATTTCACTTAGCATGACACCCTCGAGGTCCATCCACTTTCCTACAAATGGCCAGATTTCATTCTTTCTCATTGCCATGTAGTACTCCATTGTGTATGTATACCACATCTTCTTGATCCACTTATCAGGTGATGGACATTTAGGCTCTTTCCATGTTTTGGCTATTGTTGACAGTGCTGCTATGAACATTCTTTATTTTTAACATTTTTTTAATCATTAAAGGGTCATGAAACTTATTAACTCTTGAAATAAAAATATTTTATCTGAAGTTCAGCTATTTTCAGTTCTGATTTTTCAATTTCTAAACTTGAGGAAGATTAATTTGATACTTCTTATTTAATATTACTGCACTATTGTGTTTTAATTTGGATGAAATCATTTCTCTGTTCCTTCTGTGGATAGCCATGAACAAACATATGTTGTATTCTTTAGTGATTATTTCTTTTGTTCTCTTCATTGTGTTTTTCCTGGTTTTTATAATAAACATTATAATTTTAAGAAGGAAACCAATATATTACCATAAAGAAAAAGAAATTTAAGGTCAGAGAAATTAAATAACTTGGCAAGATAATGTAAAGTTTACTCTGAATACTTTTTTGGGGAAGCTTTATTTATTTTTTAAAAAGTTTTTTGTTTTTTATTTTTGAGAGACAGGGAGAGACAGTGTGAGCAGGGGAGGGTCAGAGAGAGAGAGGGAGACACAGAATCCAAAGCAGTCTCTGAGCTAGCTGTCAGCACAGAGCCCTATGCGGGGCTCGAACCCAAGAACCATGAGATCATGACTTGAGCCGAAGCCGGATGCTTAACTGACTGAATCACCCAGGTGCCCCTGGTGAAGCTTTAAAATAATTGGTGTAATATTTCAATTTCTTTTAAAATAACCGCAGTTCTCTGGATTATCAGTATTTGGCAAATATTTTAATTTGCAATCTTTCCTATTTTTAATTTTATTTTTAAAAAGATGGACAGAAGGTGAATGGATTATTTTTTCTTTCTGTTTCAAAATGACCAAATAAATGTAATTGGCAGTTTTATGTCATTTTACTTTAGATTTGATACAATGATAGAAAATTACAGCCTGAACACATTCTTTCACACACACACACACACACACACACACGCACACGCACACGCACACACACAGAAGAGTGGGGAGGGAGACAGGGTGAGAGATGGGAGGAGAGGAGGGAAAGGGAAAGAGGGATCAGAAATAAAATTGAGGATAAATTAAGGGCTTTGTCACTTACCTGTACCATCTGTTCCTTTGAACTCCATGGTTCTCTGTTTGAATTCCCACCCCAGATACATAAGTGTATGTGTGTCTGTATACAAATATATGCATATGATTTACATTTTAAATCTGAATTTATCCCACATAAATGTTCATAGTCTTTATCTATAAAAGGTTATAGAACCTGGAAGACAAGCCATATATTTTAGATTAATCTGCTTCAGAGTACCTTTAAATTATATTCAACACAGCAGTTTTATTAAATTCCTTGATTGAAAGTATTACCGAATTATTCTGTAATCTACAATTCTCAGGTGAAGAGACAAAAATCCCATCAAGCCGAGGAGACGGGAATCTAATTCCACAGAACAAAATGTGCTTTTAATAAACTGTGACAAGACAGGCAAGAGAAAGAAAAAGGTTTAGGAGGCAAAAGATCTGAGTCTCAGACTAATGAAAACATTCAATCCACGTGTCACAAGGAAATAAGAGGGAAAAAAGAATATGGCAAGTGGGCACTGACCTTCAAGAATACATCTTCTCTATACCATAGCAAACTCACCTAGAAGAGCAATGAATCCCTGAAAAATGTTTGTCTTACCAAGAAATGCAATAAAATGGTTAAAAGAATAAACTTTCAATGCAACAGCACAATTTAATCAACCTTGCCAGAGGAATCTACTTTATAAAATACAAATATAACACCTGCCAGGTGACGGGTCCTCTCTGTGCATGCGTAGGCACATATACACGGCACAGGGATGGTTTGGTTGTGGGCTGCTTTCATCATTCAAACTCTGCTTCTATTTGAAACTTAAATTACATTCCAAAGATTCTGGTTATGAGTAATGTATACCCATTATAGATAACTAAAATTGCCAAAAGCATAATTAAGAAAAAAGATTCACATACTGTTAACATTTTTGTGTGTTTCCTTTGTATTATTATTCTTATTTTGCTAGAAATACCTAATTTTATATCCTCTTTAATGGATATAAACGTGTCTAATCATGTTAAAATATAATTTTAAATGAAAGCTTGCTATTCTAATAGGTCTGTATACCCCAATACCCAAGTATACCTTATTTATAGACATTTGAGACATATTCTTTTGCTTCTAATTAGTACTACAGTGAATATTTTCATCTGTACATTTTCTGTACTTTACTATATTTCTTTTGTATAACTTTTATGAATATAATTTTTGAGAATAAGGGCAAGAATATTTTAAAGTATCTTTAACTTATATTCTCAGTTGCTTTCCAAAAGTTTACATCAGTTTATAATGCACTGCACAGCTCGGTCTCTGTTCACTTCTGTAGGGTCCATTGGACTTGCTTGAAACTCACACATTCTCTCATCTGACACAGGCGGATGGACAGGCTGCTCTATTGAATTTCTCTGCTCTTTTTCTCCAATTTTTTTTTCCAAAAGGCTTTGGGATAGTGGTTGGGCTCCTACAGCTGAGCCAGTTCACTACATACGCACACACTAACTGGAGAATGAGGTGTCTGTTTCACCACCCATTCCTAGCTCTTAGGAGTGATTCTCCCAGGATCCCTTACTTGATTTCAGGAGACTCTTCATTCTCCCTCTGTCTCAGTCTCTAGATCTTCCTCTTGCACTCTCCTTCTCCCACTTCCTCTCTGCTTTTGTTTATATGGACTGACAGGACTGGGGAGTAGATTGGTTAGGATGATAGTTGAGGGAAGCAAATCAGCTTCACTCCCTCTCATACTAAGCTCTAGAAACGATGTCTGCAGCTATTTACTTTGCTGTTTGTAGAACATAGCACACATATTGTCTTTTTGCTTTAGCTTTGGGTTTTAATTTTCAGTTTGGGGTTAAGCAGGTAAGTCTCATTACACCTTCACTCATTTTTGTCTGAAGTCCATTCTGGTTTTGTTTTTGCCAACCCTGACAACTCTTGGTGAGTGCACTTCATGAGCGTATGCCTAAATTTTTGCTTTGCTTTTTGAAAGTATGTTTCTTATAAGCTCTTTCTTAAAGTTCTATTTTACAAGTCAGCTGAAACACTGTCTAAACACTGTGTCTTTTTTATGTATGGCTCAACAAAGTAAATGACATGCCCAAGGTCACACCATTAGTGAGAAGAGACATTTGAATTCTATTTCAGGTGTGTCTGTTTACAAAGATCATGCTCTTAATCACTACATTTCTTAATTTTCTCCAGTAATGTGGAAAATATCATATTGATCTCAATTTTACTGATGATTGTGATATTTTTCAAATATCCTGACCTGAACCTTTGTCTAATTCAAGGACACGGTTTGATTAGATGTGAAAACTAAGGTTCTTCATCCCCCTCACTTCTGCCCACATATTCTCATTCTTTTTTGATCTTTGCTTCTCTAATTGGTTTAGTGATTAAACTCATGAGTCTTACAGTCAAAGAGGCCTGGGTTTAAATCTCAGCTCTGATTCAGCTTCATTTGTAAAATGAGGATTAAACAGCTAGGACACCAAAACAAAAATTATAGTGTGAGTCTTGTATTAGTCAATTGATGGAATGTAAACACATTGGGCCATGCCTGGAAAACTGGTGACATAAGCCCAGTGAAAGTCTATTTGAATTTTGGGGTGGAGATGTTTCTGAAAAAGAATTTAAACTGTAATGCTGGGGTTTTGCCTTACCTGGGTATTTATAGCTAATATATTTATGGTTATATACTTATAATTAGTGATTTAATGTAGTAGACTTTTGTTTACGCAAGTGGGATATATTGTTTAGCTGTTTAGGGAATAGCTGAATTTGACCCAAAATAAGGCCTGATGATCATGATTTTGAATGCAGCTTGGGGCTTTTATTCAGGTCTGTTTTCAGGATAGTCTTTTGAGAATACTTGATCCTAGAGAAAGGGGTAAGAGTAAATAAAATCTTAGGAGCTGTTTTGGGAACTGAGTTTTGGAGCACTACCTTTGAGCTCTTTTCCTTTTCCTTCTGCTGCTCTACCCCATTTTGCTATGTATCTCACTGCCTGGTGGAGCTGCCCTTGAATAGTGGCTTTGCTAGTTTGGGGTCCCTCTCCCCCTGTGAGCAGTGATGACCCCTGGGTGCTCAGTGTGTCAGGTAGAGCTGCAGTGAGGAGTGAGGAAGGGATGGTGGAGCCTGGAAGAGCAGAAGGATATCAGAGTAGCTACACATGCTCCTACTGGCTGTCAGGTGCCATGACTGCAGCAATAGTGGCACCAACCCCCAGCTCCGAACTACTGGTGTGGAGCCACCTGGTGCCCTGGGGAGTGATGGTGATGCAGCAGTACACAGGTTTACAAGCTCCTGATTTCCCCCTCACATATATTCCAGACAGAATGTTCTATACACCTCAGTATATGGCAATTTTTCTCTCCCAGATATTTGAGTCAATGATTTCTGGGTCATCCTTGACCTTTCCCTTTTTTCTCATCCTACATTTGGTCGATCAGGAAATCCCACTGATGCACGTTTTGACATAGAACCAGAATCCAAACATTCTCAGCCCCTCCACTGCTGCCACCCTGCTGCCAACACTTGTCATCTCACACCTGTTTTACCACAGGAGCCACTTCCCTGATCTTCTTGCATTTACCCTCGCCCTTGGTAATGTATTTCCAACACCACAGCCAGAATGAGTCCTTTGTTTTTTAATTTTTATGGAGATGTAATTGACTTAACATTGTGTACGTTTAAGGTGTATAATGTGTTCATCTGATACATTTATATATTGCAGTATGATCACCACAGTGTTAGCTAATACCTCTATTGTGTCATGTAATTATCATTTCTTCTTTGTAGTAGGAACAATTAAGATCAAGTGTCTTCAGCAACTCTGAAGTTTATAATGTGGTGTTGTTGCCTATAATCACTGTGTCATAAATTAGATCACCAGGACTTATTTACCTATTGTTTGCAAGGATATACCCTTAAACATCTCCCTAGGCCCTGAAAACTACCATTCTATCCTCTGTATGAGTTTGGCTTATTTAGGTTTTACATATGCATGATATCATAAAGAACTTGTCTTTCTCTGACTTATCTCACTCAGCATAAAGCCCTCAGCGTCCATTCATGTTGTCATGAATGGCAGGATTTCTTTCTCATGGCAGAATATTTCATTGTATATATTACATACACTGGTATACACACACGCATGCACCTAACATATCTTCTTTATCCATTCATCCATTGACAGACATTGTTCTTTTTTTTTTACTGTTTATTTATTTTTGAGAGACCGTGAGAGACAGAGCATGAGTGGGGTAGGGGCAGAGAGAGAGAGGAAGACATAGAATCTGCAGCAGATTCCAGGCTCTGAGCTGTCAGCACAGAGCCTGACATGGATCTCAAACTCATGAACCATGAGATCATGACCTGAGTTGAAGTCGGACGCTTAACTGACTGAGCCACCCAGGAGCCCCTGTGTTTTTTATATCTTAGCTATTGTGAATAATGCTACAATAAACATGGAGTGCATATATTTCTTCAATATTCTGTTTTAATTTTCTTTGAACATAGTCCAGAAGTAGAGTTGTTGGATCAGATAATAGTTTTATTTTTATTTTTTTTGAGAAAGTTTTGTGCTGTTTTCCATAGTGATGAACTAATTTGCATTCCTACCAGCAGTGTACAGGGTTTCCTTTTTCTCCATATCTTTGTCAACATTTGTTATCTCTTGTCTTTTTGTGGATAGCTGTCCTCAACCCTTTAAACTGAAAGTCAGCCCATGTCCCTCCTCTAACTACAACCCTCCAAATGATTCCCAATCTCATCCAGACTGAAAGTTAAACTTCTTACAGTGGTTTTTAAGAATTCATATGATCTACCTTTTCATTTCCTTGACCTAGCCATTGATGATGATTATATTCATGTAAATATACAATATGCCACATGTCATAGTTACTGTATATTACAATGTGTGACATATGTAAGATATACCTCTTAGAGTTGTTAGGAGTGTTATGTAAATTAATACATGTAAGATGCTTAGAGAGTATCTGACATATAGTAAGTACTCAAGAAATTTAATTTATACTTATTGTATCTTTATTATTAACCAGGAAGGTGGAGTTGTAGAAATGAACAGATCCCCAATTCAGGGATTAAGGAATTGCTGCTCATCAAGAGGGAGAGACTTACCTAGACCCATTACTAGAATGTGGTAGAGCAGAGATCCTGTCCCATATCTCTTGACTCTCAGATTGTCCAATCACTGTCCAACAAAATAATTATTAATACACAGTGTAAACCCCTTTGGAAAATGGTAGCCTCCATTCATCTTTTATTTTTCATTTTCATTTCAATTTTCAAGAGTAAAGGGTGTTGAAAGAGTTCTAAATTGCATTTATCCAGTATTTTTTCAATAATGTACATATGATCATATATTTGCAAATAAATGCCTCCAAGTCTCATAAATATTAAACTTTTTGAGAGAAAGTACTGGGTAATTTTAATTTGTTATCCTCCAAGATTATAAATCCAGAGCCAAAAAAAAAAAAAGAAACCTAAAAACAACCCAGAGAAATGTTGATGAGTATTACTGCATCTTTATTTACATTGATTTGTCAATGTTGTTTTAAATACACTGACCAATAACTTAAACTGTCTTGTAACTTGGAATCAAAGTTGTCTTTTCTTGCTTGCTTTTTTGTTTCCCTGTGGGTTATTTGTAGGTCCATCTGAATTTGTGATTCACATTTATTTATATTACAATACTTTTTCTATCCCAACTAATTCCCAGACTTGGCATTAAAAATTGCATCTCACAAAAGCATGGTGATTTCTTTCACAGGGCAACATTCTTGTGAGTGAAAAGCACTAACTCAGTTCAAGAGCTGTGTTCAAACTAGTAAGAATAAGATTTATACACTTTTTTCTTTTTGCTAAGGCTTTTTCTTCACTGCTAGAAATTAGAACAAAAGCACCACTAGCAAATGACACAAAATGATCAACTCAATGTAAGCAACACTAGGAGCAAGTCTTATTTAGAAAATTTATTCCATTTATCTGTATAACTGAGTTTTCTACAATATTACATAGGCATGTGCTGATATATTGGCCTTAGGGCTCTTTTTTTTTCTTGTATAAACTTACTATATTTAAGTGACATGGCTATCAGAGGCAATAATCATATTAGTTAAGGTTAAATGTTAGTTAAGGTTAGTTAAATGACTATTTTTCAAAGGATGAATGGTTGCAATTTTTTACTTAGAATGGCACAGATGAGCATACATTTTAAACTCTAGAGGCCTTCACTGGCTCCTGGTGATTGCCAGTGCAGAGGCACAGTGATGTAACACAGAAGACAAGAAGGAGAAAAAAATATAGGTGGATGACACTTTCTTCCATGGTCCCTCCATGCCAACAGAAGTAGTAAGAGCCTAAGATTTAAAAAAGATTAAAATGTTATTATACTTTCATTTGTTTGCTTAAGTTTAGACAGTGCTTTTTTTCCATCCTGCCTAAATGGCAGAAAAGAATTTTCACCTCAAGAATTTTGAATAGTACAGAGAAGATATGCCTAAGATTTGTCTCATGTCTCAGGCTCTGAATAGGCATGGGAGATTTAATGATTTTAAATGATTAGAAATGCTTTCCTGCAAGAACTGTTTGGCAGATACAGCATTTTAAGTCGAAAGCAGCAGACTTCTGGTGTTTCCTTTTATTAAAAATATATCCATTTGTGTAAAACTAAAATTAAATTTCTTCTTCAGATGTTTATGTTCTATAAGCATTTACCATAAAACATTCAATATCACTTTTCTCTATTATCTTCTTCACCCAGTTTCGAGACATCTCACAATGTCCTGCCCATACCTCTTTTCTCTTCATGGTCAAACTCCTAAAGAATGCTATACTTATCATATATCATTGTTTAGTATCAATTATTATGTTTTTGTCTCTATCTCTTCCAGTACCCAAGTTCTTCATTTGCCTTGGTTTTTAATGTATTCCTAACTGCCAAAAGGCTAAAAAATCTCTAGCCTCAAATTTTGAAGGTTAAAAATTTGTACCATCTTCCATTAGAGGAACCAGGTAGACAAATGATCTCTGTGGGAAATTCCAGCTTTCTGATTTTATGGTTTTAGATAATAACTTCCTTGGAGTTTCTTGAAGTAGGTGCCAATTTGACTATAGTGATTAAAATCAGTTTACATTTATCACTTGGGAATTGATGTGACATTGGTAAGTAAACAATGGTGAGCAATGAATCAGCTGCTACATGAATTTCATATTGAAACATTTTGACAGCTGCTTTCTCAGGGACTTTAGGTACCTGTGGGGGATGTATTATCCCTTAAGTATGCAGATTGATCCTGGAAAGGGCTTTCTAAACTTAAATATAAAATTGTAGTCAAACTAATTTGTAAATGTAATTGTGTATGAGTACAGAGGTTTGTGACATTTAAGTGCAGATCTCCTCCAGAGGTTAATGTTACAAGGCTATGCTATACACTTTTCCTCTACTTATCATCATCCTCAGGGCAGATTTTCTTCCTTTTATCATCATGCTTAGAAAAGTAGTCCCCGAAATTTTGGTTAAGGTAGTTAAAATAGATATATTTATGAATCTATAATGTGGATATCAGGAACTCAGAATTCTAAACAACTGATTTTATTCTGTGACTGTTGCTCGCCATGTTTGAGGGACAAAAAAGGATTGGCCATATATTTTATTACTGTTAAGCTTCATACTCAATCAATTCAACTTCTACCTAGAAAGATTTTCTCTTTTCTTTTCTCCCTAATTTCATAGCCAGACCTGAGACATAACATTCTGATCGTGATGTAAAATGAGTTTAAGCTAGCAAGAAGTGGAGTTCAAAGCCATTAGCACTAGATGAAGACAGAGATGGTGGATATTATTTATTGAGGATCAGGCTCTAAGGCCAGGCTTCTTTTTCTAGCCTAATGGAGGGAATAATAGCCAAAGAGAATTCCTTATACACAGAGTGTGACTTTCCCTTGATACCATCAAAATCCCCTGCAGCCCCTTGAGATTGTGACCCAATAAAACATCAGTAAATCTAACCCATTTCTTACACCTCTCCCCTTCTAGTTGAGCAAATTGAGGATGGGAGTCAGCGGGGAGAGCTGGAAGCTTTCCTTCCCAACTTCACCCTGTCATGACAGAGAATTTAACAGATAGGAATGATGACTTGGAGGACAATATGTTTTCTTTCTACTAGGAATCTGTTTTGATGATTTCCCAGAGAATTACTACTTTTCTTCTTCTTCTTTTTTTTTTTTGGATGTTTTTATTTATTTTTGATACAGAGAGAGAGAGACAGAGCATGAGAGGGGGAGAGGCAGAGAGAGAAGTAGACACAGAACTGGAAGCAGGCTCCAGGCTCCAGGCTCTGAGCTAGCTGTCAGCACAGAGCTTGACGCAGGGCTAGAACCCACAAACGTGAGATCTGACCTGAGCTGAAGCCGGGGGCTTAACCGACTGAGCCACCCAGGTGCCCCTACTTTTCTTCTATCAACACATGAAGGATAGATAGAATTTGTGTGATGCCTGTCCCATTGAATAACAGACTCTGGGAATAAAAAAAGAAATCAACATTAAGGCAAACAAACAGAAGAAAGAGAAACTGAATTTTTAAAAAAGCTCAAAATCATCTTGTTTAAGCTAATAAGGTATATTGAATAAGGAAGCATAGAATTTGTGTTATTTTTATGTTGGGTAGAACTTACCAAATTTAACTCTTTTTTAAATTTATAGTTTATTGTCAAGTTGGTTTCCATATAACAGCCAGTGCTCTTCCCCACAAGTGCCCTCCTCCATTACCACCACCCTTCTTCCACATTCCCCCTTCCCCTTCAGCCCTCAATTTGTATTCAGTATTCAAGAGTCTCTCATGATTTGCCTCTCTCCCTCTCCTCACTTTTCCCCCCCCCTTCCTCTCCCCATGGTCCTCTGTTAGGTTTCTCCTGTTAGACCTATGAGTGAAAACATATGGTATCTGTCCTTCTCTGCCTGGCTTATTTCGCTTAGCATGACACCCTCGAGGTCCACCCACTTTGCTAAGAATGCCAGATTTCATTCTTTCTCATTGTCATGTTATCTCTTAAAGTAAATCATGCCTATAGGAATCTCAGGATTTGATATTTAGAAATAAGGATCAAGGCAGACTTTGAGAGTTAATTACCAAGGATATGATTTAAAAAAGAGAATTGGAGAGAACTTGGTTTCTTATTAATAGTGAGAAGGCTTCTTTTTCTCAGGTTTATAATTTTAAGCAAGTGATTGCTTCTAACTTATAGACATTATCTCCATTTTAGGGAGATCAGTAACTCTTCTTTTCATCTGAAAACATAAAGCTGAATTTATTAATGATGAATTAGTTTATGACCATTGCCCACTCTTTGACTGGTGGTCTCTAATCATAGTAACCTCTTTACTTAATACTTCTGTATGTATATGTTTTTTTTTGGGAATGGACTGAAATTCCAAAGCACTCTATTTTTATAAAGAACAATTGTCTACTACATTGAAATTGCCATCATATTTGTTTTCTGCTTGTTATTGAACTATATTACCAGTTGTCTCCTAAAATTTTCAAATGTGGATGATGTTGGTAGAAAAGTCAGTGAAAGAAATGCAATCCATCTACTCTTGGGATTCTAAATTCTGTTGTCTGGCTAGAGCACCAGTAGATGCATCCATGTGCTATGTAATCTTAGCTTATTATAGTATAGTATTTACCAAATTGCATTTTATCATTATACCCTGATCTTTGGGAAACATTGCCAGCATTGTATTGTGTCTGTTCACCAGACACTACTTCCTTTACTTCCTGGAACACAGTGGGACTATCTTTTGGTTAAGTGGGTCATCTGACTGGGTTCTGGCCAATAGGATGTGGAAAGAAGTAACATGTACCTGAGCCTGGTCCAATTTTCAGGCCCTTTCTTGTCTCCTCTTCTCCACCAGCCAAATGGAGAGGATTCCATGGAAACTCTAGAGATTCTAGAATAGGTAGACATAAGTAGTTGAGGCCCTGAATGATAGTGTGGACAGAGTTCTCTCCCTGCCCACCCTCCCTAAAACCCTTTTTACACAGAATTTAAGTGAGAAATAAAGGGAGAAGAGGGAAAGTAGGAGAAAGTTATGGTAAGACCAGTTCAGAAGAGAATAGCCAAGGGTGAGATTGAGAGCTGAATAAAAGAAATAGGATCTGAAGTAGCTTACCACTTAAAAACACATATAAATCAGGAATGAAAAAAAGAATAAGAAAAATTCAAATAAAATTATGTTTCAAATTATTAGTTTTAAGGGGAGAGACAGAGAGTGAGAAGGATCATGGAATAAAGGTGACATTCCTGTTGCTTTGGTTTGAAACCAGTTATGGTCTATTAGGGAGGAAGTTTCTGTGGAGCCAACGGGCTGTTTCAGAGTGACTAGCTAGGTTTTGCTTTGTAAAGTTCAGCATTTAGTCATCTTGGGCAGTGGAGTTAAGGCCGTATAAATAGGGTAGACAAAGAATTTCTTTTCCAGACTGGTAACTTTTGAGGTAAAAATCTTGCTACTTAATTGTTTCAGAAAATAGGCATGAGTGTCCTAGGCAAACAAAACTAGTATATTAGAGAGGGTTCTCCAGAGAAATAGTGCCAATAGGAACTATCCATATGTATATCTATATCTGTATCTAGGGAGAGGGAGAGAGAGAGAGAGTAAAAAAATTCAGAAATAACAAAATTAAAACCACCAATTTAATAAATAGTATCTGGTAAGTTTATTGTGCATATAAGAATAGTTCACAAACTGAGAGTTTTCAAGTTGAGAACTGATAAAAAAACTAAGGGACATAGCATTACAGGATGGCTTATAAAAAAAAATAAGGAAGTTACTTAACCTTTGCAATGATTGGTTATTATAATGGGAATTTCCAGATGGCAAGGAATTAGTTAAAAGTGCTTATATTATACAATTTTTACGAGGATGACTTAATTTTTTTATGGTCATCAGGAGCATTTATAAGAAAGAGCCTAAGTTTCACTTGTTTTGCAGAATAAGCTAAATTAAGTTTCGCTTATGTGGCTTAAATGGTTTTGTCTGCTCAGGGAATTTTTAAGTCTCCATTTTATATTTAATTTAAAAAATATATATCCATATACATATGGAAATAGGGAGGGAGGGAGGGGGAGAGAGAGAGAGTTAGAGAGAGAGAGAGAGAGAGAGAGAGATTTATGTTAAGGATTATTGCACTCATGATTGTGGAGGCTGCAAGTCCATAGCCATTGGTTGCAGTGTAGCCCAGAAGGCTGGGGACCCAAGGAAGAATGAATGTTACAGTTTGAGTCCAAAGGCTGTTCGCTGGCAGAACACCCTCTTCTGGAGAGGGCAGTGTTTTTCTATTAAGACCTTCAACTTACTAGATAAAGCCCACTTGCATTATGGAGAATAATTTGCTTTACTCAAAGTCTACAGATTTAAATGTTTATTTCATCCAAGAAATACCTTCACAGTATCATCTAGATGTGTTTCGCCAAATATCTGGGTACTGTGGCCTAGCCAAGTTGACACATAAAATTAACCATTAAACCTGCACATATGATTAATCGACACAGAAAGGATGAACCTAACCAGCAGCCATTTGAATTTTCCCTGTAAGCATGATGCTTTTGGCTCAGAGTTTCACAAGTTTTCAGTCAACATTTTAAATTGGAAGATTCCACAGACAGATAAAACGTATTCACAATTCTAAGCTTCTGTTAAATATCAGTACACTTTCTCCACTGGGTGGCTCCTCATTGCCTCATGGCAGCAAACAGCTGGAAGTCAGTGGCATCCACCCCCTTAGGTTGGGGTACACCCTCAGCCCTGCCCCCTGTCCCTGCTTCATCACACTTTGTTTCTTAAACCCCATCATCATCACCCACTTGTATGTGCTACTTGGATCCTGTAGACATTTCAGTTTTATTTACTTTATTTTTTTTAATGTTTATTTATTTTTGAGAGAAACAGAGTGTGAGCAGGGAAGGATCAAGAGAGAGGGAGAAACAGAATCTAAATCAGGCTCCAGGCTCTGAGCTGTCAGCACAAAGCCCGATGTGGGGCTCAAACCCACGAACTGTGAGATCATGATCCGAGCCTCAGTTGGCTACTTAGCCAACTGAGCCACCCAGGTGCCCCCTTGTTTTTTTTTTTTTTTAAATATATATACTTTTTAAATGTTTATTTACTTTTGAGAGAGAGATTGTTTCAGTTTTAAATCCTGGCCATATAACCTGCATGTAGTGAAAGTGGATTGAAAAATTCCTCTAATGCTTTGGCCTATAGTTAAAGATAATAATATTAATGAAATAAAGTGAAGCAACTTCAGCTGCTCCAGAGACTTTACAGCTGTCTTAGATAGAGGCCCATGTTCTTAACACATATACTTACAATATATAACCTACTACAGTGAACTCTTAATTTACCTGGGAGCCTTTGACAAAGAAGCAATAAAAGGGAAGTCTTTTCCTCTCTTTGTAGTATTCATTGTTTCAGGAAAGCCAACTTTAATGTTTATCTGGCCTGTCACTATAGCCTATAGAGCGATTTTAATGGAATATAAAATAGAAGCTCGAAGATAACTCATATGGAAAAATAATAGTGTTGACTAGTTATCTTTAGAATTGTCATTCAATATTTTTTTATTCTAATGGAGACCTTTATAAGAAAGGTGAATGGAAAAATGCATCTGTGTATTATAGGGAAAATAGGCCTTTTAAGGTTTTGACAGCCTAAAATTTCTTAATAATGAGATTCACAATTGATCTGTGATGTATTTCCTTATCCATATATGTGAGCAAATATGAACTTATTTCTTTGGGTCATTGCTTTCTGTGACCCTGTTCTAAAACGCTTTTAAGAAGATTCCTTTGGTTTGGCAGAAAATATGAAGTATCTCAGAAATGCATACAAGAGAATCTGTTCAGGTATTAGCAATTCAGTTGAACTAATGCACTACTTTCTACCTGTCAAAAGCCTTCAGGGAAGAATGCTGTAGATAGGAGATAGTCCTAAGGTCTAGAGGAATTGCGCTTCTCCCTTTTCCTATTCAGTCTTTTCTGGTTTCCTGTAATTTAGTACAAAATCCAATTTTTCTTAATAGCTTTGGTTGATTAACTGCCAGCAGTGGTAGGGAGTGCAACAGTAGTAGGGAAGGATAGTGGAGCCTTCAGAGAAGACTCAGACTGCTTTGGTGTCAGTGGAAGAGTCACAGACTTTGAATTTTGTGAGTAGATCGGTGTGAGAACTTCTGTGTGCTTAGCTTAGGGATGAAAGAAGAGAAAGGAGGTGTGTGCGGTATGTCTGGTGAGAAGGTAGGGTGGTACAATAGCTGGTCTGCAGCTTGGCCTCAGGCTTACATTGATTGCGGCAGAAAGGGAGGCATAATTCTCATTTTATGCCTGGAATGCTGTCTGGCTCTCCTGCAGCAATGTAGAATTTTGGCACTGGCAGGGATTTGCTGCTTTGGGATGTACCAGAGGAAAACAACCTGTCAGGGAGCAAGAGTGGACACGAGGGCTTATGGCCAATTATGTGCAAGGCAGTTGGTCACAGCAGATGCAATAGAGGCTTGTTGGGAGAAGTCCCCTCGAGGGGTGTGTGTGTGTGTGTGTGTGTGTGTGTGTGTGTGTGTGTGTGTCAGTGTGTCGGTGAGTGCAAATGGGGAATGCTTTGTAAACCAACTTTTTGGAATTAGGTACAATGTAGGTCAGAATCAGAATAATTTATGTTCTATACTACTACTCTTATATTGGCAAAACTAATTAATCTGGCCATTTAAAAAATCTGATTTGCCAATGGTGTGCCTCATTGCTGCACTCTAATCAACTATGAATCAAAAGACTACTCATAATCACAAGTGCATAGCTGGAATTTTGTCTCCAAATGGAAGTGTCTTCATGTACTCCATTTCTCCTTTGTACATTTAATTTTGAGTTTATATAGAGTAAAATTTCCTCTTTTTAGTATAGTTTCATGAATATCAATAAATGTATATAGTACTATGACAATCAACAATCAAAACAGTCCCATCGCCCTGAAATTCCTTGGTGTTTCCTCTGTAGCCAGGCCTTCCCCTTTGAATGATAAATAAAACCATTCTTTGGATTTTCTGAAATCTAAACTACTTCTTAGTTGAGAGAAATAATACAATAACATAGGCCTCTGGGCAATCCCCTCTTATTTTTTTGTTTTGACTTTTGTTTGGTTAATAAGCAAGAGTCTTTTGTATTTTTAACCCAAGCTGGCCAGAGGTACGTGAGTAATGTCACCTTTAAAAACTCAGAGTCACTTGTCTTCAGGGAGTGGGTAACTCCTGAAAGTTTAACTAGAATGTAAATGAAGGTTTCATAGAGGTTTGCGGGTCGCTAATCAAAAACAACCATAAATATCTCTGGTTAAATTACTAAGACTTCCCATGGGTAGGTGTTTAGATGTTCTGCTTCTGGGCCTGTAAGCCATATAGGAGTTACCAGAACATGCCCTGCCTCCTTTTCTGTGCCTCAGGCTACTATTGTAAAAGCCCTTCAGAGCAGTCTAGAAAAAAACTCCTCTGTACAGGGAATCCTTGTGTTATCCTTGTTGGTTTAACAGGAATAAAGCTTAGAAGCTCCCCCCGCTCCTTTTTTTCAGAATTATGAACACTTAGCATATTCATTCATTTCTAAGACTATTTTTCCTTCTCCTTCTTCTCCTCCTCCTTCCCCTTCCCCTTCTCTTTCCTTCTCCTCCCCCTCCTCTTCCCCTTCCCCTTCTTCTTTTTTTTTTTGGCTCCCACTCCCCCAGACAACTTCCCTATTGCCATTGAAGTGATATTATACCCTCTGAATATAACAACTAAAATGCAAAATACAGAGGAAATTACAAAATAAAAAAGAATTGTATGAAAGTGCAGATTTGGATTATCAAATAGATAATATTATCAGTAGATTATCAAATGGATGAAAGACTCAGGCACACTATATATCTCCTTTTTCCTTTCTGGACTTGGGTCTTAAAAGCTTGCTATAGAATTTACTCTCTAGGGCTGCCTTACTTACATTAAAGTATCAGAGTATGGGTAGCCAGACTTCTGCTTTTCTAGGAAGTTGTTCAGATATATAATAAGTAATATATGTTCATTAACAACTTCATAGTTGTAACTCAAGGCAGGAAAGGATAGAAATTTACTCTTTTTGGAGGCAACTTAAAATTTTAGGTCTATATTTGATTTTAAGTTTTAAAACTAACATTTCTTCAAAGAGAAGACAAACTCTAAAAATACCTCTTCATCCTTAACCATCTTTCCTAACTGTACAATACTTTAGCAATTGTGGAGGTGGGGCAGTTATGTCCATGCATCACACTTCTAGATAGATAACAGCGGTTAATGTGCTGTTAAAGTATTTTATCATTAAATCCCTCAAATATCAAACTTTAAATTAAAGCTTTAAATGTAAGCACAGATTTTCAAGATCTCCTAATTCAGAAATTTGGGTTCTTGTTGACTATCAGTTGCTATAGGCCCTGCTTTTCTGTATACACTTAACACAGTTAAAACAGTTTTACAGACAATAAAAGTTTCAAATGTACATTTTACTTTTCACAGAGACAGTTCTATGGGTAGGAAAGATAAGCTGGATCTGAAGAAATGAGAACCAGTAAGAATCTTCTGCCAAAAGATTAAATAAGAAGCCTGATTATGGTTGGAAAATGTTAAATTATCTCTATAATATTTATATTTCAGCACCTATCTTGGAAAAAGGAAATAGGGAGAACTTTGCATTATACTGCATTTTTGTGAATTATACCTATTCTAGAAGGGACTTGTACTAGCTACAGGTAGTAATAATAAAACTGTGATAATAATGATTCCAATTTTCCAAAGTAGAGATTGAGTTCACATAACCCCATAAAGAAAAGTCCTTCACAGGTATTGTATGGAGGGAGAGATTAATAAACACATTTTACGGGTACAAGCAGCGTTTAATGCAGTTGCTATGCTCCCAGTGGGACTAGTCACAAGATGGAGGCCCAGGTGGTTTTCTTCACAGCCGACCTAAATCTGCATTTTATATTCTTGTATTCTGTCCCAAACTGGATCCATCTTCTTTTCCTTTTTGGATCCATGTCTCAGCAAAAGACCTCGTGTGTTCACTTGTCTCCACCTTTCATATCTAACCTCCTATCCACCAATAATAATTTAGAGCCTCATTATTTTCTGCTCAAATTGTTTTCCTTTGTTATTGATTTGCTTAATATACCCTTCCCCTCACTAAAACTTGGGTACCTTTCCAAATTATAAATATGATGATGCAATACCTTCCATTAATTTATTGGTTCATTCATCATTCCAGTACTTATTGTGCATCTATTGTTGCACTATTCTGTATACTGGGAACATAATTGTGAATACAAGAGTTACATTTTATGTTCTCAGAATCTTTCTATGAGGGGATATAGACAACAAATACACATAAACTAAATAAATGTAATTTATCAGATACTGATAAATGCTGTATAAAGGAAATGGAATAGGGTAATATGACAAAGAGATTTGCAACAGTAAAATAGGCTACATTAGATAGATTGAAAAATAAATTCTTCTCTAAAGAAATGATATTCAATATGTTTGCAAAACAGAAGAAAGTTGTTCTGGATGGAGCATTGTGAGAGCAAGGGAGAGGACAGAAGGGGGTGAAGTCAATCACAGAAAAAAGCAAGGTCTAGGACATTTGGGAGCTTAAACGTCAAGGTAGTAGTTTCAACTTTACTCATCTGTCATGGTTGTTCCCTTGATCTCTTGCTTCTTGACCAGAGAGATCTCGTTGCATTGCTTTGAACAGTCTTTTGCCTACTCTGTGTGGCCCCTGCTTCTCAGTCTGTGGGACTCAACTTTGATGTTGGGTCATTGCCACCAAGAATCTGTTGCTCATTCCTGAACCCTTCCCCCAATTACTCACTCTTGTAATAACTTGTACTCACTATCTCATAGCATCACAGCACTGAATTGGCATGTTATTTACTTATTCCTTACTTCCTTTATTTATTTTTAAATGTATTTTTGGAACTGTCATAGAGATTAGGTTGTGAACTTCTTAAATACAGAAACCGTATCTTAGTCATATGGAGTCCCTAGCATCTAGCACCTAGCACAGCATCTGGCATATAGTAAGCATTCAACAGATGTTTGTTGAAATATAAATAAGGAAAAATTAAAAATTGCAGCACAATGGCAATAACTAAATGGAACTTTACATTGATGAACATATTTTATTTGAGCCTACACTTGCATTTGGTGGGACCAGGAAAAAAAATATCTTTAACTTCCTTATTGCTATCAGTATAAATCCAGGGCCCTTTCTTCCAATTCAAAGCTTATCAAAATCTGGTCCCAACTATAGTCCCATCTCACAGGCCATTTTCTCTAACTCTCAAAGCTTCTACCATCAGGAACTGATTTCTCTCCTTTCACAGCATGCCTTATCATGTCTTCTAGTCATCGTGCTTATAGTTCAGTCTCACTATAATTTATTTCTTACATTGGCCTTTTGGGCATTTCCAATTTATTTTCAATGACTTAGATCCAATGTCACTACCATGAAGAGACTCTCATGGAGAGTTAGTTTTTCTTTCTATTGTGATTAACAGCTCTCTGTTTGTACAAATTATAGCATGTGCCATATATCTCTGTTCATATCACTATAGTAGTGCATGATAATTATTTATAAGTGTGTCTTTCCAATTGGAATCTCTGAAATTAGTAATAGAGGTTCACTAGTTTAGCATCAGTGCTTAGTCTTGCATCTGCATAAATTTGATGCTTAATAAATGTTAGTTGAATAAAACAAATTTTAATAAAAAAAGTAAGCAATTCTGAAATAAGCTTTAATTTTTTTTTGACTTTAACATTAGTACTTTTCCTGGTAGACCAGGATACCCAAAACTATATTTTTTTTAACTTAGCATGTATCTTTAAACATATCCAAATATGTGTCTTTCTCCTTTGGCTACCTCATCTCATCACAGGAATGATGTGTTTTTCCTAGATGCTATTTTTAAAAAATGTTTATTTGTTTTGAGAATGAGTGCATGCATGAACTAGTGGTGGGGAGGGACAGACAGAGAAAGGAGAGAGACAATCCCAATCAGGCTCTACACTGTTGGCATGGAGCCCAAGGTGGGGCTCAATCTCATTTACCATGAAATTATGACCTGAGCTGAAATCAAGTCAGTTGCTTAACCAACTGAGCCACCCAGGCACCCCAAAAGGAGATACTTTTAATAATTACATTGGGAAAACTTGAATAAATTGGAACCATGTAGGCACCCTACCTAAAACAGAAGGAATCAAAAAGTAACAAGATAAAGGATATCAGAGAGTTATCCACCAAAAGAGATAGTTGAAGAAGTGAGAGTGGTAGAAAGTGGGAAGTGGGGATCAGAGGACAGAGGACTTCAATTTTTTTAATGTTTATTTATTTTGAGAGAAAGAGAGAGAAGTAAGTGGATAAAAGACAGAGAGAGAGAGTGAGAGAGAGAATCCCAAGCAGGCTTTGCTCTTGGGAGCCCAACATGAGGCTCAGTCTCATAAATGGGGAGATCATGCCCTGAGCTGAAATGAAGAGTCAGAAGTTTAACTGAGAGAGCCACATAGACGGTATTTTTAACCCAAGCTTGCTTCAAGAATTAGTTTGCTTTATCATTTTAAGTATCTGGGCAATGACATAAATGTTTCAGCACAAAGTTAATTTACAAATAATTGTATTCAATGATACAACACAGAATAATAATAATACATAAAGCATAATATTAGTAACATAAAATCTTGTATACTTTTGAATGCCCTGATTTTGTAACTACTTCTGCTTTTCTTCACTTTCATCGGGATAGGTGGAACATAGGTACTCTCAATCTGGATTAATCTGTATAACAACATAATATTAAGAGTTTTAGATCACAGTTCCAGATATGTCAAGATGTTAATAACTCATTAGATACGGTTTGTTTAGCAACTGAGAACTAGTTAATTGCATGTGGTTGTTTAGGACAAAATTCACCATGGCTCTCTTATATTTCTGTATATCATACATCTAAGGCATTGACTGCTGTTTGTTCTGAACCATCTTTTTAAAAGTGTTTAACATTCTACAGTAAAAGATGGTGCTAGAAAAATGATGCTCTCTCTAGAGCAAAAATCAGGCATGGTTACTGCCTATTATAAAAGATTTGGGGTATGTAGGCTCATGCTTCCTCTTCTGTGACACTGTGTAGAGCAGGCATACTCTGATCCTCTTCACATGGCATATTTGGGGCTCTGTCAACTGGCCCAAAAAAATGCTGATTCTCTGGCTACTGCTATTGCTGTGTGTAATAAATGATCTTTTGTCTCTGATCCAGGAGTTTCTTGTCTTTTACGAACATCCATGAAACTGTGTCAGGCTAACTTTTAGTTTGCATATTGGGTAAAATTTTAATCTGAGACCCTTTACAGTTCTTGACAGGTGACTTTTGGGGCCTTCCAAAAGGTGGGGACAGGTGGGGAACTCCAAGGACCTGGAATATTACAAAGTCACTAAACAGAGGAGACTGGATCCTTGAGTGACTATGATTCAGACCTCCCCTAGTGACCCGCCCCTCAATGGACTGTGATGAAAGTGTAGGAAAAAGAAGTCTTCATTAGATTAGACTTTTTTTTAGATTTTAGAGTAGTTTGTTACAGTAGTGAGTGTTTCTTGATTAATACACACACTATGGTCAACTTCACATTTTAAGTCTTTTTAAGCTGTTAAAATAGATTTAACAGTTATTTAGAAACTCATTCTACTAGTGTGATTTTATTTTGACCTCTCTTTCACAGGGAATTTGTAATATTTCCCTATCCAATTAAGACTAACCAGTTCCATGTCTCAGTCATGCTGTTTTAATCGCTTACTCTCTTAGTTTTTCCTCTTCTTTTCCCTTATGTCCTCTTTTCTCCATTTCTTTCATCACTTTTCATGTTACTTCAGGGGATTATGCATCCTTCCAAATCACTCTGCATCCAATTAATATATAACTAAGGCTTTCCCAGCCAGCCTGCAGAGCCCTAAAAGTGTATACTCCCCTCTATCAACACTTTTGTCTTTTTGCAGTTTCTCCATCATACTTCCACTTTATTATAGTTGTGCACTGTGATTACACAAAATAAGTGGGCCTTTTTTTTTATGAAGTTACTGTTTCATACCAAATTATTCTTTGGATTGAATATATTCAGCCCTCCACTTCAATATAATGTATTATAGCTTTAATTAAACTGATTTTACTTCTATTAAATCATCGTCTCTCTAGTGGTGGGTGGGGGGCATGATATATAGACTAATATACTTATCATTTATGCAATAAATATTAATGAAGTGCCTAGATAGTTCTAGACACTGGAATGCAAAGTAGATAAAACCAACAAAAAGCTCTGAGATATGGAACTTACATTCTAGTAAAGGAAGACACAAAAAACAAATGCAATGTACAGATATTCAAAGGATACTACTTTCTTTGATGCAGGATTACGGTGTTGGTAGGTGGGAAGGATTGGGCTACAATTATCAATAAGATGTTGAGGAAAAGCATCATGGAGAAAGTGACATTTGGGTGGAGACCATCAGGGGTGAAATAGTGAGCCATTCCAGAATCTAGGAGAAGTATGTTGTATGTACAGAGAAGAGCAAATGCAAAGACCGAAAAACATGATTACCATGACTTGTTAATGAGCAAGAGAGAGGCCAATTTGGTTAAAATAGAGGATAATGATAGGAGATAATATCCAAGAGGTAGTGGGTGGCCAGACTGTTAGGACTTTTTTAAGGGTATGCTCTGATTCTGCCTTTTCAACTGTTAGGAAGCCATTGAAAGATTTTCAGCATAGTGACCTTATCCTACTTATGTCTTATCAGAACTAGTTTGGCTATTTTGATAGTAACCCGTAGTAGAAATGGGTTGGAAGGCTTTTGTAAATAGCTTGGAAGGCTTTTGTAAATAATCCAAGTATAGCCTGGAAGAGGACATTAGGAGTGAAGGTGTATCTTGAAACTATGGCTTGTAAGATTTGCTGGTGTATTGAGTGTGAAGTATGAGAAAAAGAGGCAAGGAATACTTTACATGTTATGTCATGAACAATGGGAAAGATAGTATTGCCATGAACTGAAATTTAGAACATGGCAAGGTGGGATATAAGAGGCTCTGTTTTAGAAATGTAAAATTTGAGATATTAAAGAGATAGGTGGACATATCAACTAATTGGGTGAACAGGAATCTGAAGTCTAAGGAAGAGATCTTGGGCTGAGGTAATACAAATTTGAAAGTTGTCAATGCAAAGTAGTACTTAAAGTATGAGGCTAGAATAACGTTGCCAAGCAAATAGGTGTAGACAGAGAAGAGAAGGAGACCATCTGAATTCAGATACACTCCCACATCAAGAGATAGGGGAGGTGGGAAGAGATTAGCTAAGGTGGATGCGTTAGTCAGGTCCTTAAGAGATATACCTTATTTGAGTTTGGAAATAACACTCTAGTCATAGTGTGGCAGACAGGTGGGAAGGGAGCAAGGTCAGGTGAGAGGTGATGAACACTGAACCAGGAATGTAGCAGAGTAGATGAAGAGGAAGCGTTTGATTTCATTATGACATAGGAAATGAATGTGATTAAACATAACCAAGTGGCCAGTAAAGTGACTAATTACATATGGAAGGTGATGGAAAGATCAGAATTCAGGTAATTTCCAGATATCTGATATATGTGTCAAAAAGATGTTGAGAATATAGGTGGAGGAGAGGCTTAGGAGGGGGTATGTCAGGTTTAGCTTTGTGTTCAGTGTAAGATGAATCTGTGGGATATCAAAGTGGGAATGGCTATCACAGTGTCAGAAACACGGGTCTGGAACTCAGGCATGAGCTAGTGCGTGAATACAGATTTGAACATCACTGACATATTTCTGATGGTTGAGATGTGGAAACAAACAGGATAACAAGGAGAGAAGGAGATAAAATCTCCAGGTATTGCTAGAAATATGCCAGTAGAATAAAATTGGATTATCTAGAAACCAATTATTAGCACTGCAATAACTAGAATCCTTTTTGTGTATGTGAGAGAGAAAAATAGTAGATTTTAAGAGGAATAACACTACCAGTCAGCACCTCAGTTATTTGAAAATAGTCACAACAGTCTGTATACCTGCAAATAAGTCCAAATCTGAGTGGTTTTATCTACTCTTATGAGAGCATAATGCAAAAACCCTTCCTATGGACAAACCTAAAACAACTCAAGATTTCAGTCATCGAAGAATAATGAAATTCATCCAATATATTCTATTTACAAAAGCAGGATGCCGAGTAGAAAATTTCAGAAGGCTTATTCCTACAGGTTATAAAAATATTTTCACAGTTAATTATGCCAGTTATTTACTTAATCAACCAAATCAATCAGTAAGTCAATTTATTCTCAATCTCTAAGGACATTAGTCTAAATTTTAGGGTGTGCTTATACGTGTATATGTGTGTGATATGTATGTGTGGGTGTGTGTGTACATATGTATATAATGCCTACACATAGCTTTTACATCACATCTGGCATAATTACAATTTCAAAGAATATGGTGTTAATGAAAATATGATGTAATTCTTTTTTGCTGAGAAAACAGCCAGAGAGCACAGTAATTTTCCACCTATCTGATTGATAGGCACGCTGTGATGGCAGTACCTCTCTGCACCTTGCTAGTATTCCAAAGGTTAAACAGACTTGAAGAAATAGCATTCATTTTGCGCTGTGCGACTTTCTACGTTATCACACTTTGTACCAATTTAATGCCATATCCCTAGATTCTTCAAAAGGAAAGAAGTGACACATTTCACAGGCAACAAGAAAGCAGAGATTCTGGGAAGCCTCTCTCCTGCCTGCTTTTCAGTTCCTTCCATGGTGACAGGTGCTCCCATGACTCTCTCAGCAGTCAAGATTTGGGCCACTGCAGAAATGGAAGGAGACTCAAGATTAGTCCTGACACTTAGAGCATGAGACTACCTTGCCAACTTCTCCTCCTTTTTTTTTTTTTTTTTTTAGAAAATCCACTTTTTTGGAATGACCCCCGTCTTGACCCACTCTGTACAAATAGGATTTTGCTAGATTTTTAACAGCTGATCTTAGAAAATTGTAGCTTCAGTTGATGTTAGTACAGAGAGACTTTGGGCATTTACTCCTGTGACAACAAAACAAAATATGGGGCTTAATCCTTCCTTACATTTCCTTCCTTGGTGTTAGATCTTTGGATCTTCTTCTTTTTTTTTTTTTTTTCTTTTTTTTTCAGTCCTGCTGTAGCACTGGCAAGCTGTGATTTCCTTCTGTTTTCTCTCAGGAGACTTCAGATCTATGCATCGAGGCTTTTCTTGAGGATAACTTCTAATTTGGAGTGCTTAGGAATGTCTCTTTCCTATAGAGAGAAATCACCCCTTCAGACTTCTATGCTTGCCTTCCCTCTTCTTGTAAATCGTTTCTAGCGTGCTCCAAAACTGCTTCTTTTAGATATATGTGATTCAGTGTGTATGTAAACTAGAGCTGGCAGGCAAGTTAGAGATCATGAAGCAGAGGTGCCTCATGTTACAGAGGAAGGAACTGATGTTCAGAAAGCAGGGGTGTGGCTCACGTCACACAGGCTGGTTAGTGGCAGTTTGGATTGGAACCCACATTTTCTGTTTTTCAATTTAGTATTCCATATTCGACCCCACCTCGGCAAAGCCAAGTGTTGCATGCTGTATATTCATGGATAAACAGGGGTTTTTTTTAGATGGCTTAGTGACCAGAGTTCTCTTTCTTTCTGACCTTCTAGCTTTCTGACAAGGGTGATGTGCACAGCATTTTGCTTCATTGCACCCAGGCCTTTCAGAGGTGTGTTACTTCTCCATATATGGAGGTGGGAGGAAAGAATGTGGAGAGGCAGCTAGAATATACTTAAAAATTTTTTTCTGGGGGGGCACCTGGGTGGCTCAGTTGGTTGAGCGTCCAAATCTTGATTTCAGTTCAGGTCATGATCTCACGGTTCATGGGTTCAAGCCCCTTGCCGGGCTCTGCTCTGACAGTGTGGAGCCTGCTTGGGATTCTTTCTCTCTGAAAAGAAACATAAATAAACTAAAAAACCCCAATCTAATTGTTGTTTATTTTTGAGAGAGAGAGAGAGAGAGAGAGAGAGACAGACAGACAGACAGACAGACTGCAAACAGGGGAAGGGCAGAGAGAGAGGGACACACAGAATCTGAAGCAGGCTCTGATCTGTCAGCACAAAACCCAATGTGGGGCTTGAACTCACAAACTGTGAGATCTTAACCTGAGCCAAATTTGGACACTTAACTGACTGAGCCACCCAGGTGCCCCTAGAAGATCCTTTTTTAGGGCTAGATTTAGGAAGGAGAGCATATCTCCCCTACCAGGAGATGCCAAATGTGACTTTTGATAGAAGAGCTTTGAAAAGTAAATAACAATGAAAAGACCTCTTCCATATTCCTCTCAACTTGAAAAACTCACAGGCACCTGTATACCATCAGGCACAGATTGCTTTTCTGAACTAGTTGAAGGCAGACAAAACTGGGTGCCTGAAGGCTTGGTTATCAATTCATTTTTTATTCGGATGTAATTTTATGCATTCAGAAATATAATATGAGAAGGATTTTATAAAAATATCTTTCCTAAAAAGGTGACAGCCATCTCATGGAGGACTGAAGATGGTAAAAGTCAAAGTGTTAAGTTTGGATCCTAGTTCTGCTTCAAAGCATGTGAACTCACACAGGTCAGATATCCCAAATTTATATTCTCATCTGAAAAATGTCACTCACGCAATGCTGCATGTATTTCACCTATCTGAAGAGAAAATTGGAATAATACATGTAAAGACACTGAACCTCGAGAAAGAAAATCTGTAACATCATTCCCAGTAAAAAGAATGTGATATATTCAAAATCATTCAACATATATTAAAATATTCCCAAGTAGAGATTTTATTTTCCTGCACATCTGAGGGCACATTTCCTGGCCTTTCTTTCCCCTAAGCCTGACCTGATATCCTGGCAGCAAGGGCCAAGCCAGATTTTATAAAGCTGGTATGTATACAATTTGGGGAGCCCTCTGAGGAAAAGAATACAATAATTGGCACAAAAGTGAATACTCATTTATAATGAGAAATCACAACAAATGGAAACAATTTTTTAAAGCTAATAAATATAAGAAACATTATATAATTTAAAAATAACATTTTGTATTCAGTAATTTATTAGCTGGTACAACTCGATCATTATATTTATTAACTACACTTTTAGCTGCATGCGTTTGATGACCTTTTCATATGACAACTTTATATAATCAATTTCTATGAAGATAACCTCTATTTAAGTCTTTTCTCTACATGGTCAATGACAATTTTTTTTCTCATTATTGAGAGTTGGTTTACACAAGATACATGACTTCACACACAGATGTTCTTGCTGTTTGCAGGACTGCTGTGGCTTAGTGCACTACAAGATGAAGAAGCTAGTATATTCTAGTGCTTGTGCTGCTGTAGGGTGGATAAATAATCATATATTTTGTGGTATTGTGTATATTTGACTCAATTCAATGAGAATTGGGCTTATAATTTTACATATCTAATGATTTTAAGAATTATTTTCAGACTAGCTTTTGGAGTTTTACACTTCAAACCTCATTTTTTTCTCCTCTACCAATGTAGTTCTGATGTCAGAGGTCTTAGAACATGACCTATCATGATTCTATGTCTGGTCCTACATTTTGGGGTTAACTCATCAGGACATTTGTCAGTAGAGGGTGTTCTTGGGAGCCATTCCTACAGGAGAATAATTAACCTAACTTCAATATATAAATAAGAATCATATAAATATAACCCAATAAACCAAACTAAAATATATCCTTATCTCAACTTCTATTAGTTGGCTCCCTAGATCATCTGGGGACCTCCAATCCATCAAAACAGGAAGGAAATGGGTATACAAGAGAAGTTACAGTGGAAAGAGAAATCAATCTTAACTAATTGTGATTAGCATGTCTTATATAAGTTCTAGAAGAACATCTGACTATATTAGAACATTACTGGTGCTCCTTCCTTGGAAGTACGGGTCCTAAAGCTTCCTGACCTTGTACGTTGCTGGCAGAATTCCTTATCACAGAGTATGTGCCTGTCTTTCAGTTATTGCATCTTTGTTACAAACTGCCTATATATGTTTTCTAGGGCTTACATAACATATTTAAACAAACTTGGTAGCTTAAACCAATAGATATTCTTTCATAGTTGTGAGACCCAAAGTCTGAAATCAAGGTATTCATAAGACTTCACTGTGTCTGACGGCTGTAGGAGAGCCTTTTTCCTTGTCTTTTCCAGCTTCTGGTGGTTGCACGCATTCCTTGGTTTGTGGCTGCAAAACTCCAGTCTCTCCCGCTGTTTTACATGGCCCCCTTAGGGGTCTGTGTCTGTCCTTTACCTCTATCTCTTATAAAGACACTTGTGTTTGGATTTAGGACACACCCAGATGATCCAGGGTGATATCATTGAAACTTCTTTAATTTAATTACATATACAAAGACCCTTTTTCCAAATAAGGTTGTATTCAAGGGCCACCATTCAATCCACTGCACTGCCTTTAACATATATCATTTGGGAACAGTTAGGATGTGGGTCCTAACATGTCAGACAAAACTTCCACTGTTTGTGCATTTGTTTTCTGAAATTTCAAATTCATCCATTTTTTTACATTTTAAGCCAGGGGACCTTCCAAAAATAATTACCAAGTATTTTTGAACCCAGTTCTCCTAAATCACTCAATGTATAAGCAGACTTTATTTTTATGCCTCAATATGTCAGGATCTGTAAATCAAGAGGACCCAAGCACAACTGGAAACCTTACATATATTAGGAATGGCTACTCTGGTTTCAAAGACAATAGACACGTGGCCAGCCAGTGGCTTTATAATATTGTGCGTTTCTATGTGACAGAATGTGGTTCCCCTGTGGAAACGTTTATTAGTAGGAGATGTAAGTGCAGATGTATTCTCTAATGGATGTTATGGGGCAGCACTCTCTGTCTGGTTCCACAGAATCTGTGACTTAAGGCTACACTAAAACAAGTTTATGAGACCTGCAGGCGAGCTCAGTGGCAAGATTACAGTCAAATCTAGGGATATATTACTAGGATGTGGACACCCATGAAAAATAACAATTGCGAAATTGTGTTAGGATGTGTGCTGAAACATTCCCTTCTGACATTCTCTGAGCAATTCATCTGTAGCATGTTTTTATCAGACTGATTTCCATCGCCAGGTAGAAAGGTAGAATGAGGATTAGGTGTGGGCAGGGGTAATAAAGAAGCAGTAAGCTTTTCAATGCGTGGCTTTCATTAACACGATACTAATTGGCGATCATAGATACCTCATTTTGATAAAGCAGTTGGTCACAAAAGTCTCACAGGATTTTTAAAATGTATTTTTAAAAGATGCTTTGTTTATCTTTGGCAGATCATTTTCTTCATAACAGCCAAGGTTAAACTGTAAGCATGCTGTGCAGTCATTTGTAGGTTCTGTGTACAGTGAATGTAAGCTGGCTGAAAGATACAGGGATCTTAGAACAAGTGGAATTGTAAAGTCAGTATCTTTAGTGTTTTGTTTTGTTTTTGGTCAGGTTTTGCACCTATACTTTGTTACTTGAAACTATCATCAGGAAAACATGAATTTTATTTTACAGTAAGATTATATCCTTACTCCTACTCTTAAGGTGTGTAGAGCTTGAAAGCCAAAACAGCACTTGGGGAGCTTATATTTTATTTATTTATCCATTTCTTACACAAGTATTTATGGAGCTCCTAATATATGTTAGCAATGCAGAGTTTCATTTGGAGCAAAAAAATATTAAACAAATTTACATACCTTGAGTAATGAACCTTTCTGAAGTAGGGAAAGAGAAAATAACACTATTCATTTGCCTTTATTCATTAGATATTTATTAAGTGCCTCCTGTAGGCATTGTGTTTAGGCTGCAACCCCAAATAAGATGAAATACTTACTCTTATTCAGCTTACTCTCTGCTTGGAGAGAGAGCATGACCATCAACTTTTAAGGTATAGAGTGGTAAGTCCAGGTTTTATGTACAGGTTGAAATGAAAGCACAGAAAAGGGTATCAAAATTGACCTGTGAATCAAAAATGTCCTCTCAGAGAAGGCAGAACTTAAGCTGTATTTGGAAGAATGGATTTGAGTTAGATAATAAAAGAGTGGAGCCAAGAACTAGGCTGTGGAAGTTACTCAAGTAAAAACATGGTGGTTTGATACCTTATTACCATGTTGAAAACACCCAATGTAGGGAATTTAATAAACATTTTTTGTAGCACTCTCCAATATAAATCTCCCAAAGTTGGCTTGGTAAAATTCAGGCATAGGATTCACTGCCAATGGAAATAATTAAGAGCTTTGAAGATAGAGTAATAAATAGGAACAACCAACTGAGTGCTACAGTAGGAGTATAGATGAGAATTAGCTCTGATAGCTACATACCTTACAAACCTCACAATTTCTCCTTATGGTCTGTAGCCAGACAGCAATGTCAGAGTCACTGCACAATGAAGTTTCAGAAAGATGCACACATCAATATATATAGCTCAATAAAATCATCTGCTACATGGGCAATGCTGGCCAAAAAACAAATAGACTGAACTTTCTTAATGGTGTTTTTGTAGGCAAGCAAGTTTTTCTTAGCATCATTTCTGGAAATACATTTGGTAGAGGAGAGAGGAGGATCAAATTGTATTGTGGACCTAATATTGGAATGTATAAAAAAATAATACTAACACTGTATGGGAGATGCACAAGTAAGAGAGAATATAATTGTGGAAGGATTATAAAAACGTTCTACTGTAATCCTGGCACAATATAAAAGAGGGAGAGAAAAAAATGACAAAACAAAATCCAGACAAATGTAATTATCAGTATACATTTATATCTGAGTGCTCAATTGGCCAAAGTCTGAGAAGGTTGTATAATGGCTGCAATACAGAAGTTTGGCGCACAAGTTCTGCAACTGCCATTTATGACCACTTACTTCACAAGGCTATTGGGAGGAGCAATAAATATAAGAGAAATTCCACCGTGCTATATAGCCTGGCAAAATTAGGTGCTTTAATAGGTTAAGTGAGTCAGTGCTAAATCAATACAAAAAAATAGATGATTTGGGTTCATAGGCTGGTCAGCCAAGTTTATTTCCCAGGCATAGATCTCCCTACAAAGAAAGCAATTAATATGCTCACCCAATCAGGATGGTGCCTTTATAGGCAAGAGGGAGCAATGAAAATAAATTTCTTATAGATTTCTAAAGATTTCATCTGATAGGTACTATTACCTGTAAGACCAAATACAATCTATACTATGTTTTGTTCAATACCAAGTAATGATGAGCTTCTCATACTGAATTGTAGGAATCATACTGTGTTCTGTTAAGGTCACTGTAAAATTTCCAGAGTCATAAAGGGGACTGGCCCAAGTTTTTCAGCCAATAACAGTATTATCTTGGGCTATTAGGACACATCCAATTTTGTAGGTCACAGGTTTTAAAGGATTCTGCCTTGTGTTAATTCACCTGTATTTTACAATCCTCTTCAGACCAATCAAATTGGACCTGGCCTAAAAGCCACAGTACACACAAAAATGAATGTCTTGTACTTGAAAATAATGATTAAATAGCACAGGATTATATCTTATCTGTGCTTGTAAGTAAGAGAGAAAGTGATACAGAACTGGTACCCTTTCAGTAGTCTTAAGGAACAAAAGAGGAGAGGGCATTTTAGGAAGCGGGAATAGCAAGGGCAAAGCTTCTGAGTGGGGGATGGACTATAGGGAATGTATGGGAGGGGATGGAGGGGAGTTTAGAAAAATCACCCAGGAGCCAGATGATGAGTTCAATTGTTATCTTTCAGGTAATGGGATCCTTGAAGGACTTTTTGTAAGAAAATAATTATGGGAATGATTTTGATCCATAAGAACATTTTGCCTCTGGAAAAATCCTGAGTTAATTCCTATAAAACATTACTAACCATATACAACAGGAGTGGCGTGAATATCCTAATTCAAATTTTACAAACTTGTATTAAACTACTTACTGATAAACACTCACACATATCATTTTATTTATTCCTCTCAATATTCCTAAAGGGAACAAGTATATTGTGACCCCCTTTTTACTGATGAGAAAATTGGGAATCAAAGTGGTTAATTTTCTTGTGTGAGGTTAGAGTCAAAGTCACATTACAGAGACTGGAATTCTGATCTGGTGGGGCCAGATTAAGGGTGTAACTTACTAACAGCTTTGTCCTGATTTTCTAGAAAAGTTCACCAAGCCCTCTAATAGGCACTCTAGGATGCTGAAGGCTTATCAGTGACCTTATAAACTATTTATTTTCAGTGGAAGAAAATAGACTTGCATAAATATTTTATTTATAGTTTAATTTGTATAATATCAATGGAGAAAGTAGGTGTTATTTTAGTGGATAAGACTTTAATAACAGTCAATAGTAAACTCTTTATGTATAAATGTGTATATAGAAAAGCAAATGGCCAAGGGAAGCCTAGACTATTTTAAAGAATGAGGGGCACCTAGGTGGATCAGTCATTTATGCGTCTGACTTCAGCTCAGGTCATGATCTCATGGTTGTGGTTTGTGGGCTTAAGTCCTGCATCGGGCTCTGTGCTGGGAGCTTGGAGCCTGGATAGACCCTGCTTCAGATTCTGTCTCCCTCTCTCCCTGACCCTCTCCAACTCATACTCTGTGTGTGTCTCTCTCTCAAAAATAAATAAACTAAAAATAAGAATAAAAATAAAAAAAAGAATGAGATTATGTTCCTAGAAAACTTTAAGCATTCATGTGAAATATTTGGAAATAATAAATGTCAAATTCATAACCTTTGTATTGCCATTTCCTTCTGAGTATGCTGAGTATGCTTTTCCTCTGGATATCTGATCGACCCTCTCTACCGTCTTCAGATGTCTGTTCAAATAGGAACCTTCTCTTATGTAAAATGGTAGCTTTTCCACCCCTGGAGCTTCCTGTCTTCCTGTTAAGACTTTTTTTTTTCCCCCACAGCGTGTATCTTACTAGCTTACTATGTAATCAGTACTGTCTATGATTTGTTATTGCCTACCTTATCTACTGTAAGAGAAGCTTGATGAAGGCAGGGAGATTTGCTTCTTTGGTTTTCTGATGAATCCCCAGCCCCTAGAAAGTTTCCTGATGCATAGTGTGTGTGAAGACAACATTTGTTGATCATATGAATTAATTAAAATAGGTACCAGGGGAGCTGGTAGAAATTCTATATGGCAGCAGAAATCAAGGCAATGTCAATTGGTCATATGATAAACACCAGATCCAAGAAGCAGAATAGAGAGCTGACAAAGAGACTCGTGCTTATTTGGAAACTATACAAAATGGTGCCATTGTACATCATTAAAAAAAGTAGACTATTCACTTATATAGTGCTGTGAAAATGGATTTTATAAATAGAAAAAAGGAAATCTGTACATGACCCTAGTCCCCAGTGAGTTCCAGATAGGTTAGATAGGTACAGGTGAAATAAAAATTATAACTTATAGCAAAAATTATATTTATGATCCAGGATTAGGGAAGAGTTTTTTATGCATGACACAAAAGGCAAAAAAAATCATAAGAAAAAAAGATAAATTTGACAACATTAAATTAAAAATCTAGTCTTCCAAAGTTACCATAAATAAAAGTGAAATGATGAGCGACAAACTCTAAAGATATTTGCCACACAAAGCTGACAAAGAATTAGCATCTAGAACTTATTTTTTTTAAACTACACATCATAGAGAAGATATCTCAATAGAAAAAAATGTGCTAATAACAACACTTTATAGAAGAGGAAATACATGAAATGGCAGCCTTCTTCATTGTCAGCCATGGGAGGCAAATTAAAACCACAGTAAGATGCTCTTTCATGCCCACCTGTTTGACAAAAATGAAAGAGGCTGGCAAAGTCAAGTATTGACAGTGATGTGGAGGATCACTACTACTCCAAAGTATACTGTTGATGTAAGTTAAGGCAACGTTTTGGAGAAATTTTGGAATTATTAATAAGATATTGCATTACCATTAACTGGTGTTAATGTTAAATAAAATATTTAGTATAATTAAATATAAACATCCAGTTCTTCTACCTAGCCCATGGGGGATTAAATTCTCCTGCTGCTTTAATAGCTGTAAGTCTTATACAGGAAAATGAAATGTGAGTGGAAGTGGTGTACTTTGTTTCCAAGTCAAGTGCGTAAGTGTTACACAATATTCCATGCACTCTCTTGTTCTGCTCCAGGGACCATGTGAGCATATGGTGAAGTAACTATCCTCAATCCAGAGCCTGTAGCTGAATGACGACAGCTAACTTGGAGCATCACCTGAACAGCAAACATATATGAGCACATCCTTAACTATTGGGTGTAAAGCTACTGAAATTGTAGAATTATTTGTTGCTGCAACATAACTAGTTTATCTTGGCTAAGAGTCCCTATAATCCAGAAGTTCTAGGTCTGTATAAGGTACCCAGTGGAAACCCTTGTAAACATATGTAAGGAGACATACATAGTGAAGTTCTAAATAGCAAATATTTTTAATAGTAAAAGTTTAGAAACAGTTTCAAAATCCATCAATAGGAGAGAAAAATTGGAATATAGGCATACAGTGGAATGTGGCAGTGAAAAATGAATAAATTGGACTCACATGTATCAATAAAGATGAAATTTAAAAGTATAATGTTAACCAAAACAAGCAAGTTAATCAGAATACATATAGTAATTTCCATTCTGTATGTATATATACTTTTAGATAATGTAAACACTTGCAAAACAATACTAAATATTCTTTAGGGATGGAGATTTACATTAAAATGACAAGAAATACATAGAGGTGTTAAATATCAAATTCAAGAGAAATTCAAAGAAAATGGGATTGAGGATGGGTTCACCATAGGTTTTAATTATAATGAGGATATTTATTTCTGAAAATGAGTGAAAGGCATAGGCAGAATTGTATTATTCTCTGTAACTTTTGCATATCTTAATATTCTTACTAAGGAAAATACTCACCACTTACAAAATATGCAAGCAATAATGGAATATCTTGCAAACTTAGCTCTGTACTATGGACTGATTTTTTTTTTTAATAAGGAAGCTTTAGGAGATAAATATACCCCAAAGAAGAAAGGTCCAAATATAGTTAAAGATATTCATTGGAGATTTCATATGAAATGTCCTCCCAAATTCTGTTAAACAACAGTATATGGAAATGGAAAAATAAATGAGGAAAGTCTGTGGGACTTATAGGAAAGTAAGAGCCATTGATTGACATTTAAATACATAGATGCAATTTGTATGTGTTAATCAGAGTAGACTAGCTGATATAGAAAATAAACCCCAACATTTCAGTGGCTCACCTCGATAGAAATGTATTCCTTGTTAACATAGAACCTCGTCTGGGTATATGGCAAATAGACTTCTATGAAGTAATTCAGAGACCAATGCCTCCTCCATTCTGTGGCTCCAGCCTCTTCCATGTCCCTCTGACTTCTTTCCTTTCTGCCAGGGGGATGGAGAAACATGAAGGGTCACATGGTTGGGTTTAGAGATCAGCCTTGGAGGTGGCATAGACTTTCATCCTATTCCAGTGATCCAATATTAGAAACAGAGTCACATCTGACTTTAAACGACGCTTAAAATGTAGTCCAAGGGAAGAGTGAAGTGAGTTTGGTACATGCTTAGCCAGTCATGGCCATACCATATTTATTAAAAATGGTGAAATGGCATCATAAACAAAGGGCCGGATTCTGATCATCAGTAATATATCATCCAATGGGCAGAGTCAGGATGAGCTAGAACACTAGTCAATAAGAACCAATTAAATTTTCTTGTAAATAATTAGATGCTTGATATTGCAAATAAACCATCAAATACATCATCAAAGAAAAATAACTGTGAATTTCTTTATACATGTTTTATGTATTAAGATGGTTTCATTTTTAATACCTCGAGGACGCACCATCAATTATCTCTTTAGTGCTTAGGGCCCCTGAATAAATGTTCCCTTATCTTAAACCTTTCCAGGCTGGATATTTATGAGGAAAAAATGCTAACCAGCTGTGGAATGGAGGACTGCCATGGAGCGTCCAGTATGTTAAGCACAGACAGGCAGTAGAATGGGCAGAATGACAGCAAGGAATATTGAACGTGGAGTTTTGAAATATAGGCCACATCTTAGGGCTGACTTCCCTAGTCATGGGGTTGGAAGCCATTTTATCTATCTTTATAAAATTTACTCCAGGATACAATGAGGGGACAGGACTAAATACTTTCTGATACTCTGCAGTGGTGAAGATAGTTTGTTAGGTACTCTAACCATAATCCTGTCCACATTACAAACAGTAATTCAACAAAATTTGGCTCTTCCTGAGCAAAGCTAGTGGGTAGCTAGCAAGCAGATCCAATAGGGGGATAGCATTTGAAAGGCTTCATGCAAGGTTGACTCAATTACTTTTTTTTTAGGGCATGCAGTGAAGAAAGAACAAGAATTTTTCAGTTGTATCTGCATATATCTAAGTAGCACATTTCAAGATTTGTGGAATCTTTCAATTTCATACTCCCTAAATGTTATTTTTGGTGATTTGTTTTTCTCCAACAACAAAGTATCATCAACATATTTATTTTGCTTATTTTCTGATTCTTTCCATTGTAGTATAAACTCAAAGAAGGCAGACATTTTTATATGTTTTCTTAATGTTGTGTTCCCAGCACCTAGAACAGTACCTGTCATGTAATAGGATACTCACTAAATATTTATTAGATGAGTAAATAAATTATGAACTCAGGGAAACATGAGAATCATTAGGAGAGTTTCGAAGGAGGCAGAGATTAACATTTTTTTACAGTTAGGATCTATGAATATCTATTTGAGAACAGGGAACTGAGTTGTGCACTGCTTTTCTAACTCAGGGGAAATAAATCAGGCCTTGAGAAGAACATACCCTTTTGGGGGCAATTTTTTTGTTTGAAACTTTTAAAATCTCTTCTGTCACTTAAAATTGTCATAAAAGATGGATAACTTCACATGAAATCATTTCAATAGCGCCTATTCTAACAATGTTTAAATATGAAGTTAACAGACTTTCATTTGTAAGTTTCAGACAGAATTTTCATGAGGATTCTAATAGAATTCAAAAGTAACAAACACAAATGATTTTTAATCTGCTCAGTGTTAAGTAAGGTAATAGTACCACACAAGGTTCCACATTCCCTACTTTAACATCTAATTATCAATGTTTATATATTATTCCAAGTTCTCATTCATCTAACTCTACACCACTATTTAATCATGATGGATTGTGATAACAGCATCGTTTGTGGTGCAGGCCATGATCTGCTATGATTCTTCTGCAAAATTATTATGATGAATCACACTTGTCAATGATTTTTGAATGAGACAAATCCAAAACTAATTTGCTATCTGCAATCCAGATGTAATTGGCTATGTATCATAAATCACCATGAAAATATTCTTCAGTTTCATTTCTGTCAACAAGCAAAAGTGTTCTTCATAGTTCACTCCCCAAGAAAAGCAATAGAGTATAATTAGAAGGGAAGGGAGAGACTGCAGAGTTGACGTGAATATAGAAAAGAGAAAATGCCTGAATCAAATTGGCTGCACAAATGAATCTGTTATCAAAATCATTATAAATTGCATCTCTCCATTTTTGGTCCAATACTAAGATAGCCACAAAATATTTATCTTCAGACTAAATTATAGAAATTAAACAATGCTTACAGAGTGCACTAGAATTTGAAAATTACACTTATTTATTTTGAAATAGATGGAGGTTCAGTTACAAAATATTGAGGGGAACAAATGTGAATTTCACTATTGCAATATAGGAAGCATAAGATTTTTAAAAAATGTTTTATTCACTGGAGGGTGTCTTAGTGATCAATTAACTATGAAATAAAATATAGACTATGGTTTCATAGAGTCCAGAAAGTTTTTATACCAGGGCATAACAACTACAGTGCTGATTCGGGTGGGGGGCGGGGGGAGTGTGTGTGTGTGTGTGTGTGTGTGTGTGTGTGTGTGTGTGTGTGTGTTGTGATCTATATAATGGATATTCTTGTTTGAAATAGGAAGTAGTTGAGAAATTCAGCATGAGTATAAACATATCATTCCTATTTTTTAACAAATGATTTAAAATGCTTATTTCTCAGTAGTGAGTTAGTAGCCTTTTCCTCCTGTGTATGAAACATGGCACTCTTCCTTAGGCAAATTTCCAACATCAGTATAATACATCCTTTCTAAATATATGAAAAAAGCCATTTTGACCAATCAAAACTCAAAAGATATAAATAGACCCCCTTCTCAGAAGGAATCTTCTCTGAGCTGAAATGTATCTAATCACAAATCTTGTTTCTCTTCCCTATAATGCATTTCTTTTTGCTATTCTTCATCGAATTCATGCTTCCAAACTAATCTCACATAATAACACCATTAAGAATACTTAGCACTTACGTAGTGCATGCCATCTTCCAAGCACTGAACAAGCATTAAAGAATTAGTGCACATTGAAAGAAGTCAGCAAAAGTATGGAACTTTTGAGTTCTTATAAGATGGGTAAAAATTGTTCATTATTAATTTTTGGATGATGTGGTTTGTTTAATCTGTTTTATAAAATATTTTTTCCTTGTCACATAGGAGGAATAATGTTCACAGAGGGGAAGTATATGAGCCTATAACTGGCTTTTACAGATGATTAAATGCTGGGGTTGAAGCCGAGGCTTTTGATAACTGCTAGAGCCATTTATGACCTCATATACTACTCCACTGTGGGACATTAGGCCTTAAATAACATCAACCATGTGCTTTTATTGAAAAGAAGAGAAAGAAAAATAAAATTCCCTTTCAGATAAAGGAAAAAAAATACATGTAGAGGACCCCCTTATAGAAAAGTCATAAATATACATGAATAAAATTATATTTAGTGAAGGCCTGGAACCCAGGGTATCACTTGTCACCTGTCTGGATAGCCTTTGGATAGAAAAGTTATAAAGGGATATTTCTTTTATCTATGGGCATAAAAGGTACCCTGGGATTTATAATAGTTCCTGGCATTAGTCACTGCTCTACAGAGGACTCTAACCTCCACACAAAGTGACTCGATGCTTCCATTGAACATGGTCTCTCTAAGTGAACATTTTGCCCAAATCACATCTAAAATTACTACTGGATGGATAATGTGTGCCAAACATCTACATAGTGGGAAGCATATTTAGGAGGCAAATGTGGCTAAAGATGTGCCAGGAAAAAAGGGAAAATCATGTATATTTCTCTAAAAGGTATCTAGCAGAATGTAAAGATTATCGTTCCTCAGGTTGTCAATTAAAATATGTTCATTGGATTCTTTTTTTAAATTTTTTTATAGTTTATTTATTTTTGAGACAGAGAGAGACAGAGCATGAATGGGGGAGAGGCAGAGAAAGAGGGAGACACAGAATCTGAAGCAGGCTCCAGGTTCTGAGCTGGCAGCACAGAGTTCAATGTGGGGCTTGAACCCACAAACCGTGAGATCATGACCTGAGCCGAAGTCGGCCGCTTAACTGACTGAGCCACCCAGGCACCCCTGTTCATTGGATTCTTAAATCTTGCTATATTTTTCCTGACCTTTAATCTACTACTGAATGACATTTCTCTGATAAAAAAAAAAAAAAAAAAAAAAAAGAAGCCTAGGAGGAAGACCTACATGAGAATATAAATAGAGAATCCATAAGAAGTAACAAACAGCTCTGGAATAAATGTGTATTTATCATAATAATAGGAATAGGAATAATAACTGTACTGAATTCTCTATACACATTATCTCTTTTACTCATTATAACAGTCCTATCAAGAAAATTTCATTATTATTCTTAGTTTACAGATGAGAAACTGAGCTAAGAAATTGGATTTAAAGACTTTAGTCAGCTCCCAAGTGGAAGAGCTGAGGTCTGATTCTATTGTTCACACTTTTATTACCATGACATGCCTCAGCAATCAGTGATTCAATGCTCATATGTACAACTAACTCATTGGCACGCACTTTACACATATCGAGTCATTATCAAAGTCTTATAGATTAACCCTGAAAAAGGTGGAGTCCTAGAGAGCAAGGGGCTAAACTAAAATTCATATTCATATTTGTCTGATGCTAACACCTGTGCTTGTTCTAAATACATGCAAGTAGTTTTATAGTTTTAGATTCAGAAGAAACCTCTGTAGTACAGGCCTCTCAGTTTCACATGCACTGAGGAAAAGATCAGCGATCTGCCGGAAGTTCTGTATAAGGTAGTGTCAGGGCTCAGATGAAAATTCCTTTATTTTTGAAGTGAGAGTAACTTTTTCCCCCATAATTGATAATGTTATCTCTCAATAATGCAAAAAGTGTTTCTAAAGATAAAGCAATAACTATTTGGGAAGACAATTTACATTTACACGCAGGACAAGAGTAATACCATTGAGTCTAATGTCAGGGAATTAATGATTAATACCTAATACTGCTAATTCCATAAGTATGCATAAAGATTCTAAAATATAATCAAAGATGGTCAAGCAACTGAACTGCATGATTACATTTAGATGTACTAATAGCTCACATTTTTTTTTAGTGCTTATCATACGCAAGGCATTGTATTAACTCACTCCTCACCACATCAAATGATGCAGGCACAATTATTACTCACATTTTACAGGTGGGCAAATTGAGGCACAGAGGGGTTAAGTTGCTCAGTGTTACCAGGTGGTTAATGTTGGAACTGCTAACCTGGCTGTCTGAATCCTTTTCTCATTCATTTGTCTGAAACTGCCACTTGACTCTATTACTCTTCGTTTTCAGCAGTGATTGGAATTTTAATGCCCATGGATTTCTCCTGGTTCCGAAGGAATATGCAAAGATTTTTGAAAAGATGTACATGAGCCTAGATACACTTCTAAAGAAGATGCTTTAGATGGTCTGAAAATGTTATCACTTAGGCTACTACTTAGCACCTAATTTAATCAATGTTGTTTGAAGTAGATGAATGTTTCAAACTAGGAATAATGTGTCTGCCTAGAGTAGCACTGAATTATTCTAATAATCTCTCTGAATAGAAGAATAACACCCACAAAATGATTTCCTTTCTCTTCATTCAGATTTTCTTGGTATTGTAAAACTGTTTCTTCAGCTTCTGTGATATATCTAAATTATGAGGAATGATGATGTACATTATTATTAACAAATGCATAGTTATTTTTCATAGTCTTCTAATCAAAGGTGCATCTACAATTGAGGCTCATTTGTGATTTGTAAAGCAGTTCTCATTTTTCTGTATAGGCCCTTTCATTGCAAAGTGCTTCATTAGCCTCTTATTCTTAAATAGGAAATTTCCTACAGTAAAATGTTAAGGATGTAAATTTGATATCATAGGCAGATGTGCAAAAATCATTGATATTCTAGTTAACATAAACACCATTCTACAAATAAGTTGTTGGATGGCTCTGCTTAGTGCTATAAATGGCTGTCTCATACAGCTGCCCACACTTCTCTGTAGCTTGATAGGATATGAGTGTGATATGTGTACCTATAAGCATTTTTCCCTGAATAGTAAGTTTCTGCTTCTCAAGCATGTGCCCAATAAATATAGTGCGTGGGAAAAACTGGAGAGTTAATTTACCTTGATGTGCCTCCCTGATGTAACAATGGAATACAGTATAACCTGAGAGTTGCATTCATGTTGACCTTTTAACATGTTATTTTTTATCTGATATATGGATATTGGTTTATTTTTTGCCACAAAAGTGTCATAAAAAGTAGTACAGGGCCTCACTGGCCCATAATAATAAGTCTTTACTAAATTTGTGCTTTCAGGTGGTCAGCAATTGGCTCTGCTAATTTTGGTGGTACTCAATTCATTTCTGGGTAAAAGCAGGCTAGATTATCTGGATGACTGGGTCAGCTTCACTCTGCTCCACACCTCCATCTTCTTATAGGCAGGACTTGTCTGTCCTTCTCATGCTGATGGCTAATGGCAATAGCAAGGACAAATACTGTTGTAGCAAATCATTCTGAGCTTCTGTTTGCATCACGTTGGCTATCAACTCCCTGGCCAGGACATGAGACATGGCCAAGCCCAAGGGAGGGTAGTTATATCAATACTTCCTACACCTACCCTGGGAAAGCTTTGAAAAGTTATAGAGCAGAGTGTTGCAGGTACAGGGAAAGAGACATGATTGGATCTATTAGCACAAGTTAGTATAGTTTTCACTCATAGCTTCAATTACTTAATAATGTCTAATACACAAAAGTTGCTCAACTCTATCCCACACCCTCAATATGATCCAGTTATAGCATTAATCTCACAAGGTCTAAAATCTTACAATCTTAAATGGGTTTGGATGTGGGTTCTTTTGATTTGGAGAACTACAAAAAAAGACAAATTGTCCCTAAACACTCAAACTGTGTGGCAGATTATATCTTTAAAAATGGTCTCAGTAATACTTCTGGGAGAACCCAACCACTATGTTGTGAGTAAGCCAAGTCCCCACGGAAAGACCATGTTAAGATGTACCCAATAGGTAGAGCTAAGGTCCCCACTAGCATTTAACACCAGGCATCTTAGCGAATAAGCTTTCAGATAATTATGGTCCCTAGCTTTCAGTCCTCCAACTGAGATGCCAAAGATTGAATAGAGAGAATCTATCTCTAATCTTTCTAGCCAAAATTCCTGAACCACAAAATCCATGAACACAATAAAGGTTTGTTTTGTGCCACTCAGTCAAGGAGAAAATAATTACAAAATCCACTTTCCTATGAATAAAGAAAAATAAGGGACTCTAGCAGTCACCAGTCCATATCAATTCTGAAACACTTCCAGGCAAAATGTTGTCAGGTTCCCCTACCCTGGAGTGGGGTATATTTCTTGATTCTACCTTGATTTTGTAATCTGAGAATGACTAAGCTCCTTTAAAACATGCTACTAGTTTTCTTTTTCAATATTACTTTGGCTATTTGGGGTCTTTTGTTGTTCCATACAGATTTTAGGATTGTTTGTTCTAACTTTGAGAAAAATGCCAGTGCAATTTTGATTGGGATTGCATTGAATGTGTAGATTGCTTTGGGTAGTATTGACATTTTAACAATATTTATTATTCTAATCCATGAGCATGGAATGTTTTTCCATTTCTTTGTGTCTTCTTCAATTTCCTTCATAAGTTTTCTATAGTTTTCAGCATATAGATCTTTTACATTTTGGTTAGGTTTATTCCTAGGTATTTTATGGTTCTTGGTGAAATTGTAAATGGATCAATTTCTTGATTTCTCTTTCTGTTGCTTCATTATTGGTGTACAGAAATGCAACAAATTTCTGTATGTTGATTTTGTACCCTGAGACTTTGCTGAATTCATGTATTAGTTCTAGCAGCCTTTTGATGGAGTCTTTCAGGTTTTCCATGTAGGGTGTCATGTCATCTGCAAAAACTGAAACTTTGACTTCTTTGCCAATTTTGATGCTTTTATTTCATTTTGTTGTCTGATTGCTGATGTTAGGACTTCCAGCACTATGTTAAACAACAGTGGTGAGAATGAACATCCTTGTTTTGTTCCTGATCTCTGGGGAAAAGCTCTCAATTTTCCCCCATTAAGGATGATATTAGCTGTGGACTTTTCATATATGGCTTTTATAATATTTAGTTATCTTCCTTCTATCCCAAATTTCTTGAGGGTATTTATTAAGAAAGGATGCTGTATTTTGTCAAATGCTTTTTCTGCAAACAATCAACAAAACTAAAAGGCAACTGATAGAATGGGAAAAGCTATTTGCAAATGACATATCAGATAAAGGGTTAGTATAAAAAATCTATAAAGAACTTACCAAACTCCACACCCAAAAAACAAATAATCCAGTGAAGAAATGGGCAGAAGACATGAATAGACAGTTTTTCAAAAAAGACATCCAGATGGCCAACAGATACATGAAAAGATGCTCAATGTCACTCATCATCAGGTGAATACAAATCAAAACCACACTGAGATACCACCTCATATTCATTGGAGTGGCTAAAATTAACAAGTCAGAAAACAGAGGCTGGTGAGGATGTGGAGAAACAGGTACCCTCTTGCACTGTTTGTGGGAATGCAAACTGGTTTAGCCACTCACGAAAAGAGTGTGGAAGTTCATAAAAAAATTAAAAATAGAACTACCCTATGACTTAGCAATATCACTACTGGAAATTTATTCAAAGGATACAGAAGTACTAATGCATAGGGCACTGTATATAGCAATGATTTCAACCCAAAGCATTGGGTGGGTGGAGGAGAGGGGGGAAATGGGTGATGAGCACTGAGGAGGGCGCTTGTTGGGATGAGCACTGGATATTGTATGTAAACGATGAACCACAAGAATCTAATCCAAAATCCAGGACTCACTGTACACAATATATGTTAGCCAATTTGACAATAAATTATACTTAAAAAAAAACAAGCTAGTAGTGCTTTTGCAAATACAACTATCTTGAAAACTACGTGGGTTTTCTATATAGCGATTTGAGTTCACTGCATACACCACACGCTGCATCCCAAATGTTTTTGACACATTCCTCTTTCTCTAGATTTAGTTCCTGGTGGTTTTGATGTGTCAAGCTGCTGTGCAGTTACACAATTAAGATTCCTAGGAGTTTATGTGTCCAGCTCAGAAGGTCTACAAGGCACCAATTTAATTCATCCACAGGTCTCAACAAAAAACTCTCAAAGATCCTTGTTCTTGAGGTAAAGTGTTAATATGATAATCTTTTATTTGTTTGAGAGGCTGGAGATGTGAATGGTTTTATCTTCCACACTAACAATTTCCAAAATTTCTGAGCTCTCCACACTCCCACTACATATTGCTTGGAAATTGGCCTGTTTATTAGTCTTTATTTTTCTTGTAGAAACTTACCATGAACAGCTAAAAGCAACAGGAGGGTGTTCTAAGTACTTTCCTTGGCAGTTCTTAAGTAAAGTCCCAAAGTTCATTAGGTACAGATTCTAATTTCTTGGTTGCATGTAACAGTTTTACTAAATGTGACACAATGTTATAACACAGGTCACCATAAGTCACTTTTCCTGTTGTAGTTTTCTTCTTTCTGTTGTAGAGGAAGTTTTTCCAGTTTTCTCTAATTGGTTCCTTCTTACTACCTGTCTCTTGGTCACCAAATCAATGAATCAAATTTTTGTTATTATAACACTCCACTTCAGTAAAATATATTTTCATCAGCTGTCCATAGCCTTAATAATGGTGTGGAACAAACAACCATGGAACTTCTGTGACAAACAATCATAGGAATTTATTGTTTACATTAATAGAATAGTTCTAGAAGCAACTCTGCCGATCATGATTGGTGGTTACTTGGTTATCAAATGATTTAACATGGCCTTATCTGGGGGCAACTGGGAAATCTTCACTCTGCTCCCTATGTCTCCCATCCTTCATCAGGCTAGCCCAGCGATGTCCTTTTGTGGCAGTATTAGAGGGCAAGTGTAAAAATGCATTCAACTGTATAAACCCATTTTAACCTTCTTTTGTGTGTCATATACATGAACATATCATTGCCAGAGTCATTTGTGGCTGAACCCAGGGATGGTAATTATGTCTATCCCCACACTTATGGGAGGGGATTGTAAAATTATACCATGGCAAAGCAGGTGAATAGAGGAGGGGCAAAAGATAGGGGCCATCTCTGCAATCCACTGATTCTAGATCTTCTGAATCCAAACTTCCAGTTCTTATGCACAAGACCAAATAAACATGTTCAGTTCCATTAGTTTCCATTTTATTAGAGTTGTATATGTATTTTGCTTTAGATTTGACAGTGCTTATAACTTATTTTTATACATTTAAAAATACTTAAATAAATCCAAAATTTTTCTTTAAGGACAATACCTTTTATTGTCTTAGTTAACAAATAGGAGGATCTCAGTAGAGGGTTTAAAACACTTGCTAAATGTCTTTCCCTTGAGGGACAAATAGTTAATGGTATTCAGATTGGTTCCACTTATCAATTAGAACATGTGTTGAATGATAAGTAAGTTTATTTCAGTTGATAGGACTTCCCCTCCTGTGTTTTAGAGATATATATATTTCATACATTGGATGCTTAAATAACTTTCCTTTTTTTAAATTTTACATGTTTATTTGTATGAAAGAGAGAGAGAGGCCGAGCATAAGCAGGAGAAGGTCAGAGAGAGAGACACACACAGAATCCGAAGGACGCTCTAGGCTCTGACCTGTCACCACAGAGCCCAATATGGGGCTCAACCTCACGGACCATGAGATCACAACCTGAGCTGAAGTTGGATGCCTAATTGACTGAGGAACCCAGGTTCCTCAAAGATTTCCCTAATGAGCACAGATTCAGACTATATTTTTCCAACACCATAAAAAAGATTAAATATATTTCCCTATGCATAAGACATGATTGTATATGCTTTGATCACTCAGAATTTTCCTGCTGAATAAATTGAGTTGTATCATGAACAACCATTAAGGTAAGTATGGGTGACTAGAATAATAATCACTAGTTGTTACCAAGACTGTCATATGAGAGACCACACCTCTGAAATAAAAGTCCACTTTATTTTCTTTAAACATATGGTTGTTGGATTTTATGGGAACCTTTTAACCTTCTGTGGTTTTTTGTATTTACCAACAAAGTGGTCACTAAAGGGAAATTAACTAATATTCAAGGACAGGAATATAATATTTCTTTGACTTTCAACCCTAAAAGCAAAATCCATTAGTAGCTATAGATTTTTCTCTGCAGCAATGAAGCAGTGTATAATCAATTTATATTAGTCTGACACTGTATATGAAGATGGTGTCCTGCTGGGTCTGTGCTTCTGTTTCCTATGAGAGCTTGTACCAGACTGTGCGTTCAGTCTAAGAGATGAAACACAAACTGGAGTCTCAATGGCTATAAAACAATCCTTTGTGTCTGACCCCAGTCACCTTTTTAAGAGTCCCCGGGCAATCAACATTTATTCTAATCAATAGCTTCCATATGGGTGAAACAACTTAATCATTAAAACTTATGATACTTAAACAAATTAGTACCATTAATAAGCAATACATTTGACTAGTATTTTTAGTTATATTTCTTTCTCCCTTCCTTGTATCCCCCTCCCCCCGCCCCTTCCTTACTTCGTTCCTTTCTCTCCCATCCCTTTTCTGTTGCTCTTATTTTTTTTTTCTTTGTGCATTGTCAAGAACTAGTTTTCTCTGAAGTGTGAAGACTTTCAAATATCGAAACATGTTTCATGTGGTCATAATTCAAAGAAATTAGGTTTCTGGAGTATTTAAATAATCTGAAAATATAACACACAAACCTATAATATCAAGCCTGAATTTTCACTATATTCACTGAGCAAAATGTTTGTTTGCTTCTTTCATAAATTGTTACATTCTGTAATTTTATTTTTCATGGTTACTAATCCATGAAGTTTTTGGCATTTGAAAGGAGACAGTCTAGTGTGCTGGACAGCTTCTGTTACCTTGGAGCCAGAAGTTCTGGTTCTCTAACCTTGCATAATCACTTAAGCCTCAGTTTCTTCATTTTTAGAAGTTGAAAAACAATATTAATTCCCCCTTTCCCTTCCTCAACAATGGCTCATTAGGATAAAATTAATCACTAACATGTGAATGTCTTCTGTGGACTATGACTGCATAAATGCAGACACATGAGATATGGAAAAAAAGATAACTTTTTCTTCTTATAATTTCCTAGGAAAATACTATAGCAGGATTTAAAAAATTGCCCCCCAGCCCTCTACTGGGTTGGGGTGCATTATACATACTCATCTTTCTTCCAGATGTCATGGACCACATTCAGCTAAGATTCAAAAACAATGTTTGTTTAGTCCTGATAAAGTAGCAGAAAATAATTTTAGTAATAGGTTCCAGAATTTTACTAAAAAGGTGAAACAATACTAAAAAAACATGTTTATCTGTGCTGTAAATGCGCTGAGTCGCTCCAAGGCTAGACTGAAGCAAGTCTCCAAACCCACCTAGTTCTTATCGTGTCTCTAACACTCAGGATGGAAGGAAAGAAAATCTCAACCCACTGGAATAATTCTTATCTGGGTCTAGGATCTAGAAGAGACTACAAGGGATTCCACAAGAAAGTAGATAAGGTAAAAGACTAAGATAACCAGGATGGGGAAGAAGAAAAAGGAAAATGGGACACAGTTTTTATGATTAACAGTCTGACTTGGTATGAACTGATTGGCCACCGGAGGAGAAACTAAAGAACACTTTTGTCCTATATTCTATATTCATAATCTGTGTTTAATATAACAATAATACCAAATCTGCAGAAATGGTTTCTTCCTTCCTTCCTATATAAGTGGCCAGGAGTTCACAATATTTGCAGTACAATCATGAATATACAAGTACCCAATTCTTTCCTCATTTTCAGCTGCACTGAAAACTGCACTTATATGTCCAATAAAGTATATATGAGATCATCCAGTTAACTTATTAATATATGGTCAAGCAAATGCTATCCTTCTGTCAATGAAGATATTGCTTACCATCTGGTTATAATATATTTATCAAGAAATCACTTATTCATTCTTATTAAATACTAATGAGTTGGGGAAATAAATTACAGTTGATATTATTCAGTGACTTTGATTAAAGAAACAGTAGACTATAATTCATGTACACCAATTATAAACAACAAATAAATATATACTATAAAAAGGAACATTTCCACTCTCTTACCACAACTATAACACACACACACACACACACACACACACACAGACTTACAACAGCTTTATATTTTGAAATCTCAGATTTATTTGCTGTGCATCCTAACTGGTTCACTGATACACTCTTTTTGTTTAGGGAGAAATGAATATATATAAAAAGCAATGTTTATATGAAAATGTAAAGGAAGTGCACAGCTAAAATATTTTGTCAAAAAAGAAAGAGAGGGATGAATCACTCTATCCAATATCAAGATTTATTATATAATGACAGTAATCAAGATTGTACATTATTGGTACAGGGAGTATCACAGAGTTCAATGGAACAATAAGGAGAATCGAGAAATTCCCTCATACAAATGCAGACAAGTGATTTTTAACAAAGGCACCAAAGAAATCCAGTAGGGAAAAATAATATTTTTAACAAATGGTGCTAGAACAATTAGATATCCTTAGGTAAAATAGAAACATGACCTTTAACCTAAATCTATTATCTTACATAAAAATTAACAGGATGTGGAATATGGACTTAAATATAAAATGTAAAACTATAAAACTTTTATTTTTTTATTTTACTTTTTAAAGTGTATTTATGTTTTAGAGAGAGAGAGAGCTCATAAATGCAGGGGAGGGGCAGAAGGAGAGAGGGAGAGAGAGAATCCCAAGCAGGTTCTCCACCATCAGCATAGAGCTAGACATGGGGCTTGATTTTGTGAACCATGAGATCATGACCTGAGCCAAAATCAAGGGTCAGAAGCTTAATTACCTGAGTTACCCAGGTGCCTCAAACTATAAACTTTTAGAAGAAAACGCAGGAGAAAATCTCTAGAACCTAAGATTTGTTGAAGAGTTCTTAGACATGATACTAAGAAAACAAAGAAAGAAAGAAAGAAAGAAAGAAAGAAAGAAAGAAGAAAACAAATTTCAACAAAATTAAAAACCTTTGCTATGAAAAACAACACCCCAAAACAACAAAACAAAGTAAAATCAATGCACAAACAAAAAAACCCTGTTAATGACTAAAAAGTTAAGTATAGCTTTGAAGTAAATATTTGCAAATCACTCTATCTGAATGAGAGTCGTCCCAAATCTATAAGGACCTCTCAAAACTCAACAGTAGAAAACAAACAATCCAGTTAGAAAATGGGTAAAGACATGAAGAAACATTTCAGAGAAGAGAGTATACAAAGGATACATAAGAACATGAAAAGATGCCAATATCAATGCAAATCAAAATCACAGTGAGATTCTACTTTATAACCACTAGGACAACTGTAATGAAAAAAATAGACAATAAGTGTTGGTGTAGACATAGGGTAATTGGACCGCTCATACACTGGATGTAAAACTCCCAGCACTTCCAGAGTGCTGCCACTCTGAAAGACAAGTTGGCAATTTCCTACAAAACTGAGTGTACTCTTAACTCTATGATAAGCGGTCACACTTCTTGGTATCTACTAAAATGAATTGAAAACTTACAAACAAAAACCTGCACACACATTCTCATAGAAGTTTAATTCATTTTTGCAAAACTTGGAAACAAGCAAGATGTCCTTCAATAGGTCTCTTGGTCTGATAAGGCTGCCATAACCAAGTACCTCAGATGGGGTAGCTTTAAACAATAGAAATATATTTCCTCATAATTTTGGACCCCAGAAGTCCAAGGTCAGGTGTTAACAGGTTTGGTTTCTTCTGATGACCTCTCTCCTTTGCTTATAGATTACCATCTTCTCCATGTGTTTTCACATTGTACTCCCTCTGTGCATGTCTGTGTCTTAATATTTTCTCATAAGGACACCAGCTGTATTAGATTAGGGTCCAGGTTGATGACTTCATTTTAACTTCATTGCCTCTTTAAAGACCCTATCTTCTAGTATAGTCATGTTTTGAGGTAGTAGGCATTAGGACATTAAAATGTAATTATGAGGCAGGGGGACATACTTTAGCCCATGAGAGTAGGTGAATAGTAAGTAAACTGTGGTATATCATCCTTCCAGTGAACTATAATTCAGTACTAAAAAAAAAAGCTATCAAATCATGGAAATACATGGAGGAAACTTAAATGCTTATTATTAAGTATAAATCTACAATCTGAAAAGACTGCATATTGTATAATTTAACATTCTGGAAAAGGAATAACTATGGAGGCAATAAAAAGATCAATGATTGCCGGGGGTTGAGTGAGGAATGGATGAATAGGTGGAGCACAAAGGATTTTAATGACAGTGAAACTGTTCTCTATGATACTATAATAGTTGATACATGTCATTATACTTGTGTCAAAATCCATAAAATGTTCACGACCAAAAGAGAACCCTAATGAACTTTGAGTGATAATGATGTGTCAATGTAGATCCATTGATTATTACAAATGTACCACTTTGGTGTGGGATGTTGATGGTGGAGACACTGTTAGTGTTTATGTATATGGGGTCAGGAAATTTATAGGAATTCTGGGCTATCTGATTAATTTTTCCTATAAACCTAAAACTGCTCTAAAAATAAAGCCTATTTAAAAATAATGACAATGCCAAATGCTGACAGGTATGCAGAGAAACTAGATCTCTCATATATTATTGGGAATTTAAAGAGATAAGGCCACTCTGGGAAATAGGTTGGCAGTTTCTTTGAAAAACTGAATTTTTACTAACTATATAATCCAACAATCACATTCCTGAACAATTTATCCCAGAGAAGTAATACTACACACATAAAAATCTGTAATGTTCTTACAAGCTTTATTTGTAATTTCTCCAAATTGGAAACAACAAAATGTCCTACAGTAAGTGAATGGATAGAAAGGAGAGGCCAAAATGGCGGAGCAGCATGGAAGTTCCCTGTTACTCTCATCCCTGAAATGAAGCTCGATCAGCATCGAACCATTTTGCACACCTAGAAAATTGATCTGAGGATTAACACAAAAAGCTGCATAACTTGAGTCACAGAGCTCTGCAGGTACATGGCATGGAAAGGTGAACTGGGGGAGAGAGAAGTGGTGGATGGTAGGGAGCAACTTCTTATTCAACAAGTCTCTGGAGGCAAGTAAAATAAAATCAAAAACAAACTATTGGGACCTTATCAACATACAAAGCTTGTGCATGGCGAAGGAAACAATCAGCAAAATTAAAAGGCAACTGATGGAATGGGAGAAAATATTTGCAAATGACATATTGGATAAAGTGTTAGTATCCAAAATCAATAAATAAATTACCAAACTCAGCACCCCCCAAAAAATAATTCAGTAAAGAAATGGGCAAAAGAATTGAATAGACACTCTTCCAAAGATGACATAGAGATGGATAGCAAACATATGAGAAAAATGCTCAGCATCACTCATCATCAGAGAAATACAAATCAAAACCATAATGAGATACCACCTCACACCTGTCAGAATGGCTAAAATTAACCACGCAGGCAACAGCAGATATTGTCAAGGATGCAGAGGAAAACTAACCCTTTTGCACTGCTGGTGGGAATGCAAACTGGTACAGTCACTCTGGGAAATAGTATGGAGGTTCCTCAAAAAATTAAAAATAGAGGTACCTGGGTGGCTCAGTTGGTTAAGCGTCTGGCTTTGGCTCAGGTCATAATCTCATGGTTTGTGGGGTTGAACCCCACATTGGGCTCTGTGCTCACAGCTAGCTCAGAGCCTGCAGCCTGCTTTGGACTCTGTATCTCCCTCTATCTCTGACTCTCCCCTGCTCGTGCTGTCTCTCTCTGTCTCTCAAAAATAAATTTTAAAAAAACATTAAAAATTTTTTTAAATTAAAAATAGAATTAACCTACAACCCAGCAATTACACTACTAGGTATTTATCCAAAGGATATAGGTGTGCTGTTTTGAAAGGCCAGATGCACCCCAATATTTATAGCAGTGCTTTCAACAACAGCCAAAGTATAGAAAGAGCACAAATATATGTCCATCAACAATTAATGGATAGAGATGTATTTTTTATATCTACACACACAAGGCAGTATTACTCAGCAATAAAAAAGAATGACATCTTGACATTTGCAACGACGTGGACAGGACTAGAGGGTATTATGCTAAGCAAAATAAGTTAGAAAAAGACAAATATCATATGACTTTACACGTATGTGGAATTAAAATACAATAGGTGAACATAAGGGAAGGGAAGCGAAAATAATAGAGAGGGGGACAAAACATAAGAGATTCTTAAATACAGCGAGCGAACTAAGGGTCGTTGGAGGGATTGTGGGTCAGAGGACAGGCTAAATGTTCATAAAGACACTTGTCGGGATGAGCACTGGGTGTTATCTGTGGGGGATGAATCACTGGATTCTTCTCCTGAAATTATTATTGCAATACATGTTAACTAACTTGGATGAAGAATAAAATAAATTAATTAACTAAAAAATAAGGAAATGGATAATTAGTGATACATCAATACCATGTAATAATATTCAGCAATAAAAAGGAACAGCTTGGGTGGATCTCAAGCATATTATGCTGAGTACAAAAGGCCAATCTCAAAAGTCACATAATGTGCAATTTCATTGTATAATATTCTTATTTTTTTTAATTTTTTGAGAGAGAGAGTGTGCGAGCACATGAGCTGGGAAGGGGCAGAGTGTAAGGGGGACAGATGAATCAAAGTGGGCTCTGCTCTGACCGGCTGAAGGCAGTGAGCCAGAGCCCAATGCAGGGTTCAAACTCATGAAACATGAAATCATGACCTGAGCTGAAGTCAGATGTTCAACCGACTGAGCCACTCAGGCACTCCCTTATTATATAATATTCTTGATATGACTATAGACATAAACTTAGACAGGGATATAGATGTATAAGTCAACTAGTGGTTGCCAAGGATTAAGGAGGAGATGGGTTAGTGGGACTATAAGTGTGTGGCATAAGGGAAATCTTTGTGGTTCTATATCTTGATTGAGGTAGTGGTTACAGAAATTGACGCATATGATTAAATGGCACAGAACTATTAACACGCTTTGTAATAATGTGACTTTCCTATTTTTGATATTGTTCTATAGTTATGTAAAATGTAACCCTCAGTGAAAACTGGGTGAAGGACACATGGAACCTCTCTGTACCTGCTGTTTTGTGACTCTTTAATTATTTCAAAGTGAAAAGTTAAAGAACGTATAATGACAGACATATTAGCATTCAGCTGAGACTTTCTTTCTAAAATAGTTAGAATGATGAAAATCTTTGAATAATCACGAGAATGTGTTTAGAAAAATCTTCTATAATATTCCATGTAGGGAACAAATGTATTGATTTACTCATATAAAATGCTTTCTACTTTCTAGAATCTATCCTATGTAGATGAGGTTGCAATTATGTAAATTATTTAATTTTATTTTTTGTTTTAAATAAAAAGCTACTCCTGGAATGATAGGTTGGTGCTAAACAAAATGTTAAAATATAATAAAAGCACAAAAGGAAATTTATATTTACAAAATTTTGAGTGTTTATTGAAGTTAACCTCTTGCTCTTTACTGAGTTTTAAAAAACATTAGTTTCTTGTTTTTTTTTTTTTTCCATTCTAAAGGGACATCTCTATCCCTTTTTAGAAATACCATGTTGGACCAATGGCCCATATAAAAATAGGAAATGTCTTTATTCACAGTATGTTTCCATACTGGAGTTCTTCCTGTTTTAAATTCTCAACAATTCTGATGTTCTCAGCAATATGACATTTATATATTAGATCTGTGATGATCGCTATGACAGCCATCACATGAGCCACTTTCTTGAACTCCTAGCAGTAAAAAAAGCTCAAATCTTTCCATGGAAGTCTTTGTTCTCATAAAATGTCCTACCACTGAATTTTTTAAATCTTTTCCATAAAGTGTGTGATTTTGAAACACTCTTGTATTTTAGTATATTGCTTTGACTAAGTTTCCCCTCTTGATGTATTTCCTTAATGGGCTTTTTAAAACTAAAAGTACACACACACACACACACACACACACACACACACACACGGAAATTCTATAAAAAGTACTGTCGAGTATGTCATGAGTGGCAAAGGAAGAGAATGGAGGAAGGAGGGTGCCAGTTCTCCATCTCTTCTAGTCTTTATTCCATGTTCTGATAGTAGATACAATATAAAAACAGAAGGTTGCTCTGGCATAGTGTGAGGAATTATGGCATCCTTTCTTTAATATGCTGTGTATCATTGGAAAATGATAAATATTCCTTTGCTTAGGACTATGACAAACATCAGACCTTTAAGGATATGTATTATTCATTTTAATTACTTGTTCAAGCCTTACTAATGGACATAGGAAAATATGGAATTCACCTTTCCGTGTTCTTTTGTGCTAAAAACCTTGGTTTTTAAAATACATTTGCTGAATAGATTATGTGTTTTCAAAATGATTGAAGTTTAAATGATAATAATAAAGGGTCATTACTTTTAATCTTTCTGGGATCTGAGATCACTGAATGTTTGGCTTGTTCAGTGGTTCTTGCATTACTGGGAGGAGGGACTTTGTATTAGGGTTTTCTAGAGAAGTTGAATCAATATTTATCATATGGAATTGGTTCACATAATTAGGGAGGCTGAAAAGTACAGACCCAAGGGAGCCAGTGGTATAGTTCTGAGTCTGAAGGCCTGAAAACCAGACAAACTGGTGGTGTAGGTTCCAATCAAATTCAAGTCCAAATGCAGAAGATCAATGTGCCTTAAGTCAGTTAGGCAGAGGGAAAAAAAATCTTATTCATCCTTTTATTCTATTCATCATGCTTGGATTGAATGAGGCCCATTCCCATTGATCAGAGCAATCTGCTTTCCTCAATCTACAGATTCAAATGTTAATCTCGTTTAAAAGCATCCTCACAGACATATTCAGCAATAAAGTTTCACCAAATACCTAGGCACCTCATGGCGTAGAGAAATTGGCCCATAAAATTAACCATTACAGACTTATTTTGCAATGGTCACTGGGTATAGTTTTGCTATAAATGGAATATAGAAAATGTTAGAAAGGAGAGAGAATCAAAACTACTATAGTTTTTTTAATTGAAGGTCTCCAGAAAGCTGTCTTTTTTTCTACCAGTTTTATGTCCACCAAAGGACCGAAAGAACTGTACTTTCTTGTGAAAGTGACTCAGAGAAAAATGAGTGTGCTACAGTATAGTATTTGCTCCTTTTTACCCAATTTCATTTTCTGACACCCGTGAATCAGCTTTCCATTTATCCACTTAGCCTCTGTATAAATACAGGTCACCATGGTACCCAGTAGCTTTAGACAATCCACAGATAACTATAGACACATCAGAAAGGAATAGAAGCTGTTTCTGAATTATTAAATTAGAGTCACAGTGGTTAATTTCCTTACTAACCTATTAGTGTAAAAATAGTATCTGAAGAGAGGTAATGCCATGACTTTCTCTTCTAATAAGCAACAATATGAAACTGCTTTTCCAAATAACAAGTTACATTCATTTAATACTTACTTGTGTCATTTATTTAACACACTTTAATAAAATGCTGGCTAAATTGAAGATACTGCAAAGCACTGTAGTAAACAATGTAGTAAACATACAGATCATTACATTTTTTTTTCTTTGTCTTAGGAGTTAGCAGGATAGAAATGTAAGAAAACAACTAGCAGTAGGGTTTAACACTGAAATATCAGGGCATCTTATCCAGCATGAAGAATGAGGTGATGGGCAACAGTTTTGAGTAATTCTTGGAAGTCTAGGCAAGCCGCTCTAAGAAGATCCGAAAATGGCAATAGGGCTCTGGTCATAGTTATTTGAACCAGGAAAAAAAAATGTCCAGTTTCTGAGACTAAAGAAAGCAAAGAGAACAATAAAGAAATAGATCAATTACCAGAAGCAGAATCTCCAAACCGAACTCTATTTAGAAGCATTGAAGTGCATGATGTGAAAAATCAGACATTTGGAGTAAGATCTGAGACCATTCAGCAGAAATACAACACTTTGTTGGGGTCCCATTAATAGCAAGGGCAATCTGATGCTTGGTAAAAAATGCTTGGTATGAAGGTCCTTAGAGATTACCCACTTTCATTCATATTTGGTGTTGGCTTCTGAATGCCCTGAGCCTTCTGGTGGAAATTTAGTTTCAGCTATGGGAAAGAGGAAAAATGCAAGGGGAAAATTTGAGCATGGGTCTTAACAGAAGTTGGGATATCCAACCTCTACTAGCTGAACTTCTGTATTCCCTTATTGTAGATTGGCTTCAGTGGTAAAGGAAAAGAGTTTAGGCTTTATAGTTGAATAAGCCAAGATCAGCACTTTTTGTTACTAAATGAGTGCTGTTTTGTGAGTCATTTGAGCTTCTTATCATTAGTTATTTTGTATTTAATGTGTACATAGTAGGTCATTTGCACTGATGGTTTTAATTTTTCATTCTTCTCATTGTGGATAGAACATTCTGCCCCACTTATTTTCTCTGGAAATAACTACATGATTTGATTTGGCCAATGGTATATTATTACCAAACATGATGCATGTGGAGTAACTCAGTTATCTATTGCTGTATAAGAAACCACCTCTAAACAGTGTCATAAGACAAAAGTCATTTTATTTTGTATCTATCAGTCAGCAATTTGGGCTTTGTTCTGCTGGGTGGTTTTCTGCTGGTCTTTCCTGGGGTGGCTTGATTTAGGCGCTGGTTTTCCTTGGTGTTCTCAGCGGGGTGACTGGTCTCTGCTCCACGTGGTCTCATCATCCTCAACCAGGCTGTATAGTTTCCTTACATGGTAACATGACTTTTCAAGAAAATGTAGGAGAAGGTGGAAGTCTCCTAAAGCCTAGAGTCAGAAACTGAACACTGTCACACTGAAACATTCCAAAAGTCCAAACAAGTCACAAGACCTCCCCAGACTCATGAGGTGGGTAAACAGACACATTGCAAAAGGGAATGTATAAAAGGAGAGAGGAAATCATTGTGGCCATCTTTGTAAGCAATTGGACATAAAACAGCATAAAAAGCACTTGCATATTGAGGCCTGCTTACTTGCTATCAAACACTTGAGCTATCTCTAGAGGATGAAATATGTGGATTTGACCTACACCACCTACCATCCTACTTCTGCCAAATAAGTCTTCATCAGCTAACCCCCAGACATGAGGGACCCTAAACAAGATCAACAACAGGCATACCTTGTCTTATTGTTTTGCTTTATTGTGCTTTGACAGTGCAGTTTTACAAATTTGTTTGTAACAAACCTGAACCATGTTTCCAAAAGCATTTGCTCACTTTGTGTCTCTGTGTCAAATTTTTGTGATTCTCAAAATATTTCAAACTTTTTCAGTATTATTATTTTGTTTTAGTGACCTGTGATCAGTGATCTTTGATATTTCTTTTTAAAAAAGTTTTAATGTTTATTTATTTTTAAGAAAGAAAGACAGAGCATGAGCAGAGGAGGGACAGAGAGAGAAGGAGACACAGAATCTGAAGGAGGCTCCAGGCTCTGAACTGTGAGCACAGAGCCTTATGTGCAGCTTGAACCCACAAACTGTGCGATCATGACCTGAGCTGAAGTTGGACACTTAACCGAATGGGCCACCCAGATGCCCCTTTGATATTGCGGTTGTAATTGTTTGAGAGGACCTCAAACTATAGCCACATAAGATGGAAAACTTAATCAATAAATGTTGCATGTGTTCTGACTGCTCTACCAATCAGACATTCTCCCATCTCTTTCCTTTTCCATAGGTTCCCTGTTTTATGAGATATTCCAACAATATTGAAATTAGGGCAGTTAATAGCCTTACAGTGGCCTCTTGAGTATTCAAGTGAAAGGAAGAGTTACATATCTTTCATTATAAATCAAAAGCTAGAAATGATTAAGCTTAATGAGCAAGACATTAAGCCCAAACTAGGCCTAAAGCTTGAGCTCTTGTGCCAAACAGCCAAGTTGTGAATGCAAAACAAAAGTTCTTAAAGGAAATGAAAAGTGCTACTCCAGTGAACACACAAATGATAAGAAAGTGAATCAGCTTTATTGCCGATGTGGAGAAAGTGTGAGTGGTCAGGATAGAGAAGCCAACTAGCCACATTCCCTTAAGCCAAAACCTTCTCCAGAGGAAAGCTCTAATTCCCTTTAATTTTGTGAAAGTTGAGAAAGGTGAAGAAACTGCAAAAGAAAAGCTGGAAGATAGCAGAGGCTGGCCCATAAAATTTAGGGGAAGAAGCCATCTCCATCACAGAAAAATGCAACATGAACAGCAAGTGCTGATATAGGAGCTGCAGCAAGTTACTGTTGAGGAACATCAAAAAGACATGACCATCCATTGACCTATGAGCTGGACTCTGATCCTTGGAGGCTTCATTACCCTTGCTCTGTCCTTGGAATGTGAGTTCTTCTTGCCTTTTTAGTTCCCAGACGCTGCCTTCAGGATATAACCTTTAGTAATGATGTGTTGTTGAGAACATCAGCACAGACTACATGACTGAACCTGACTAAGGCCTCTGTAAATTTTTGAGATTTGACAGGTAGGTGCAGAGACCCATTTGTCTTGCTGCTGCCCAGTACAAACCTCATATGTAAGTTCCCATTGATTTTTTAAAACTTCTCTCCCCCCACCAATTTGGAGTGTCTGCCTCTTTCTTTGGTCTCTCCTTGCCTCGTGAGTATGGGGGCCAGTGGCCATTTCCAGATTATACCTGGGAAGCTTCTGAGAGGGCTATAAACCAACAGTAATCCACAAGATCTAATGAAGGTGACCATGTTAAGCAACAGATTTTCAATGTGGATGAAACAACCTTCTATTGGAAGAAGATGTCATCTGGGACTTCCATAGCTAGAGAAGAGAAGTCGATATTTGGCTTCAAAGCTTCAAAGGATGGACCAAGTGTTCTTGTTAGGGGCTAGGGCAGCTGGTGTCTTTAAGTTGAAGTCAATGCTCATTAGCCATTCTGAAAATTCTGAGGCCCTTAAGAATTATGCTAAATCTATTCTGTGCCCTAGAAATGGCAAAACAAAGCCTGGATGACAGCACATGTATGCAACATTGTTTACCAAATATTTTGAGACCCATTAGCTCAGAAAACAAGATTCCTTTAAAAATAGGACTGTTCACTGACAAGGCACCTGATCACCCAAGATCTCTGTTGGAGATGTACAATGAAATTAATGTTTTCATGTCTGCTAATGCAACATCCATTCTGCAGCCCATGGATCAAGGAGTCATTTCAACTTTCAAGTTATGTTTTTAAAAACTATATATCATAAAGTTATAGCTGCCATAGGTAGTGATTTCACTGATGTTTCTGGTAAAAGTAAATTGAAAACCTTCTGGAAAGGATTCACTATACTAGATGCCATTAAGGACAGATCAAAATATCAATATTAATAGGAATTGGAAGAAGTTGATCCCAACCCTCATGGAGGACTTTGAGGGGTTCAGGTTTTCAGTGGAAGAAGCAACTTCAGATATGGTGGAAATAACAAGAGAACTAGAATTAGAAGTGGAGCCTGAAGATGTAAATTAAACTAGTGCAATCTCATATTAAAACTTTAACAGATGAGGAGTTGCTTCTTCTGGATGAGCAAATGATGTGGTTTCCTGAGATTAAAATCTATTGAAATGACCACAAATGATTTAAAATATTTTATAGCTCAGTTGAGAAAGCAGTAGCAGTGTTTGAAAGAATTGACTCCAGGTTTGAAAGAAGTTCTGTTTTGGGTAAAATACTATTAACAGCATCACGTGCTACAGAGAAATCTTTCATGAAATGAAGAGTCAATTGATGCATCAAACTTCATTGTTGTCTTATTTTGAGAATTTGTCACAGCCACCTCAACCTTCAGGAGCCACCACCCTGATCAGTCAGCAGCCACCATCATTGAGGAAAACCTTCCACAAGCAAAATGATTCCTACCCACTGAAAGTTCAGATGATGATTAGCAATTTGTTAGCAATCAAATATCTTTTAATTAAAATATTTAATTAAGGTATTTATTTAAATATTGTTTAAGAAAAACAAAAACAATATATAGTGTTGCCTGCATGGCTCAGTTGGTTAAGCTTCCAACTTCAGCTCAGGTTATGATCTCTTGGTTTATGGGTTTGAGCTCCTAACTGGGCTCTGTACTGACAGCTTAGAGCCTGGAGCTGCTTTGGAGTCTGTGTCTCCCTCTTTCTCTGCCCCTCCCCCTCTCATGCTTTGTCTCTCTCTCTCTCTCTCTCTCTCTCTCTCTCTCTCTCTCTCTCTCTTAAAAATAAACGTCAAAAATTTTTGAAACTGTACATTTTTAGAGATATAATGCTACTGCATATTTAATGGACTATAATATAGTGTAAACATAACTTTTATATGCACTGGGAAATCAAAAAGTTCATTTTCCTCACTTTATTGCAATATTCATTTTCTTGCAGTGTTATGGAACTAAACCTGCCATATCTCTGAGGCACGCCTGTAGTTGACACATAGTGAATGCAGATGCATTAATAAACTCAGTGAATATCTCAGAATTATCCAATTGACCCCAAGATTCGTGAGCAATAAAAAATAGTTGTTTTAAGCCACTGAGTTTTCTGTTATTTTGCTATACACCATTATAGTGCCTGTAAATAACTTAAACAGGGTATGATAAAATAGATTCTCAGAGTTTTTGTGTATGTGTAGGGATGTGTATGTGTGTAATCAATGTGATAAGAGATCAGTGTAGTGCCTGGCACACTAAATGGTAAATCAGTATTCACTGAATGGGCAGATTCTAACGCTAATGAAAAGTTTATTGAAGAATCTATGTCAGTAGAATAGCACATAAATCCTGGTTCTGGATAATTGTGGATAACATTTTTTCCCTAAAAAGTGAGTTTTCTTTTGTGAATTAAGTATGTATTTGAGCTAAGACCGGTTATTCCTTTTTTTTTTTTTAATATTTATTTGGGGAGGAGCAGAGAGAGAGAGAGAAGGAGGGAGAGAATCCCAAGCAGGCTGCATGCTATCACTGCAGAACCAGATGTGGGGCTCCATCTTACAAATTGAAAGTCCATGACCTGAGCCAAAGTCAAGACTCAGAGGCTTAACCCACTGAACCACCCAGGCATCCCCAGTTATTCTTATTTTTGAACTCATCAGTGTTTTTTTCACTGGGGAAGGCAGAAAAGTAGTGCCCTTTAAGAAGCTGCTTTGACCTAGAATGAATCTACTCAATGTCATGAAATCTTTATTTTAAATGATCAGAAAAAATGGATTGAAAAATGATTTCTGCCTATTTTGATCACTTTTCTGACTATAGCTGGCCCTTGAAGTGCATGGGTCCACTTTGTGAGAAAAAACCCCACTGACCCAATGAAAGGAGGGATGCTGGAGACTCAGAGCACACCAGAGACTCAGAGCACAGTGAAGTGAAGAGAGGGTGTCTGAAGGACAAGCACAGGTAGGGCTGTGCCAGCAGGCAACTTACCTCCTAGTGTGCGAGTCCCTTCCCTGATTCCTCATTGTCTGAGTACTACAGAGGTTACAGCCTTGCCTGGAAGTTGCCTATGCCCATGTAAGGCAAAAAGTAGTCTGATTGGAACAAATGTACATTCCTTGAGGTGACACAGAAACTTTAGTTCTTTGGTGAATGCTCATTGCAAAGCCCATGAAAAATAAGCCCGTGAAATGGAGAGGGGAAGAAGAACCAAGAAAGTGAAGTGTCTAAGGGAAGGGTCTGGGACTCCATTGTTGGGGGGGCAGGCTTCATATGTATTTCCAGTAGGTTGTAAATCTATTGTTAACTAGATAGCACAGCTTTTATTTGGTATTTCATCTTGAAAGCCATTTCTGAACTCACTAAAATTGAGAAGACTCCTTGTGAGGTAAGGCGGGTTTGCAAAGCCTCCCACCATCAGATGGCGACCAATGTCTACCCCCCAACTCAATTATTTTTGCTTGAGCATGACCCCCAAGGTGCCTTGTTGACTGGTATTGGGAGTGACTTGTCCCCTTTTCCTAAAATATGCTAATTGTACCTTGTGAAGGGACTTATTGTAGGAATTTCTTCTTTTGTGATTATAGGAGCAAATATTACATTTCCTGAGAAACCTGTTTTACTTCCCCTCAAGAAAACAGGCTTTTGACCCCTGCTCATAAAGAAGTGACTTTTGCTTTTGCTATGCTAAAAACATTGCCTTGTATTTGAATGCTGAAGATAAGATCCTTCCCCATATGATAAGCATCAATCACTATTGATAAAGATTATGCATGTGTCTTCTACCAATCTATGTTCTGGGAAATTTTTACATACCAAAGAAATTTGTCATCAGAAATCCTTGTCTAAGGCAAATGCCACTTCTGTGCTGGCCCCATACATTTTTTCAATAAATAAAGCTGACTGTCTGGTCAGTGCAAAGATGCCTGCCTGGTGATCAGAATGAAACTTGAGGCTCTCTCATCTCTCTCGTGCTGACACTGTCCATCCTTCAGGAAACCCTGACCTGCTGGAGCTGGACTCTGGCAATTTCTGACAATGAATTATCTCACTTACTTCTCACAACTTACAACCAGATTTTTTTCTGATAAATATAATACTGCAAATGTATTTTCCCTTTCTTATGATTTTCTCAATAATGTTTTCTTTCCTCTAGCTTACTTTATATTATGAATACAGTATGTAATACATATACAAAATCTGTGTTAACTTTCTGGTTAATGGTAGGCTATTAGTAATTAAGTTTTGGGGGGAACCCAAAATTATACATGCATTTTGACTGTGCAGGATTTTGGCACCTCTAATCCCTGCATTGTTCAAGGGTCAACTGTAATGCATAACTTTCTGGTTGATCTGCAGCAGTTACTACTACATTTTAGAGCAAGGTATTTTTCCCCTGGAAACTTTATGTGAAGAGAGCTAGAATTTTACAATACAAGTAGAATATATCAAGCACCTTCTTTCATGAGCGAGTGCTCCCAAATGGTACATAAAGGAACAGAATTTACTTTTGTTGGGTTGAATTCTAACTGATGTGTTTGCAAAGAATTTGTCTCTAAGGCAGTCTTTAAGCCTAAGTGAGCACAATTTTATCATGTTCTAAATTATTATATGTTTAGGTATTATTTTTCAAATCTTTTATGTTTTCAACAGTTTGTGGGAAAGAAAAAGAAGAAAAAATACAGAGAATTTTAATAAGCTAAAAAAATTTGAATGCAAAATAATTGAAAAGTCTCATTTTGAAGGCTTGTGGTTGTTCTGATCCTCTTGTTAATCCCTGGTATTTGCTTACACTGCTGTAATTTTTGTGAAGAGAAAGAGAGAGGGGAAGGAAAGGAGGAAGGAAGAGGGGAAGGGGAAGAAGGGAAGGATGGAAAGACAGGGGGAAAGGAGAAAGAGAAAACACTTTTCCCCTTATTCAGCCAGATATTTAATCACTGCTGAATGATATTTCAAGTGTTTCCTCTTTTTCAGAAGGGGATGTGACTATTAGCCTTAAGTTATGTTGAGGAAAGAAGTTTGGGCAGAAGAAGCTACCACTGAATATCAGGGGTGGGATGGGACTTCTGGCATTCCTGATGCCAAGATCTGTTCTCAGATGACAGGAACTTCGTCTCTTCTGTGAGGGTAGCAAAAACAGTGGTGGGTCAGCAGTTATTGATGGTACAGGCATGCATCCAGATTCTTAGAACAGCAGGAAATTTACTTCTCACCAGTCCCACATAATAAAGTGTTGCTATTATCATTATTACTAATAAGTGACATAAATAGAAAAACATTCTTTAAAATAGTCTCACTTAAACTGAATGGAATTCTCATTAGCAAAATATCAGGTTCACAAATTTGTTGTTGAAGGAAGAATTGAAGCAAGAAATTGGGAGGAGCTGACTCTTAACCCCTTCACGTTAACTAGTCTGTAATTGACCTTGGGGAAATCTCCCAACCTCTGAATTTTATATTTTCCAACCTAACTGACTTGTCCTAACTATATTGCAAAAAGCAACTAACAAGACAATATTTGTATAGAAAAGCTCTATGGAAAGTAGTATATAGGATAAGGTTCTATTTTTGTCACTACTCTTGTAATAATAATTGGACTGTTGAAAGAAGAAATAAACTGTGTACTTTATGAGGTCCCATATAAAAGTACATAATATATTGGTTGCAGTTCATTGGATTATTTAAATTGTTTTTAATATAACTAATAATTTTAATTTCATCATTCATCAAAGTTCTTTATATTGCATTCTCAGCATTAGAAGCTTTTTTTTCAAAGATTAGAGATGTTCCTGTATATTAATAGAACAGAAGCTGAGTGTCTGCTGTGTGGACTAGATTATTCTTAAAAGTGTGCTGCATTCTAATTTTTGACTTTATTATTATCTTTTGAGAGTAAATTACTAATTGATACTATACAGGGATTTTTCACATACAGTAGTGATAATTTTTATAATAATTATACAAGGCTACAAGATAGATACTATTATTATTATTATATCATTTTACAAGTAAAATGATATTGCATGTAGAAAATTTAAGTCACTTGTCTGATCTCATAAAAGAGCTAGACATGTCTCCCTATTATGTCAGACTATATCCAATATACAGTCCATGTTTACAAAGAGCATAGGATCTAGCAAGAGAGAAATATGTAGATATAACTGTTACATGAAGAGAGATAGTAACAAACATTGTAAAAGCAAAATAAGAGAGATATTGACTATAATTGAGATTACTTCTACTAGCAGGGATCATGAAAGAACTAACATTATGAGAAGGATCCTGAAAGGGATTTGCAATGTAAAACTACACATATAGAGGGAAATCCATTTTAACTAGCAGAACATTTATAGATGGAAATAAGGTAATAATTTGGGAAATTCTGATTTCTCATTTTCTCTTTTGTCTTTTTAAACATGTGATTTTAGCTCTGGCTAGCCCCAGGGTTTCAGATGCCTGGAGTAATAGTGACATTTACCTCAGAATGAAAAGTGGAGAAATGAGGCCAGTTTTGATTTCTAAATGTACAAGAAAATTTTTTTTGCAGTCAAGTCAGTGTTTTTTGAAAACAGAAGAAATTTCCAAATCCATTTATTATTTAGTGAACATCTCAAGAACTAAGAGTTTTTTCCCATAAGGTAGTGAAGGCTCTATTTCTCCTGGTGTAACCAAATTGTAAGACTTCCTTCTCCAGAGGCAGGAACATTTGATATGGAGGAAGGAAAAGAAAGTCGTTGAATGCTGACTTGATGAATGTCTGGAAGAAGAAAGAGAACAAGAGGAGGGGGAAGACACAGGTATTTTAGCAAATAAAATACCACTGAACAGGGGTGGGATGGAACCTTTGCCAATGATCCACATTGGGATCTCTGGAAAGAGCACTCTTTGCAGACCACCCTGTACTAACCTTCTGCATAGGTCACTGTGCTGCCCAGGGTTCTTTCTTGAATGCCACAAACCAAGTGGCAAGTGGTCAAGATGATTACAGGTAAATTTCCACAAGAAATATATCAGGGGCAAAGCAACTCTTATAAATTTTACTCTCCAGGGATTCATAGCCATATAAGTTCCCAGGGGAATTGAAAGTACTAGCAAGATCTGAGATGAGGCTTCATCAGCCAGACTGCACCACCAAACTCTACCAGCTTGTTGCCAGACTCTGAGCTGTATCAGTCTTGGATGCCAGCTCGTGGATGAGAACTATGATCCTAGAGGTCAGGGGAGCCTCCGGAATCAGTCCTTTAACATGAGGTTTCTTAAGCCACATCTCTTCCTCTATATTCCTAGAAGCTACTGTGAAAAGGACTTAAGAAGGGGGATAGAAGTCTGAGTTTAATCCTAAAGATATCTTTACCAATCACAGTTATTTTCCACATTACAATAGGTTTGAGTTCTGGAGAATGATTAGATTATTGGTAGACAAAAATGAAGAAGATGCATTTTCAATGTTTATTTATTTTTGAGACAGAGAGACAACATGAGTGGAGGAGGGACACAGAGAGAGGTAATACAAAACCTGGACCAGGCTCCAGGCTCTGAGCAGTCAGCACAGAGCCTGATGTGGGGCTTGAACCCATGGACCGTGAGATCATGACCTGAGCCGAAGCTGGCCGCTTAACCAACTGAGCCACCTACGTGCCCCGAAGATGCATTTTCTTTATGAATCCGAGTTGTATGTGTTCAGTTTGTAATCCTGCTACACGAAAATGTGAAAGAGCTATTATTTACATTTATTGGATAAGGGGAAAAAATGGAGTAGCTCAGTAACTTAACCAAGGTAACAAAGCAGGAATAAGATGAAGCAGGATTTGAGTTGGATGTTTTGACTCCAAAGGCCATGCTTCTACCACAATACCACGTAATAATACGGAGTAGCAAATAATCTTGTTTGGATAGATTATAAAACACATTGTTAGTAATTATATGTGTAATATCTTGTCTTTGACAAAACAACGAGGTAGCTTTGTTAGGAGTTATGAGCGAGCACCTAGAAAGAAGTTTGAAGTCCAAACCTAATTTAAGTCTGAGAAAAACTACAGAAAAAGAGTACAGGGTTTGTATGCCTGTTATATATAGTATTATGCACCTATTGTATTATGGTACCTATTGCATAGGTATTGCATAATTAACATAATATTAAAATGTAAGATAAGCATAACAATGTCAGATTAATTACTAATATTTTTCATGATGGCTACTTGAGTAGTTAAACCTCTGATTATTTAAATCATGAAACCTTTGAAAACATTTTTTTTTCTGATGCCCATCCATTTCTGGTGTTATAAGCATTTGTCATAATATTGTGTATTCTGAAGACTGAAAATATGAGGATATCAGTTCCTGTAGTAGAATGGAGTCAATCAGGGTGCCTGAGTGGCTCAGTAGGTTAAGCTTACAACTTAGGCTCAGGTCATAATCTCACGGTTCATGAGTTTGAGCCCTGTTTTGGGCTCTGTGCTGACAGCTCAGAGCCTGGAGACTGCTTAAGATTCTTTGTCTCCTCTCTCTTTGTCTTTTCCCCACTCATGCTCTGTCTCTCTCTTCCTCAAAAATAAACATTAAAAAATTTTAAAAAAGAAATGCAGTCAAGATGCATTTATGGTAAGATATCAGAATAAGTTATCTCAATCTTTTCTTAAAATTTAGCTTAAAAAATGTTTAAGGATTTCAGTAGATCAAACCTAAAAATTTCACAATTTTACTGATTTAATTCAAATGTAAATTAAAACTATAGGATTTTTTCTTGTATTTTAAATTTATATCTGAAACATCTGTGTTAATTTTCATAAATAGTATATTTTTAATTTTAATTTTTATTTATTGATTTTAAATACAGTATTTTTTAGACATGGCAAAATAAAGAAATGATTATTACCTTGTAAAATAACACTATTTGTCTACAAAGAAAGCTGTTTTGGATTTTCACCATAGCTTCTTCATCTACATGTTCTTCACCCTCAGCTTACTTATTAAAATTTTGAGTTGCAATAATGAAAAATACATTTTCAGTATTTCTTTGCAAGTTAAATGAAGGCACCAATTGATAAAGTATGATAATTTTAATAGCTATTGCAACAAAAAGGAGTTGAAAGGTCTTAGAAAAGGAATTGGGATTATTTACATATGATAGCTTTTGATTTGAAGGAAGGTGTAGAAAAGGGGAGTTCTTACAGCTAGAAAAGTACAAAAAAGGAAAATAGGATTTGGATCCTACTGCAGAATTACAAAACCCATTACGACATTGCTGATAGCTTACATTTTAATAAGTTTATTTAAAGACAATCTATTGGGCCTTTATTTTTTTCTTTCTTAACTTATCTATAATTTTATAGTAGAGGACAAGGAAAAAATACTCATCATAGATATTTGACATTTACTAGGACTACATCAACAAATTCTTAATTACTATTATTGTTAGCCTATTAGATGTATGGCATAATTATTTGGGACCTAAAATAGTACCTGAAAAATTGAGGACTTATAATGAATATTTATTTAGTAACTATTTCATAAGAGCTATTGCATTTGAAATGATGGGTAGAGATTGCCAGTGTAGCATTAAGAATTATACATTGAGTCAGACTAAATCCCTAACTAAGTGACTAGAGATTCATATTCATATTTCAATAAGTTTATAAATTACCACATGTCAGAGGCCTTACATAAGGGCTTCTGAAGTACATTTGGAACTATGAAGATTAGGCTGTCCATAAGCACATCATTAATATGCTTTAAAAAGATGTATGCATAAGGTAGAATTTTTTTTTTAATTTTTTCACTTTTTTTTAAGACTGTGGATCTAGAATCCCAGAGATCTGGACTTGAATGCTAACTACACTAATTTGTTAACTTAGCTATATTATTTAACCCCTTTAAATAGCCAATTCGGGGTGCCTGGGTGACTCAGTAGGTTAAGCGACCAACTTTGGATCAAGTCACAATCTCACAGTCCATGGGTTCAAGCCCACGTTGGGCTCTGTGCTGACAGTTCAGAGCCTGGAGCTGGCTTCAGATTCTGAGTCTCCCTCTCTCTCTGCCCCTCCCCAGCTCACTCTCTGTCTCTCTCTCTCAAAAATAAAGACATTTAAAAAAATGGCCAACTCATCTTCAATGGAGGAGAAATAACATATCCCTCAAAAAATGATTGGGAGAACCAAATGAAATAACATATGCATAGTTAGAAGTCAATACATGTCCATTCTGCTATATTACCTGCTAATTAAATCTGCTATATTATCAAACAGTGAAAACTTGCTTTTCTATACGTGTATACACACAGATAATCATCACACACATCAAAGTGAGTATTTTGAATACCTAGGATGCTACCTCATGCTTCCTTTCTGTTGGTATATGCTCAAATATAATGGCTATTTTTTCTATTTTATTTATTTATTTTAAATTTATATCCAAGTTGGTTAGCAATAATGATTTCAGGAGTAGAATCCAGTGATTCATCCCCTGCATATCACACCCAGTGTTCATCCCAAGTGTCTTCCTTAATTCCCCTTGCCCATTTAGTTCATCCCCCCACCCACAAACTCTCCACAACCCTCAGTTTGTTTTCTGTGTTTAAGAATCTCTTAACACACTGAGATCCGGAGAAGCTGGGGTCAGAGCGGCTCCTCAAGAGTTATTGATCTATGAAATGGCAGAGAATGGAAAAAATTGTGACCAGAGACGTGTAGCAATGAACAAGGAACAATATAATGGAAACTTCACAGACCTTTCTTCAGTGAATGAAAAGAAGAGGAGGGATCGGGAAGAAAGGCAGAATATTGTCCTGTGGAGACAGCCACTCATTACCTTGCAGTATTTTTCTCTGGAAATCCTAATAATCTTGAAGGAATGGACCTCAAAATTATGACATCGTCAAAGCGTCGTGGTATCTTTTTTACTGCTGCTTGCTGTACTTATAGCTCCGTATTATGTTGAAGGAGCACATCAACAGTATGTGCAACGTATAGAGAAACAGTTTCTTTTATATGCCGACTGGATAGGCTTAGGAGTTTTGTCTTCTGTTGGGCTTGGAACAGGGCTGCACACCTTCCTCCTTTATCTGGGTCCACATATAGCTTCAGTTACGTTAGCTGCTTATGAATGCAATTCAGTTAATGTCCCTGAACCACCTTATCCTGATCAAATTATTTGTCCAGATGAAGAGAGCACAGAAGGAACTATTTCTTTGTGGAGCATCATCTCAGAAGTTAGGATTGAGGCCAGCATGTGGGGCATCGGTACAGCAATTGGAGAGCTCCACCATATTTCATGGTCAGGGCAGCTCGCCTCTCAGGGGCCGAACCCGATGATGACGAGTATCAGGAATTCAAAGAAATGCTAGAACATGCAGAGACTGCACAGGACTTTGCTTCCCGGGCTAAACTGGCTGTTCAAAACCTAGTACAGAAGGTTGGATTTTTTGGAATTTTGGCCTGTGCTTCAATTCCAAATCCTCTATTTGACCTGGCTGGAATAACATGTGGACACTTTCTTGTACCTATTTGGACTTTCTTTGGTGCAACTCTGATTGGAAAAGCAATAATTAAAATGCACCTCCAGAAACTCTTCGTTATAATAACATTCAGCAAACACATAGTGGAGCAGATGGTGGCTTTCATCAGTGCTGTCCCCGGCATAGGTCCATCTCTGCAGAAGCCATTCCAGGAATACCTGGAGGCCCAGCGGCAGAAGCTTCACCACAGAAGTGAAATGGGCACACCGCAGGGAGAAAACTGGTTGTCCTGGATGTTTGAGAAGTTGGTTGTTGTAATGGTGTGTTACTTCATCCTGTCCATCATTAACTCCATGGCACAAAGTTATGCCAAATGAATCCAGCAGCGGTTGAACTCAGAGGAGAAGACTAAATAAGCAGAGAAAAGTTCTAATGGCAGAAATTAGAATGGATGAGTTCTGCCTTAAATTGGGAGGACTCCAAACCAGGAAGGAAAATTCCCTTTTCCAACGTATATCAATTTAAAAAAAACACATTTTTTTTCTTTTTTCTGAAAACAGTTTAGTCTGTATTTTGCACTGACACACTTCTCCTTTGTGTGTTAAGGTAAGGTGTCTACCCTCAACTCAATCCAGCTTGTGTTTTATTCGGGTGGAATGTGATGTTCAGCAGCAAACTTAACAGAAACCGGCCTTTTCTTTGTTACTTTCAAAAGGCCCACGTGGTACTATTATAGAATTCCAGACACCAAAAACTAGCTCCTAAGTATGTTGAGTATGTCAAGCCTTTTAGGCTTGTCAGAAATGACTCCTTTGTTTTTCTAAGTCATTAAAATGTGTATAAATTATACTAGATTGGATAACGGTCTTGCGTGTCTATCACGGTAAAATTTAATATGCCGTCCTGCCCAATCCTTCCTCTCCTATCTTAAAAAAAAAAGCCATTTTATGATACATTGCATACCCTCTTGGGAAACTGATCTTTAAATTTTGAGACAGTATGAGAAAATTCTGGTTGGTGTCTCACGAATGAACTGACACCAGTTTTTATTCTGTATATTTAGAATGAAGTCATGAACAAACTTTATAAAGACATCTTTGATCATTCCAAAAGAAAAAAAAAGAATCTCTTACATTTTGTCCCCCATTCTGTTTTTATATTATTTTTGCTTCCCTTCCCCTCCCTTTTACTCATCTGTTTTGTATCTTAAATTCCACATATGAGTGCAGTCATATGATATTTGTCTTTCTCTGACTAATTTCATTTGGCATAATGCCCTCTAGTTCCATCCATGTTGGACTGCTGAGTAATACTCCATTTTGTGTGTGTGTATTTTATAAATAAATATATATATATATATATATATATATATATATATATATATATATAGTCATAAATATACCAAATCTGCTTTATCCCTTCATCTGTCGATGGACATTTGGGCTCTTGCCATACTTTGGCTATTTTCAATAGTGTTGCTATAAACATTGTGGTGCATGTGCCCCTTTGAAACCTGTATCCTTTGGATAAACACCTAGTAGTATAATTGCTGGGTCATTGGATAGTTCTATTTTTAAATTTTTGAGGAACCTCCATACTGTTTTCCAGAGCAGCTGCACCAGTTTACATTCCCACCAGCAGTGCAAAAAGGTTCCTCTTTTTCTGCATCCTTGCATACATCTGTTGTCTGAGTTGTTAATGTTAGCTATTATGACAGGTGTGAGGTGGTGTCTCATTGCGGTTTTGATTTGTATTTCCTTGATAATGAGTGATGTTGAGCATTTTTCTCATGTCTCTTAGCCATCTGGATGTCTTTGGAAAAATGTCTATTCATGTCTTTTGCACATTTCTTCACTGGATTATTTGTTTTTTGGGTGTTGAATTTGAGAAGTTCTTTATTGATTTTGGATACTAATGCTTTATCGGCCAACCCTTTATCTGTCATTTGCAAATATCTTCTCTCATTCAATCATTTACATTTTAGTTTTGCTGATGGTTTCCTTCATTGTTCCTTGAACTACCGATGGGGTCCCAATAGTTCATTTTTGCTTTGGTTTCCTTTGCCTCTGGAGCATGTTGAATAAGAAGTTGCTGCAGCTGAGGTCAAAGAGGTTTTTACCTGCTTTCTCATTTAGAATTTTGATGGCATACTTTGTTATGTTTAGGTCTTTCATCCATTTTGAGTTTATTTTTGTGTATGGTATAAGAAAGTGGTCCAGTTTCATTCTTCTGCACATCACTGTCCAGTTTTTCCAGCACCATTTGCTGAAGAGACTATCTTTATTTTGTTGGATATTCTTTCCTGCTTCGTTGAAAGTTAGTTGGCCATACATTTGTGGGTCCATTTCTGGGTTCCCTATTCTTTTCCATTGCTCTTTGTGTCTGTTTTTGTGCCAGTACCACACTGTCCTGATGAATACATCTTTGTCATACATCTTGAAGTCCAGAATTGTGAGGCCTCCAACCTTGGGTGTTTTTTTTTTTTTTTCCAGGATTGCTTTGTGTATTTGAGCTCTTTTCTGGTTTCATACAAATTTTAGAATTGTTTGTTCGGGACACCTGGGTGGCTCAATCGGTTAAGCATCTGGCTTCGGCTCAGGTCATGATCTCACAGTTCGTGGGTTCGAGCCCCACATCAGGCTCTGTGCCGACAGCTTGCTCAGAGCCTGGAGCTTGTTTCAGATTCTGTACCTCCCTTTCTTTCTGACCCTCCCCTACTCCTGCTGTCTCTCCCTGTGTCTCAAAAATAAATAAAAAACATAAAAAGAATTTAAAAAAAAAGAATTGTTCTAGCTCTGTGAAGAATGTTGGTGTTATTTTCATAGGGATTGCATTAAATATGTAGATTGCTTTGAATAGTATCAACATTTTAACAGTATTTGTTCTTCCAATCCAGGAGCATGGACTTTTTTTCATCTTCTTGTGTCTTCTTCAATTTCTTTCATAAGCTTTCTATAGTGTTCAGTGTATAGATTTTTCACTTTGGTTAGGTTTATGTCTCTGTATTTTATGTTTTTTAGTGCAATTGTAAATGGGATCAATTCCTTGATTTCTCTTTCTGCTGCTTCATTATTGGTATATAGAAATGCAACCAATTTCTCTGCATTGATTTTATATCATGAGACTTGCTGAATTCATGGATCAGTTCTAGCACGTTTTTTTGGTGGAATCTTTTGGATTTTCCACATAGAGTATCATGTTATCATCTGTGAAGAGTGAAAGTTTGACTTCCTTTTTACCAATTTGAACGCTTTGTATTTTTTTGTGTTGTCTGATTGCTGAGCCTAGGACTTGCAACACTATGTTAAACAACAGTGGTGAGAGTGGACACCCCTGTCATGTTCCTGATCTCAGGGGGAAAGCTCTCAGTTTTTCCCCATTGAGGATGAGAGTAGTGGTGGGTCTTTTGTGTATGGCTTTTATGATCTTCAAGTCTGTTCCTTCTATCCCTTCTTTCTTGAGAGTTTTTATAAGAAAGTATGCTGTATTTTGTCAAATATTTTTTCTGCATCTGTTGAGATCAGGTGGTTCTTGTCCTTCCTTTTTATTGTGATATATTACATTGATGTTGTACAGATATTGAACCAGCCCTGCATCTCATGATCAAATCCCATTTGATCATATAAATAATTCTTTTAATGTCTTGTATCCAGTTTGCTACTACCTTGTTGTGAATTTTTGCAAAGGGTAACTGTTATATTAATCTCTATCATCATAGATTACTTTTGCCATCTTTGAACTTTGTACTAATTAAATATAGTATATATGCTTGTTTCTGGCTCCTTTAGCTCAATTTTATGTGGGTGAGATGTATTCATGTTTTTCTCTATAGATACAATTAATTTTTTTTCATTGTGTTGGTGATTTTCATTTGTTAATTCTATAGTTGTTGGGCATTTGTATTTTGTCCAGCTATTTATTTTTGTAAACAACACTGACATGAATATTCATCAACACTGACATGAATATTCATAACAGTCTTCTGCATGTCATTTTATGGTCTAAAGCAGTCATTTCCTCTTGAAACTTATTTAAATTTGTAGAAATAGGATGTGTGTTTGTGCATAAGTGATTATAACCATTTTCCAAAACGTTTATGCCAGTTAACAATCCCATCAAAAATATATGAGAGTTCCATTGTTTCATATCCTTACCAACACTTGGTAACAATCAATGTTGGTTTTATGAATAATACACACACACACACACACACTTACATATATATATCCACATATATATATATATATATATATATATGTATATCATGTATAATTTTAGCTATTCCTGTGGGATGTAATGTCTCATTGTGATTTCAATGTGCATTTCTGTGATGACAAATGATACTGAGTATTTTTTCATATGCTTATTGTCCACATGCACATCATTTTTGGTAATGTTCCTTTTCAAGTTTTGTTCATTTGTAAAATAGATTATTAGTATTTTATTGACTTACAGGATTCTGAGTTCTAGTCCTTTGCTATACCTAAATATTTGGAATATCTTCTCCCAGTCTTTAGCTTGGCATTTTTCTCTTGTATTTTTGATGTATTTTGACTGATAGCAGAACTTTTTAATTCAATATTTTTTAAATAGTTATGCTCTGTGTCTTGTTTCAGAAATTTTGCCTATGTAAGATCAAAATGATATTGTCTTATATTTTCTTCTAGAAGCCTTTTGTTTTTCTTTTCACAATTAGGACTATGATCTATCTCAAATTTCTTTGCATATGTTGTGAGGTAATGGTCAATTTCATTTATTTTCCTCCAGAGATATCATAATGGATCAGCACAAATTATTGAAAAGACTACCCTTTTGGTTTGAATTGCACTCATACACTATATAAATCAGGTGACCATATATGTTTGTATCTATTTTTGGATTCTATTTCTGTTCCATTAGTTTCTTTGTACACAAATTTCTATTATTTCTATTATAGTTTTATTTATATTTTGTATCAGTTGCAGCATTTGTGATTTTGTGTTCTTCAGTAAAATAAAACAAAACAGAACTTTATAATTTTGGAACCAGTGAGTGGTAAAATTGTTTTTTCTCTACAGTACACATGAGTTGTTTGCTGTCAAATCTTCCTTAATTTTTTTATGAAAAAATTTTTCTTTAATGTTTATTGTTGAGAGAGATAGAGCATGAGCTAGGGTGGGGTATAGAGAGAAGGAGACACTGAATTCGAAGCAAACTCCAGGCTCTGAGCTGTCAGCACAGAGCCCAATGTTGGGCCCAAACCCACGAGCCCCAAGATCATGAGCTGAGCCAAAGTTGGACACCCAACTGACTGAGCCACCCATGTGCCCCTCTTCAATTTTCTATAAGTGATCACAAATTCAAAATAAAAAAAGACTTTTCTGTATTGTTTCAAGTATTGATTTATCAACATTCATCTTCATAGGGTTTAAATTCAAGTTCAGTCTGTAGTGTATTATTTGTTTATTCATACATGCATTCATCATGTTTGGGGACATGCTACTTTGTTCTCAGCCCTAGTGATAGTATTTCCCCCATATCAATTCAGATACTGGTGCATGTTGTGTATCTGCATCTGCTATTTATTTAGACCAAAATGACCAGAATCTGAGGGATATGGACCATACAGGTAGCGGTAGCAAAGGGTTAGATTGAGGAGTGGGGAATGAGTTTGGGGGCTAGGGTTTGTGGCCAACACTAGCAACTAAAATTTGCATTATGAGTCTTTCCTAGCCATCAGAAATGCTTAAAAATAATATCTATAGATTTTTTATTTTGCAGAATTGTTTTCTTTTCATTTTCTTTCTTTTTTTTTAAAGAGAGACCCCTTGATACAGACAAATACTCCCATGTTATTCTATTTAAATTCAATTATTAACTACCTATTTTTTAAAGAGAATATTGTTCTTTTACAGCATGTCTGAATCTGATGTATTCCCACAAGGGAAGAAAATAGTAAAGCTACTCAAAATACTATTAAAAATGTATTGCAAGTAAGAGCCCTGTTTTCCTTTCCCCTTAAAAAAAAAAAAGGAAATACAGGTTATTTGATTATGGATTCAGTTTGCTTTGAGTAGTTTTTTATCACAGGTTTTGAAGGGTGATTTCTATGAAGCACATCTCTGCTGAGACATAAAAACACAAGTTGGCTAAAGCCAACAAGTTTGCTACAATGACTTAGTCTGAAATGGAAGAAGAAATAGGAGGCTTTTTCAATTGCAATGAACAGCTACGAAAGCCTGCCTCTTCCTTTTTACTATAGTGTGTTGAGGATTACATTTTTTTTCTCCTGAGATAGTATTAAAATCGATCATTTTCTTATTAAATTCAAAGAGTATGTTTCAACAATATTGCATTTAGCCCCTAAAGAGCAAAACTGGGAGGTTAAATGTGAATCATAAAACTCTGTTTTTCAATAAAAGGATTGGATAGGTGGCAAAGGCAATGGCCAATAAGAGTTGATATGTGGTAGTCATTGATTCTATGTAATATTCTGAAGTTTTCTTTTTCACACTTTCTGTTTCTAAAAGGGAAAGAAATACACAGTATTTTAGTTAGTATTTTGAATAAGTTGTGTAGGTTCTTAAGGAACAACACTCAGGAGAATGGTTCTGTCTTCATAAAATAGATCATTTTCATTATTCTAAAGTAGCATAGTAACAAAAACCAATATCTATCTATCTATCATCTATCTATCAATTGGCCAAGTAGTTTTTTGCTGGTCTAAAAAGTCTAATAGCTTCTCAAAGGTATAAGTGAGAAGATTCCCTGTTATTCATTCTAATATGCTGGATTTTGTCACCTTTGCAATTATGTTACTTTCGACAATTCTTCTTACTTTGGCATTTTGCAGATAGAGTTTTAATCCAATTAGTTGGTATAAATATAGCAACTTTTCAAATATTTAATATCTTAGTTATAGAACACAATACCAAGATATCACTATCCTTAAAGAATCTGTTCCCAGGGAATATATCTTGTCTTTTGGAACCTTTTTAGCTGTGCAATCAACACTGCTGGTCAGACATGTTTCACAGTAGTGTGTGGTGGAATCTTGATGTTTTTTTAAAGATAATTTCTATTCCTGGGACAGTAGGGAATCACAAAAGACATTTGTCAACCATAAGTTTTATCAGTTGGGGTGCTAGTAGAAAACAGAATGCATACTTAGAAAGTTAATTAATGAGTTAATAAAGGGGAATAATTATGGGGATGTGGGAAGAGTTAAAAGAACCAAAAAGGATTGGTGAAGCACTCAGGGACCCACAACAATGAAAGCCATTATTACTCCAAAGCCTGATGTGGAACGGTAGAGAATGGTAGGAGCAGAACTCAGGGATGGGTATAGCTGTGACAGCTGGTCTCCCCAGCAGCAGTAGACACATATAGAGGGAAAGGGCCACTGTCAAAATCATGGGTAGGGATGGAGGGAACTGAGTTGTGGTAGAAATAATTACCTGTTAACTTTGTCCTCTTACTCCTTTTCTCCCGTAGTAATGGCTTCTAATGATTTAAACCAACAAAATGTCAGAGGACAAGAGATACCAAGTGATATAGCTCTTGGGCAAAGATCATTGCAAAGAACGGATCCATAAAGTAAAAATAAATGCACAATTATCAGCCCAGTCCATCCCTTTTTTCGCAGCATTCATTCCAGTTCTTCACTTAGATAGACAAATATGAAACACAAAGGGGAAAAAAAATCCCCAAACACAGAGGAAACAAAAAGTCTTATTAACCATCATATTACCTTGGAGAGATGTCAATGTAGCTAGAATCTTACCAGAAACTTTAATTGTGATGTTATTGAGCATCAGTGCCCTTCATATAAGGTATAGATATCCACAGTGGATAGAAAGGAGAAAAAGAAGGATTAATATAGAACAAAACTGCCCACAGTGTGGACGTCTATAGCTATAAGGCTTAGGTTACAAGATTTGTTGAAATTATAGTTTCATTCCTTGATCAGTAGTTTCGTGTTCCCTTTATTCTCTGCCAGCATCAGTTGGTGAGGTGTTTTTTTTTTTTTTTATGACGGGGTGACCCAAATCTTCACTTCTATAGAAGCCAAATCTCTAGTAGTCTTGTCTTGATGTGTTGCCCCAACTCCCCCCTGGCAACTAATAGAAGAATGGCTGTATTAACAGATGCCACAACGAGTTGTCTCAACTTCAAAATTCTCTTTGCCCCCATTAGTGGAAAGAAATCAAATTTCTCCTTGTTAATTGAATTAATTATTCAAACCAGTACTTTGACCTCTGTCTTTACCTGTTAGTTCATCAAAATGAGTTCAAGATATCCTGAGGTCAGTCTCAGTTTCTATTTCAGTGGAATCATGACTGTGTTCCCTGGTGGAAACATTATCTTTTGAACTACACTGAGGTCACTTCTAGTGTACTATTAGGTTCAGTAGTGAGAAGGGCTTTTCCCACATCCACTCTTTGTTGCCCTGACCCAGGCAGTCTATCTATAGAAGAGAGGGCAGTATTTATTGTTTACTGGCCTAAACTTATTCTGCATCCTGTAGAAGAGAACTACAAACTCACAGGATGTCTTCACTTACATAGTGTCATTCCTGAGCCTTTGGTGGCTAGTTTATCACTTTGTCAACCAGCTGCTCTTTGGGGGAATGCAATAAGATCAGAGGATACCTTGAGAGTTTCACACTGCTTGCTTTATTTCTTTTACAGTAAAATGTTTCCTCTCAGCAAAAGTGATTTTTTAAGGATTCTAAAGTATCCTAAAAATGCATAAGGCATTTTGTTAGTCCCTGAAAAGCAATACTGATAGAGTTTGGCAAACATAAAAGGAAATCTGTTTTTGGCATATGAGTATATTCCCATGGGAACAGTCTGTGATAAAAGGGCTCCAAAGTGGTCAACTTTCACCCAGTGAATGGCTAGCTCTCCAGCAAATAGTTGTACTGGGGCCCTAGCATGGACTTCTACTGTTAGCATGTTGAATACTCAGAGGTAGTTGTGAGGAGTTCAATCTTAGTGAAGGGAAGTCTGTGTTATCTATGTTATTGAGCCCAATGCATAGCCTCCATCCCAGCCACTATGGCCACTTTGTAAATGGGCCCATTAAACAAGCAATTTAGCAACCAAGGATAGAAGCTGACTTATTTCTGCACAACAGGTAATTCTGTTCACTTGATTGGTGAGTGCCTTCACCTCAATGCAGAGAATTTATGTGGTCCATGAATATTTTCATACTCTGAAATGTTTATTCACTATCTTCTCCTGTAGATTCATACTTGTCACTTATTTTCAGATCTGTTCTTTCCAATACCATGACCAACAACTAACCTGTTATCTATGGACTATGAATTAATGTAGATTTTTACATCAAGTCATCCATCTCTCCTTTCAGATGTTCACAGCAAGTGGACAAGCAGATATACTGACCAAAACCCCTGTTCCAGTTTTCAAGGTTCTACTTCTTTCTAACTGGGAGCCTTAAAGTTAGCATCAGAAATCTGAGGAAATTGTACATGTAACTGGTGTTGCATCTCTATAGCACTTACAGTCAGGCTCTGTATCTTTTCCACAGTCACATGAGAAAAAGCTTCATAGAGGCTTTCTGTACTTTGGAAAGGAATTCCAGGCTTTGAGTTAATTTGTGTGTGTGTTCAGCTAGAAGCAACAAATATATCCCAGATTTTTACGTTAGTAATGTCAACATAGCAACTAAATGCCACAGAAAATTGATCTATCTCCAAAAGCTTTTTTCCATTGCACCTCATCTCATGCCACCTGTGATAATTTGAGTAACTGTGTTGCTACTGCAATCATGAGATCTTATAGTCCCTTAGCAAAGCGATCATCTTCATACTCATCAAATATGTGAGACACCAATCCTAAAACCCAAATTTTAGAGTCTGTTTCCTAGGAATATTCCAGGAAAAATTCTTCTTATCAGCCATGGTTTTGGCAAGAAATCAGATATTCAAAGAGGTCATTAAGGAGAGTATGAACATGGGATTATTTCTAAGGGAGGTAGGAGGAGTTAAGAGTAACAATAAGAAAGGATAAAGCCCCTGGGGATTAGCAACAATTATTATGAAATAGTCACCATGTTTTAAGGGAGAAATAAGGGAATAACATTACTGGAACTCACCAAGAGGAGGCACCTGACTAATAATTGAGTGGAGAGGATTTTAGGCATTGTCAACACTGCAGACCAATATTGAGAAGCTAATGGGCTCTCTCCTGAACTCTGCTCTTCTTCCAGTGCCTCCTATTGGTTGAATGCACCTGGAAAATAGAGTGGAAGAGATCCTGACTGATGCAGACCATAAAGGTTAGCAACCAAAGCACAGAGAAGGGTTAGGCATAGATCTGGAAGAGTAAGTGGAGAAAATCCAGCACAAAGCATGGATTACTTATATTTTTTATTAATAAGTTGATTCTTTTGGATTCACATTTGTTCTTTTAGCTACAAATACATAATTTTTTTTCATTAGGAAAAAATGCTACGACTTCTTTTGAGGTTGGAATACAGAAAAGTTTGCTGATTTATTGCCCCGCAAGTGGAACAGAAGCACCATGAGGGTGGGGGATTCCCTGCTCCAATCCTGTGTTTCCTAGGGCTACTATAACAAAGTAGCACAGACTGGGTAGTTTAAATAACAGGAATGTATTGTCTCACAGTTCCGAAGGCCACAAATCTAAGACTAGGGTGCTGGCAGCGTCGGTTTTTTCTGAGAGCTGTGAGGAAAAATCCTTTCCATGCCTCTCCCCTTGCTTCTGGTGGTTTGCTGGGACTCTTTAGTGTTTTCTGGGTTGTAGAAACATCACACTAATCTCTTCCTTTATCTTCACAAAGTTCTGTGTGTGTGTGTGTGTGTGTGTGTGTGTGTGTGTGTCCAAATTTCTCCTTTCTATAAGAATATCTTTTTATATTGGATTGGGCCCACCCTACTCGTGTGACTCCATCTTAACTGATTATAGCTACAATTTTCCTATTTCCAAATAAAGTCCCATTCTAAGGTTAGGATATCAACATATGAATTTGGGGGGATGCAATTCAACCCATAACCGATCCTAATGCTTAATACAATTTATGGCCCAGAGTAGATGTACAACATATATCTTTAATGAATGTATAGGTAGATAAATAAATGAAAATCTTTTAACTATTTTTAGAATTTTGAGGAGTGTTAAGTCTTACACCCAACCCATTAATTCTACATCTGATTCTCTTCAAAACTATTAATTTACAAAATCTGAGTTAGTATCAAACAAATAGGGTCTTCTATTTGTTCCTAATGATTAATTATTAATAATAAGAGCTAAGTACTATATTGGGTAATAAATCCTTTTATGAAGTTCCACCTGTGGTAGTGCCCACTCAGCCAGTTTCAGAGACATACAGGAATCTCTCAAGTCCATAAATGTCATTCTAATCTCTGAATGATCAGTTTACTTCCTACATCATAAGGGTTGATTAAAAAATTATTGCTTGAAGTTCATAAAATAATCCAATCATTTTCAAATCTAATTTTTATATTCTTTCCAGTGATAACCTGTGCATAAGAACAATTAAGATAATTTTTGCCAACCACCCTCTGAGTCATTTATCCAAGTTAATTTCATTTGCCCTCCTGCTGCTTCCAACACTTAAATCCATCTTTACTTTCTAAAATTTATGAGCTGTTTTTTTTTCTTTCCCAACATCTAAAATTTACAGGAAACTCTTTTTTCCCCCATTAAACATTGTCCAACATTTTTTAACATGGAAACAAAGACTATGATATTTTCAGTTTCACACTCTGATTTTCTCCTCTGCCAAACCTTGAATAGCAATAATGTATTTATAAAGCCTTTCCACAGGAGCCTACCCATAGTGCCTGACATTGTAGTGCTGTGTAGAGAGCTCTGTAGTTGGAACCCAATTCTTGAGTTAGAAGTTGTGTTAGGAATTTAGGTATTAGACAAGATAAGATTACATATCACTATGCATAAGCAAGTATTAATGTTGTTTTCTATAATTACTTAGCTGTTTTTTGATCCTTTCATCTTCACTACAGCCTTATTATAAACTTCATTTAATAGATGAGGAACGTTTTAGAGATTAATCAGTCTGCGTGCAGACATGACTTGGTAGTGGTAGCAGAGTCAGGTTTAGAAATACAGCTGTCTTCCTTCAGAGCACACCATCATTTCTGCCATCACCAGCTATTCAAAATCAATTCATGAAAGTAGCATGCTGGGCCCTCTTCTAACTACGTCTGATTTTTCTGCCTTGAACTCTCTTTGCCCAGATAACTAGATAACTCCCAACTCATCCTTTGGGATTCTGCTTTCACACCAATTAAACAGTAATACCTTCCCTGTTCACACATGTCATTTCTCCTTAGTGAAATTTATTTCATTCATAATTTCTTAAAGTTTTATGTCTGTCTTCTTCATAAGGAGGTAAAATCTCTTAAGGTAGAGATTGTCTCTGATTTCTTTTCCACCATATTTTCAGCACAGAGTTCTCTTCCTGAGTTGGCACCATATGTGTTCCTTGATACACAGATGAATGAGAATACATTCGTCACTATATTTGTCTTGCACAGGGCCCAGAAGGCAAAGATACAGTCCTGCAAATTTTATGCACAAAAAGTCTCAAAAACAATACAGAAAAAAGAATTAGGAATTGTAAAGGAAGCACTTCTTTCCTCTCAAATATTGTGAAAATTTATACAGGAGATAATAGCATAATGCCTGCTTTAGAGGCCATTTAGACTCCATGAAATGCTATTAAAACACATATACATATATAACACATGATATCCTTTTCTACTAAGCTATAAAAATTGATGCATTTGATTAAAATAAGAATTAGTGCTCCTAAAGACACTAGCTTGGGGTAATATTTTCCATTTTAATTGGAATTTTTATTGTTCATAGCATATGTTCTTACAAACATTGAACCTATGCTTTGCATCTTCCATTTTAGAGATCATAGTTTATTTACTAGATTAGATCTACTTAAAATTCACCTTAATAAGGTTTTAATGCAAACATGAATCAGAAATAAGAAATAAAATGGTTTTCACTTAAGCATATCAAATTATTTCTTCATAGTAGAATGCTAAAACATAAGATAATATATTACCACTTGATACCTATTACTATGGAAACCCCGTAAGTATTAGGTCTTCAAATTTTTGTCCAATAAATTGTAGTCAAGTGGTTATCAAACCTTCTGAACATCAGAATTATTTGGGTGAGCATCTCAAGATAACACAAATGATAGCACCCCATTTCTGGAGATTCTTCATATGTCTGAATTGGAGCCCTGAAATCTACGTTTTGAAGAATTCTCCAGTGATTGAGATTTTCACATGGGTTTGGAAACAATCAAAAGCTTTATTAACAGCAAAGCAAATATAACTTTGTTTCCTGGGTAAGCCACTTTTTAATAATACCTTCGTGACCTGGGGAGATGAATTATTTCAGACAGCAGTCACTCACTTTCACCATTCTTTTTCCAACCAAAACATAGGGGTTGGCAACTTTCATCATCCTTAATTTAAATAACATTGGACATAAGGGGAGGCAGTAATCCTGAGGGGGGAATTTAAAATAATGGCACACAAGTGTCACATTTTATGCACTGAGACTATATTTCAAAGTATAGTAGGAGGCCACATAAAACTCAATTTGCCTCTTATACATATCTCTCCTTAACATGTGATTTTCTTTTAAAAGCAGAATAAAGATTCATGAGCTAAAAACAGGTAGGATGAGTATATAATTTTTAAATCTTACTTTTGCTATTTCTTAACCTAAATCCCAAATTACTTTTGAAAGCCTCCGTTACTCCTGTGTTATATAATGCTTCGTTTCAGAAGCCAAGTTTTGGAAAAAACTGTAGAAGAACTTTACTTAGAGCCATTATGCATGAATACCAGGACTACCTTAGCCAAACTTCACAGAATTGGTGTATAAAGAGCTGGAGGTAGAATAGTAGAGTGAGTGAGAGAGAGAGAGAGAGAGAGAGAGAGAGGGCTTTTATTTCTTATGAATGCCTTTTTTTTTTCTTTTTGAAATGCTATATTTAACTCTGAAACCATTTTCCAGGTCCCAACAGTGTTTGTGTGAGCTAGAGCTCAATAAATGTTTTCTACAGCAGTCCTCAAAGTGTCTGATAGAAGTGTTAACAGTGACAGAAAAGGCAGTTTAGAGTGGTGTTTACCATGATAGAGTGACATTACAGACATAGCTAGTCTGGATGAAGCCACATGCAGATCACATATTACAGTTGGCTTGAGGACAGGTTTTTTTCTCCTGAACAGAATCAGAAAATCTGATGCCTCATCTTTGTCTGCCAAATTGGGTTAATTTCTAAATATCTTCATGTCTCAATTTTCTTTCCTAAAAATCTAGAATGGATAGGTATGATTTACTTTGGAAGTTGGGGTGGTGGTGGTGAGTGTGCATATTCATTTCTTAGCTGTTCAAGTTTTATACTATAAAATCTTAGGAAATAATTCATGATGGCTCCGAGAACCAGGAAAGATAATAAAATAGAGATGTTCTTCTTCATTAATATTTTCCAGTTTTCACTTTAATTGGAAAAACAATTTAGTTTTTAGTTCCTAAACATTGTTCCAGCAATTTGATTTGCCACATAATTACAGCACAAAGCACACCATTAGGGAGGTGTGAATCCCTATTTTAAATAGTCCTTTGACAATGGTGGATTTAACATTTGAGGTTTCAGCAGCTTTCCAGTGAGCTTAGGGTTGTGTCATGCAAAAATTTGTTATTTGGATTAAGAACAGATTTAAACTCCATGTGTTGAAGCACTAGAGCCTCTCACTGATAAAGACACTTAGCCAACTGGAACTCAGGTCCTCTTTCGGCTTCTAGTCATGGTCACTCCTAAAAGAAGTGACTTGAAGTTCCCAGCACTTTACACTCTATGAAAAAGTAGCTAAAATCCAATTTTGTATACATGGAAGAGATAATAAATTTGAAATCTACATATAGGAAGAATGTTCTTTTTTCTCGGAAATGATGTTTGAAAAAAACTGGAAGTCTGTAGTCCCATTTCCACATTTATGAAGATACCAAGATTTATTATCTTCTGAATGTCAAGATTCATCTCCTAAATGTCAAATATCTCAGGTTTGATAGGATGAAATTTATTGTTTCTTCTCATGAAAGCTGTCATTGAACTTTGTAGCACTTTTAATTCAAACTTAATGATGAGGAGTAATTTAGCCATCATTATCCTCTGTTTTCCTGCATTATGCTACCTTTTGATAAATTTTAATTATATGCTCCATAGGATTGAATTCCTCAGGCAGCACTCTCCTTTCTCCTACTCTCTGAGATTCAAAATCTACTCACAAAAAGATTTATTTGAAGCTATGGCTATTAAGCATGTGTGCATATGCACACACACACACACACACATGGATTTAAAATTTTTAAAGAATTTATGGGGTTTATGTGGATAACTCAAATGTGTGCTTATGGTGTTCTAGCTGGAAGGAATAGAAGAATTTATGTCCGTGCCCAAATCACAAAGAGTAAAAAGTAAAGAAATTGCTATGAAAAGGAGCAATCTAGAGAAGTAAGTTATAGGGTGCAGAGAAGAGAACTAAGTTTGAAGCCACAATCTGGATAAAGTAGATGTGTTACATTTATAAGAATGAGAGACAAGCAACTATCATTAGTCTTAAAGAAGGGATCCGACTAGGAAGCATGTGGATTTGGAAGTAATCTTGAAATAAAAAGTACATATATGAATTAAAATGATTAACTCAGCTGAAAATCTTATAGAGGCATAGCAAAATTTATGCAAATTATTTTTTCAAACTTTTGGAAATGTCTTTCCTGTCCCCCAGCCTTCTGTGGTACTTAAGATGCCTCTTTAGCATATCTATCTATCTATCTATCTATCTATCTATCTATCTATCTTTATTTATTATAATTTATTGTCAAGTTAGCTAACATACAGTGCTTACAGTATGCTCTTGGCTTCGGGAGTAGATTCTCATAATTCATCACTTACATGCAACACCTAGTGCTCATTCAATGAATGCCCTCCTCAATGCCCATCACCCATCTTCCACATCTCCCATCCCCATCAACCCTCAGTTTGTTCTTTATATTTAAGGGTCTCTTATGGTTTGCCTCCCTCTCTGTTTGAAAGATTTTCCATTTCCTTCCCCCATGGTCTTCTGTTAAGTTTCTCAAATTCCACATATAAGTGAAATCATATGATATGTCTTTCTCTGACTTATTTCACTTGGCAAAATTCCTTCCAGTTTTCCATCCACATTGTTGTGGTATATTATATACCATATCTTCCATTATACCACACCTAATTTATCCATTCATCTGTCGATGGACATTTGAGCTCTTTGCATAACTCGGCTATTGCTGATAACACTGCTATAAACATTGAGGTAATATGAAAGAATCAGCACTCTTGTATCCTTTGGATAAATTACTAGTAGTGCTATGGCTGGAACAGAGGGTAATTCTATTTTTAATTTTTTGAGGAACCTCCACACTCTTTTCCAGAGTGGTTGCACCAGTTTGCATTCCCACCAACAGTGCCAGAGGGTTCCCCTTTGTCCACATCCTTGCCAACATCTATTGTTTCCTGAGCTGTTAATTTTAGCCACTCTGACTGGCATCAGGTGGTAACTCAATGTGATTTTGATTTGAATTTCTCTGATGATGAGTGATGTTGAGCATCTTTTCATGTGTCTGTTAGCCATTTAGATGTCTTCTTTTTTTGGCATATCTTCAAAAATAAAATTAGTTAACATAAAGTTTTGTTAGCTTTGACATAATTAGGCTTTCAAAACACCAAGATGAGGGGTGCCTGGGTAGCTCAGTTGGTTAAACATACTACTTCAGCTTAGGTCATGATTTCGCCATTTGTGAATTCAAGCCTGCATCAGGCTCTGTGCTGACAGCGCTGAGTCTGGAGCCTGGTTCAGATTCTGTGTCTCCCTCTCTCTCTGGACCTCTCCCATTCGTATTCTGTCTGTCTCTCTCAAAAATAAATAAACATTAAAAAAAAACCACACACCAAAATGAGCATTTTGGTAAATTATTGGCAGAGAGAAAGAAAAAGAATTAAGAAAGGACTATTAGAACTTCTTTTGAAGAGTGATAAAGAGCTGTAACAACAACATTAATAATGCAGAAATTCAGGCAAAGAATAGGATTAAGGCAGCTAAATGACTGAAATATAATAAATGTGCATGACTGAGTGGACTTTTGTGCAATTTACAAGAGATATTAAGTAATTAAGGAAATTTGGCACATAGTTTGGATTACTGAGTTGAGAAGTTAAAAGATGAACTTGGGGAATGAATAGAGAATAAATGAAAGCATTTGGAAGGCACAGGAGGAGACAAAGCAATGGTAAAACAAGGTACACTGATTGGCTTAGTGGGAGGTATTAGAAAAAGAGGACATTAGAAAATGGCAAGTGCTTCATCAAGTATGATTGAACTAAGTTACACTTCCCCCAGACTATATATGAGGATGTTTTTAAATTCAAAGCAAGTCCAAACAAAGTCAAGAGATACAGCACAGGCTACAGAAGTATGAACAGGAGATGCAAGTAGGTGATAGGAGTTTGTGCAATATAGGCTAATGAATAGGAAAAGAAAGCGATGTACTAAATTTCAGACATGAAACACATAGAATGTTCCTGAATCTGGAACACTTCTGAACAGTGAGACAACTTAAGAAGGACAAAGTGAACATCTCATCCTTTTAGACTTCAGTAACTGATCTGTGGAATCAATTATTCATTTTTTTATAAGACTCATCAAAAATTAGTCAATACTGTACAAGTTTTTCTGGACTTTTTGTTCTGTCTATGGCTTGAACACTTACTTCAAAAGAGTTTTTGGTGGGAATGAAAACCAGAGAGTAGAGCCTCTGAGGTAGTCATTTCCCGCCATTCTTTTCATCCATGGTCTGCCTCCAGGTTTTTCTAAGGCTTCTGCTTATTTAGCACCAGCTCTTCAATGTAAGTGGTGTAGCCAGAGGCAGTTAGTTAGGCTCTAACAGAATGCCTGGAGATCAAACAAAGAGGAAGTCATGGCCAGCTACTGGGAGTCAGAGGCCTGTCCTTGCAACACTTCAAAACAAGGTTGTAAAAAGTTGGATCAAACCAGACAGGCCCAAGATGGCGGCGCCATGTCAGGAAACCTGCCACCAAATCTGGAAAGAAACAGCATTCAAGAAATTCCTGTCTCAAGTTATGAATATTCCTCCCCCTTGGTAACAACTCTCTGTTAAAGATAGAAACCCAAACTCCAGGGCACGAAGCTCTTACCTGCTCTCACAAAGTGTAAATTCACTTTAATAATCTTACCCTCTTGTGTCGCACACTCACTGTGTTGTGTCTGTCTTTGAATTCTTTCACAGGAGAACAAGAGCCTTCAGTGACATCTTTGGGATGGGATGGGTAGAGGGCCACAAGGCTCAGGGGTGTCCCCAGTCTACATGGCAAAAGTGTCTTTCTCATTTTCATTTTGGAAGGATTAGAGACACAGAAAAACATGGTGGTACATACCTGAGCTCTAACAAACATCATTTTTAGGACTTTGATCAAATATGCTACCTAATTCTTGAGACATTCCTTGGATAGTTAGCCTGCATGAATCTCCCTTTCCTACCCTCTCTTGTACCTACATTATGATCACATTACAGCCCTTGAAAATATAAATGATATGAAAGAGTAAGAAGCCATGCAACTATAGTCCTGGCAAAACAATTAATTGAAATAAATGTCATCCCTGTTCTTATGCATAAACATGTGCAATTTTTAAAAACTTTTTTATTGTTTCTTACTGGAGTATAGCTGACATACAATGTTATATTAATTTCAGGTGCACTGCATAGTGATTTGACAATTCTATGTGTTACACACATCGCTCACCACAGTAAGTGTAGTTACCATCTGCCACTGTTCAAAGTTTTTAACAATATTAGTGACTGATTTCTGTGCTGTACTTTTTATTCTTATGACTCATTTATTTCATAAATGGAAATTTGTTCCTCTTGATCTCCTTTACTTATTTTGTGCATTCCTCCACCCTTTCCCCCTCTGGCAACTAGCAGTTTGTTCTCTGCATCTATAAATCTGTTTCTATTTTGTTGCTGTTGTTTGGCTTGCTCACTTGTTCTGTTATTTTAGATTTCACAGATAAGTGAAATCAAGTAGTAGTTGTCTTTCTCTGTCTGACATTTATTTTAGCACAATACCCTTCAGGTCCATATTGTCACAAAATTTTACTTGAGTATTATCATAGCATGGATCACAAACTTACCCTGCTTCTTTTAACATGGTTTGTAATAATCATACACAATGGCGTGTAATATTTAACAATTTCTTTTTTTGGTCATTTAGTATTTCATTGAATATTATGAAATGCTCAAAATAATTAATCTTTGGGGAAATGAAATTAAAAGTACACTGGGATACCACTAGGTAACCATAAGTATAACTGAAATGAGAAAGATTGGCAATATTAAACTTTAGTGAGACTGAGGAACAATTGTTAACTTTTACATATTGCTAGGGAGAATGTAATATAACCACAAACAAGTAATAAAATCACTTAGAAATACATTACAGAGTTTATAGTACACTTACCTATATGACCTAGAGATCTCTCTTCTAGATATTTACCCACAAGTGATAATCATATGTGTTTACACGAAGAGTTTTACATTTGTAAAAGTAAAACCCCAGGTGGAAACATCCCATGTGTCCATCCACTGATTTCTGAATGAACAAATGTTTTGGCCACATAACAGAGTGCTATTCAGCAGCAAAAGGGAGCAAATTACTGGTAAATTCAGCAACACATGGAGCACTAAACCAAGCCAAATATAAAACTACATAATATTATTCCACTTATTAGTGGTATTATTTTCTTGATTTAAAATGTCAATTTTTAGATGCTAAAAAATAGAAATGCAGTTGATTTTAGTGTATTGACCTTATGTTCTACAGTCTTGCTACACACACTTATATTAACTTCTTGTAGTTGTCTTGTATATTCCTTAGGATCCCTTATACAGACTCAGTTATGTCATCTGAGAATGAAGAAAGTTTTGCTTTCCCATCTGGATTAGCCTGGAATTTTCTTTTTGGGAAGTTTTAAAATTACGAATTCAATTTATGTAATATATGTCAACCCATATATCATGGAATGACCTATCTAGTACATATAATAATTGATCTTTGAAAATATATAGCTTTGAATTTGTCCACTTTCTCTGAATTCTTAAATTTGTTGACATTATTTGTAATATTCTTTTGATTTATTTTCTTTGCATGGCAATAGTATTTGCAGTGATGTCACTTCTTTCAGTCTGGATAGTGGTGACTTTTTATTTTTTAAGAAATCTTGACCTAATATAAATGGTTATTTATTGTTATTTTGAATTTTAAAGATACATTGATTGACTTTGTTGATTTTCTCTGCTGCTTATCTACTTTTTATGTTATTAGTTTCTACCCTTATCCTTATGTTTTTCCTTCTGCCTACTTTAGGCTTAACATTTATTTGTAGTTTCTTAAAGTGGAAGATGAGACTTTTAGTTTGAGAACTTTCTTCCTTTTTATTATTGATGTTGGATGCTATAAATTTTCCTCTAAGCAGTGCTTTAGCCACATCTCCAAACTTTTAAATATTGTATTTAATTTTCCTTCATTTTAAAATATTTCTATTTTAATTTTTTTCTTTTACTGGTATGTTTTATATGCATTTTTCTCATTTTCAAATATCTGGAGATTTTCCAGATATCTTTTTTGTTGTTGATGATGATGATTGTTTAATTGTTCATAGTTAGAAAACAAACTCTGCATGTTTTCATTCTTCTAAATTATAGAAACTTTAAAAAATGAAAGCCGATTATCAATCTTAGGAAATGTTTTATGAAAACTTGAAAAAATTTTGTACTTATCTCTTGTTGAGTGGAATGCCAATTAGGTCAAATTCTTTCATGTTATTAAAATCCATGTTCTTATTGATTATTTGTGGCAGGACACTACTTGTTTTATTGACTGAAGAGAAGAATATTGAAGTCCCCAGATCTAATCATGTCTTTGTGTAATTCTTCTACTTCCATCATTTTTGTTTTATGTATTTTGATATTTTATTACTAGATGCATAGACATTTAGGATTACTATGACTTTTTAATAAATTGTATCTTTTTCATTAAAGAATGTGCCTTTATATCTCCTTATTCTAAAGTCTACTTATCTGGTATTAATATGCTGCTTTAGCTTTCTATTGATTAGTGTTTGTGTGATATATATTTTTTCATATTTTCACCTGTAACCAATTTGAGTCTCTGTATTCAATGTGGATTTCTTTTAATAAGATATGGTTTCATCTTGCTATTTTATTTATTCTGACACTCTTCTCTCTTTTAATTAATGTATTTAGATCACTTAAAGTTCATGTAGTTCAGTATAAATCTAAACTCTAGATATTTGTTTTCTATTTTTCCATCTTATATTCCTTCTCTTTTTTCTTTTCTGTCTCTTTTAAGATTAATTGAATATTTGTTTTCATTCTATTTTGTCTCTACTATTGGCATATTAGTGATATATTTATAATTTAGTGGTTTCTCTCAGGTTTGTAATATATCTTTAACTTATCACAGTCTATAGTCAAATGATGCCAAACAAGTCCACATAGAGTGGACTTCTACGTTATTGTCATGTGCTTTAGTTCTACTCATGTTATAATTCTGACAAACATTACTATGTTTGCTATACATCATTATCATCTTAAAAGATTAAAAATTGAGAAAAATGGCTTTAGTATTTACCCACATAGTTAAATTTTATTTTGTTCATCATTTTTTTGGTGTAGATCCAGATTTCTTCTTGGTATCATTTTTTTGTTAGAAGAACTTCTTTTTAAGATTTCTTTCATTGCAGTTTCTGCTAGTGATAAATCTGTCAAATCATTTTGTGTGTAGAATTATTTTTGCCTTCACCTTCAAAACATTTTCTCTGGGTATAAAATTATCATTGATAGTTTTTTTTTTAACAGCTTACAGATGTAAATTAATTGTCTTGTGTCTTCTCTAGATCATGGCAAGAAGCCAGCTCTCATTCTTAGCTTTTATTTTTTAATGTAATGTGTCTTTCCTCCCCTGCAGCAACTTTAAAGGTTTTCTCTATGTCACTGATGTTTTGTTTATTTCATTATGATGTTTTATTATATTTGTTCTGCCCAGGGTTACTAAGTTTCTTCAATCTGTATGGTTAGAATTTTCATGGACTTTGATATTATGGTAATTATTTCATCAAAAAAAATTTTTACTCACATCTTTATTTTTTCTTTTTTAAAAGACTTTTTATGTTTTTTATTTATTTTTGAGAGACAGAGAGAGACAGCGTGAGCAGGGGAGGGTCAGAGAGAGAGGGAGACACAGAATCTGAAGCAGGCTCCAGGCTCTGAACTGTCAGCACAGAGCCCGATGTAGGGCTTGAACCCACAATCGTGCAATCATGACCTGAGCCGAAGCCGAAGCTAAATGCTTAACCAATTGAGCCACCCAGGCGCCCCTTTATTGTTTTCTGAAGCTCCAATTGCACACATCTTTAGCAGCTTAATATTTTTCCATTGAGCATAAATCACTGGTGTGCTGTTCAGTTTTTCATACCTTTTTCTCTATGGGCTTTATTCTGAGTAATTTTATTGCTCTGCCTTTAAATTTACTGATCTTTTTCTCAAGTGTCTAATCTGATGTTAATCTCATATTTATTTAACACTTTTAAAATGTTGTATTTTTAATTTGTATAAGTTCCATTTGATTCTTCATTATAGCTTCTTTTTTTTTTCCTATCACATTCGTGTTTCTTTCCCATCTGTGTGCTTGTTTGTGATTTTATGTTTTTGAAAGCCTTTTATCACTGTTGTTCCTTGTTCTGCTTTTATTAATTAATTGTTCCCTTGGTTATAGGCCATAGTTTTCTGCTTCTTTGCATTCCTAGCAAGTTTTTATTGATTATGAATATTGTAAATTTTACCACTTCAGATGGCAGGTATATGAACCACTCCAATCTTCATGTGAACCATAGCTGTTATTTGACCTACTAAATGCTTTCCAGTATTTTATTACTTGGTTCCGTGGAATTTCAACCTATGCTTATCCAGATCAATACTCAACAAAAACTACAGATTTCTAGGACTCTTTCTCTAAGTGGCTCCCCTCATTACATTATTCTGCTCTACAAATGCTAGCTGCCTTGACCTGGATGAACTTTTATGGTTTCTTCCTTCATTTTTGTGAGGAATCTGGGCTACATTTGTGTTGCTATTTGTGATCTGCAGCCTGGAAACTGCCTCCAGATAGTAAGCTTGGTCAGTCATAGAGTCTACCTCATTGGTTACCCTTCTTTCAGGGATCACAGTACTTTGCTGCCTGTTTTCCAATGCCTACAAACAAAAGTTTCATGTATTTTATCTGATCTGGGTTTTTGTTTTTCTATGGTGGAAGAGAAATGTCTACGGAAGTTAATTTTGTATATGTGGAAGTAGACATTTTTTCCAGAAATTTCATAAGTCCATAATTCTTACTGTTCTGGTTACTATTACTCAGTAAAAAAAATATCCCTTAATATAATACTTTAAATAATGATTTTATTTTGTCCAGTTTTATATGTCAGAAATTTAAGGAGGTCTGAATACAAAATATTTGCTTGAGAGTCTCTTTTATGGTTGCAGTTAGGTGTCATGAAAGTTCAAATAGACTGAATTCCAATAAGACTCATTTACATGGCCTGCAGTTGATGCTAGCTGTCAACCGGCTAGCATAGTACTCTTGGTATTGTCTTTTTACATGGCATGTGTCTTCCCTCATAGTAACTATCCCACATAAACTGGGCATAAGCATTATGGATTCTTATGATATAGATTTGGAAGTTATATAGGGGTCACTTGCAATATATTGTATTGTTAAAGAACATATAATCCAAGTTCGAAGGGAGAAGAGGGGTGCCTGGGTGGTTCAGTTGGTTAAGTGTCTGACTTTGGCTCAGGTCATGATCTTGCAGTTTGTGAGTTAGAAACCCGTGTTGGGCTCTGTGCTGACAGTTCAAAGGCTGGAGCCTGCTTTGTATTCTGTGTTTCCCTTTCTCTCTCAGCCCCTCCTCTGCTGGCACTCTGTCTCTCTCTCAGAAATACTAAAAACATTTTTTAAAAATTATTAAAAAAACAAAGGGAGAAGACACCAATCCTGTTTCTCAGTGGAGGGGTGTCAATGAAATTGTGGTCATTTTTTAAAACTGCCACATTGCTATGCAGTTTCTTCCCACTTGAAATTTTATCTAGCATAATTTGCTTTTCTGAATAAACCCTGACTAAATTCTGAAATCCATGCCATAATTTGGGTGCTGCTATAGCAACAGAACTACAATAGGTGGAGTTCATTTAGCAGATAGGTGTCAAGCAGCAAAGAAAAAGCTAGCATAGCTAGAAGACTATGGAGCCCTCATGCAATGATAAGACATTTGGTAAAATTATCACTTTGGTAACATGGCAGACGGCCAAATCCTTCCAGGGGAAATTTTGAAAGGCAGTGACAGTGTGTGCCTCTACTATTGGTGACATTTAGCCAAGTGTTACAAGAAAGATTAGCTCATGCAAGAATTCACTGGTTTTGAAGCAGAGATCAAAGGCAATAGAGAAAGTTTGGAATACAAGTGACTTACGAGATTAGAAAAGTTGACTGTTTCATGAAACTTATTACTAAGAGAAACTTTGTATAAGGTCTTAAGAAACCAGGATCTAATACAGCTCTTTATTAAAGAAAGTGAATAATTTGAACGGTAATTATCAGATTAATAATATTTCCCCTTACCTAGCCCTATTGTTTCAGGTAGTTTCAATAACATCACTTATACTGTGAGAAAGAGAGAGGTTGGCTGAGGGAAATAATGAAGTAGGCACACTTTAAGATATAATCTAGAAAATATCTTTGCATATAGTTACTGGGAGAGGGGGTAAGGAGGTAAGGATTTGATGAACAACAAACAGAAATCAACCACCAGCTTAATAGGACAGAATTTGTTAATATTTGGTGATCTTTAAAAAAACATAACTGAAAAGCCCTGGGACAATTGTGACTGCAAAATTTGTTCAGCTCCTAAGAAAGGCAGAGATTTTTCATACTTAGGTAGATAATGTATATTCATGAAAGAAATACTTCAAAGAAGGCCAAAACAGAGTTCTCACAGAACTATTCTTTCCAGAAAGAAGATTTACAATATAAATAGAATATTCCCTTATTCCCAGGTATGGGGACTTTGCAATGCCTGCCCAACAGGGTTATCCCTTCCACAGTGACACCCCTCCACTGAGAATGTCATCCATTCCCTCTTTTCCTAGTGGGAGATTTTACTGGGATCTTCATTTCCTACTCCATTACTGAGTATTTTGGGGGTGGGAAGAGAATACCATGTCGGCTTTTTTTTCCTAGGTTGCTAGGTCATAGAAAGGTGCATCTGAGCCTGATGACAAGAAACCTCCATCTCTTGCAGTTTCTGGACACTGAACTTAAATGCATGAATGGATGAGACTTCAGGGAGAGGATGATTGAGTATGATGTGTGAAAATAAGAGTAATAGTTGTTAAAAGAACACTTACTTGATATTTTTATGAGAATAGAGGGTAGAGAGTAGCAGTAAGTTGTGTGTTTATCAAAACAAGTTCCTCTTGAACACAACTAGATTAAATTCAGTCCCCCTTGCAGTTAGATGTGACCATGTGACTAAATTCTGGCTCACAGAAGGGGAGCCAAAGGATGAGCTATTTCCTGACTTGAGCTATGGAACTCTGCATAAATCTTATGTTTTTTTTTCCCAATTTGAATTATTAGTATTATTAGAGACTTACAAGGAATAAATAAGTGAAGGATTTGAGTCCATTGAATGACTGCATGGAAGGCTATGTAACTATAACCTTTTATAGGCCTGGGATGTGAGAAGAAAAGACTTTATCACATTAAGCCACTGAGAATTTGAGATTATTTCTAGTATAGCAATTAAAGTTACATTAAGAAATATGTAATCATCATAAAATGTGGAGACGGATGGCAGCTTTTAACTATATCACAGATCCTATAGAAGCAAAAGAAAAATTTAAGATTTTAGATTCTCAACTCAGGCCACAGTTAATAGGAGAACCAGAAAGTCTTTATGAATGTCCTAAAAGAATTTCTTATCTTTTGTAATCTTAATAGGGCCAATGGGGCCTATAACCTGTCTCAAATTTATCCTGTGGGAAGCAGAATTACAACATAGTTAATTTACTTGGCTGCTTGGGTCTCACGTTAAAGAAGTGGCTGAGAAAGGGTGGGCCTCTTAGGAATTAGAACAGGAATGTATGTATATATTCAGATAACCTTGACCACTCCAGTTTCACTGAGCCTCTCGGACACCAAAAGTACCCTGTTATAAACTCACTTAAGGCAAGCAACTTTCAAAAGGATCTTAATACCCTTGAAGACATCCCACCAATTCTATTGGCTTTCAAATCTATAACAAAGGGTCCCAGCACACCCAAGGGGAATTAGTGTAATGGGTGATGTGGGGGAAGATAATTCTGAAAGCTAAATTACTGCAAACTTTTATTCATCTATATCAATAAAATCCCAGAGAGTATACGTGGGAGATCAATTATAGAAGTATTTGACCAAAGAGAAAAGAGCAGAACATGGGACTGGGCTGAATTTACTTATATGGCTTTGTTTTTCATAGACTTACTAGATTCCATGTTTTAGGTGTAAGAATGAGCAGTGAATCATATTGCTTTCTTGGTTGGTTGACTGTAACCTGGAATAAATTATGACCTGCATTAAGTTAAGTCAATATTTCAGAATTTCCTTGGTAAAGTACAAAGAAAGGAACCCAAGGATTCAGTGAGAAAGGAAAACTGGAATGGATTTATCATATGCAACCCAATATATTTGTGAGAAATATATTTATGAGGGAATATCTGCATCCTTTAAACTCTCTGTAGTAGCTTATTTAGCAAGCTGGGGGTGGACATTAGTATGAAATTCCACCATTGAAATGGGGTAACAGGACCTTGATGGGATCCTGGAGTGGTAGTACTCGACCATGTTAAAAAATGGGTGTGATTACCAAACAGGTAGCAAGATCCTGAAGCATAAAAGGGATGATGATACAGTATTGTTGACTTGAAGATAAAGAAGGTCACATGTCAAAGAAATGGTGACCTCAGTTTTATAACCTTAAGAAACTGAATTCTGCCAACATCAGAATATTCTTGGAAGCAAATTTTTACCCAGATCATCCAGAAAGAAACAGAGTCCTATCTTGATTTAAGCACTATGAGACCCTAAGCAGAGAATCCATTTATGTAGTGCCAGGCTTTTGACCTCCAGAACTAGGAGCTAATCAATGGATATCATTTTAAGTCACTAAATTTGTGGTAATTTGTACACAGCAGTAGAAATTTAATTCATTATGTGATCCATTAAGCTCTAATGTCAGATGTATACAGTAGTACTCTATCAGCAAATGGAAATGTGTCCTGCTGGCTTAAGTAAGTGTAAGTCACTGTAACTTGCCAGACACTTGCTACAGCTACAGTGCAACCTGTCTCTTCAAGTTCCACATCTGGCTTCACGGAGAGTTTATCTATGATTAGCTGACTAAAAATAGCACACCAGGATCTTATTTACAGAAGGTTTCACATGTTATGTTGGCAACAATATGAAATATAAGCATTATAGTCCTACTCAAAGATGGCCAGGAAAGATTGGGGGATAGGAAGAATGGAAAGACTCCTAATGAGCTGAACACCTATATGTTCAGTTCAGTTGAATGAATGGCTAGAGGTGTGGTTTTATAGCTGTTTATGGGCAAGTGCTAATTTGGCTAAGTGATCAGTGTCCTGGAAAAACATGATTAGAGAATTGCTGTGAAAACTAGTGTGGAGAAGAGATATGTGGATGGAATTCTCAGAGTGTAAAGATGTTCCTAAGTGTACCAACACCCACCAGAGGATATTGACTCAGTAGAAGCTTGCAGTATTCAGGTAAACAAGGTGACCCCATTCTGTGAATGCCAAGCATCCTCTTTCCTCAGCTATCCTTGTGCTTACACAATGAGCTCATTACCATAATATTCATGACGATAGGAAGAGGGGTCAGATATAGATAAATAAAGTGCATGTCCATTCACCAAGTCAGCTAAGGTTATTGCCACTGATGAATTCCCAGCTTGTCAGTGGTAGAGGCCAGTGCTGAGCTCCTGATATGACACTGTTTCCTGGGAGGTCAGCCAGTCTCCAGATGGCAGTTGATTACATTTGACCTCTTTTATTTTGAAGGAAGCAATCATATGTTCTCTTTGGAATTGCACTAAGTCTGAATATAGATTTGCCTTTCCTATCCACAGAGCTTCTGCCAGCATCACCATGTGTTGACTTTCTAAATGCTGTGTTTACTGCCGTGTCTGACAAAGTAACATTTTTATAGGAAAAGTAGTGATAAATTAACTTCAACTCAGAGGATATAGAGGGTTTACCATGAACCAAATTAACCTCTCTAATGGAAGAATGGTTTAATAGAAGAATGGAGTAACTTATTAAAGACACAGTAATAGTCTCAGTTGGATGATAAGAAATGGCAACATTGTGGTACAATCCAAAAGATGCCCTATATCCTCAGAACCAGTGACTGGTGTGGTGTGGGAGTGAAGGCATCTCCTCTCATGAATAACCCATTCATAAGAATCTTTTGTTCTATTCCCATGTCTTTGGGCTCTAATGCTTTAAATATGAAGAGGAACGTTTTCACTAGAAGACATAATGACATTTCCTTTGTGATGCAGGCTATCTGGGTCTGAGGAGCTAGAGGGGTTCCCACAGGATCAGCCAAGAATGCCCTTGGTCTCACACAGGATAGAAATCAAATGTGAGCCAAGAGGAAATGACAAAAGAGTATGTGAAAGATATACAGAGAGTATAGATATGGACAGGCTGTTTAGGAGACTCAGGAGGGAAAGAAGAGTGAGTATCTACTTTGCTTGGGGGCTAGGACTTTTATTGAGGATCTGGCGCACATGTCTTTTCAGGTATCCAGGAAGAAAGAGGAGTTTTAGGTGTCCTCCATAAGTCACTTATACCCTAAAGCCAGGGATCTTGATGGATCAGTGTCCTTGGAAAACATTCATGATAACCTTGCCCAGTCACTCCACAGACATTATCTATTGTGTTCGAAGACTCCAAAGAAATCATTAATTCCTTGACCTTTACAAGGAGGCCATACATTCTATGTTCTATAATATATATAAAGTAGGGGTGTAGGTCCTAGGGAGAATAGAAGCAGGAAAAGGAGCAAAATAGAAGCAGTTTTTCATGGTGTCCCTTTGCTTTCCCTGACTCAATTGGACAAGAAGTTGTCACTTCTGTGTGGCCCCTTCTGTCTCCTCACATCACTGAATAAACAAGAGAGTTAAAGTACTTTGTAGAGTGATTAATCCCGATCTTAAATATAAAATTGGCTAGTAAGGATAAGATTGCTGGATGAAATCAGTTTGTCCTGTTAAGTTTGCCTTTCAGGGAAGTGATAAATGCAATAATTGGGACATATTTACATTAAATAATGATTTGTTTTTATCTGAAATTCAAACTTAACTGGTTTTCCCATGTTTGTTTTTCTGAAAGCTGGCAACTTTTACTAGGTTTAAGGTAAAGTATTTCTGGAAACCAAGGGATTCTCAGGTCTTTCCCCCCCTTTCTAACCATTTTAGTTCACATCCTCTCTATCATACAAACTATTGAAATAGCCATAACAAACCTGCTTGGCTTTGGTTTCTCCTGCACAATCCTGTATACCAAGAATAGAAAAGTCAACCTAAAATAGCTAACATACCATATCATTCCTCTGCTCAAAAAGCATCAAGGACTCTTCTTTCCTTCAGAGATAAAGTTCAAACTCCTAAGCATTGAATCAAAGCCTTTCATGCTTCATGCTTTTTTCCCACAACACCCTTAACTGAACTCCTTAATCCAACCAGGGATATTTTCTTCACTGATACATGTTTTCTCACATGAACTTATCTAAATCTGGATTTAAAGCTCCCCATTTGTAAAGTTTCTCTTACCATTCAAATAAAATAACTTCCACTGAAATAATACAATAAGATAATATAAGCTTGTATTTATTTCTCCATATATTTCCAAAATTTTTAGTAATCTCTTTCCTTGGGATCACACCGAACTTTTAAAATATTTTAAATTCTACAAGTTATAAGAGTCAACAAGTATTATGGATCAGGATTGGTGCTAAACTCTTGATACATGTAAAACATTTATAATCATCAAATATCCAAAATGTATAAATAGATGCAGATTTTACCTTTATTATACAAATAAAAAAGCAAAGGAACAAAGAAATTAAGATACTTGCCCAAGGTCATATATATGTAAATGGTACAGTTGGAATTTAAAACCAGACATTCTGGGGGCATCTGGGTGGCTCAGTTGGTTGAATGTCCTACTCTTGATCTCTGTTCAAGTCATGATCTTGCATTTGTGAGATCAAGCCCCATATTGGCCTCTAAGCCTACAATGTGACACCTGCTTGGGATTCTCTCTCTCCTTCTCTCTCTGCCCCTCCCCCACTGGCACTATCTCTCTCTCAAAATAAATAAATAAACTTCAAAATTAATAAGAAGCCCACACTTCTAACTATTCTGTTACACTGTGTCTGTAAAGAATGATTCCCCCCCCCATTAAAAGTTGAAACAATATAATATTAAATTTTTCTTTGCAGTTCATTTACTCATGCAGAGATAACTATTATAACCAGTTTTTTTCAGACTTTTAGACCTATTTTTATATATGTCTACTATGAATGTGTACCCAGAGAGAGAACATACAATTGTTTGAGGATGCTTTAATATGTGTTTGTTTTCATAAATAACTTCCATACATAAATATGTATACAATATGTATAAATAATAACACCATGAACATCAGTGTACATGCTTCTTTGAAAATATACTCTGTAGAGTAGATGCAAAGCAAGTGAATTTTTAATTTTAAAGCTTTTATATATAGTCACATTCCCAATAGTAGTATTGATAGTAACTATTAATTTCACCACCAGTAATATTTAATTTTACCAAACTTTATTTTAATTTGATGGATGGGAATTTCAAACTCATTGTTTGTATTTTTTTCCAAATACTAGTAGAGCCAAACTCATTTTAACACATAATTGACCATATTCATATTTCATCTGTGAATTGTCAATTCTTCTTTTTTACTTATTTCCACTAGATTATTCATCTTTTTATGACTTTTATGTATATCAGCACACTATGTCTACTCTTTATATTATAAATATTTTCCTCCACTCTTCTGTTTGAATTTTAACTTAATTTGCCTCATCTTCTTTTGATTCTTTATAGTACCTTTTATATTACAAGGGGTGTTTTTTGTATTTAAATTTTTATATGCCTTGCATCTTACAATTCATTCTAAACCTAGCACCTGAGATGATCTTTTAAACATGGAGATGAGATAATGTCCCTTTCCTTCTTTGACCTTACTCTGGCTCTCATTTTGGCCTACATGCTCTCCTTTGGTCAATCTCACATGCCTTCTCCATCTCTCTTCTTTTGAAATCACATGTGAAAATGTTTGCTGGTCTTTTAAACAAGGCTTTCTTCCCAAAATCAGGTGCTTCATACTTGCTGTTTCCTCTGCATGTTTCCTTCTTAATTTCTGTTTGTCTGATGTTATGGGTTGAATAATGTCCTCCCAAAAAGATGTGTTGAACTCTTAACCCCCAGTTAGTAGGTGTGCAGTGGATGGAAATCAGTATCCAGATCAAAAGACTAGGTAATACTGACACTTTAAGTACATCAGTGAGAAGGCATCAGAAGCACAGTCAACTAGCGTAATTATTTTATAACCAAGAATTACAGATTATCAGAATTTTTTAAGGCAGATGACTGAAATAGAGGATTTCTTTTCAAGATAAGGCAGGGGTGGGTAGGAGTGGGGTAGAATATTTACTAGAGGAAAAATATTTATGAAAAGTTTAATTTTATTTTCTTCTTAATGGAACAATTGTTAATGTGGCTAAGGAATTTATAGAAAAGAATTGCAAAATCAGTTGGAAATAGAAAAAAGACTAATTATAAGAAACTAATATATTTCTCCTTTATTTGCATATATTTATAGTGCAAAAAAAGCTGTTGCTGTCATATCAGGGATATTAATGGTGCATTAATTTTAAAAACATAATTTTAGGTAGAAATTAGAAGTTGTACCTCGTTGCATTCTTTTTTACTGAGGTAGTATATCAGGGAGGATTCAGTCACAGAGTCAGAACCACATGAATAAAATGAAAAAAATAAAAAGGATATATTGTATTACTAAGACTTCTACTCTTGTGGGAGCCAGTGAAAAAATCTCTGGAAGGTTGTTGTCTCTGTTCCTGGAGGTTGGCCTAAAATTACGTGTTGGTCATCAGGGCTGCCTATGAAGTGGGAGAAAGAGGGCAGATTAGAATCCATGAAAACAAGCTAGAACCCACCCTTGACCCTCATTGTTTCTAATCTTGAGTGACCTTCAGGAGAAGCTGGCGCTTTTCCCCATATCACTCCTCACCTGACTGAATAAGGATTTACAGAAGCTAGAGGAGGAGGTCCCTCAGAAGTGGAAGGAGGGTCAAATAAAAAAAAAAAATCCATGTTTAGTAGGGAGAGACTTCATCTGAAAGTGACCAAATTGGGTTTAACTTTCCCCTCAGCTGGACTAAATGTGAGACAGTTTTCTTCCTGATGCTAGGTCCCTGATCTCCTTTTTCTTAGTACCCTTACTTTCAAAAACTTAGAATTGTAAATTCTTTTTCTACTCTTCAGAAATATATGTAATTCTTCTCCCAAGCTCTTGCCAGTTTTGTCACCCTGGGAATGACTTTCTCAAAGATGGAGGATCATCTCTTTGACATGTAAACACTGAAGGAGATAACATTTCTTTGTCCCAGTCTTTATGGGAAGGTAGGATCCTTACTTCAGTCGGCACCAATTAGTGCATACTGATGGCCTACACACCCACACACACACACACACACACACACACACACACACACACACGCAAACTCAAGAAAGCTCAATGTGCTGGACACATCCTATTGACCAACCTCCCCCTCAACAGCCTACAGTACTTTTCTAAGAGCTCATATCAGCACCTACGAAGTCTCCTGACTTTTGTTTCAGCAGAGTTGAGTTCAATCCCTTTCTCCTACTGCAATAAGTTGGATAAATTCTTCCTTGTCTATTTAACTTTGTCTGGTGTAGTTTTTATTTGACAAAAGAATTATTACAAGGGGGAAGGGGAGGGAAGGGACAACTGCAATAGGGAGAAAGCTGTGACCATAAGATCTCAAACATCTCAAAAGTTAGGCAGAAGGGTTTTTCTTTTATAGAGAAGAGTAAACAGGGCTAGAAAGAAAAGGAGGTGGGGAGGTGGGATGAAAGTGTGGCAGAGAGTAGAACATACTGTTTTACTCCAAGGCCAGCTTACTCTCAGAAGTGTTTGTTAGAGCACATTTATATGTTGGACACAGTTGAGGGACCTGGGGAGGAGAGAAGTTTAATCAAAGTTTGGTTAGCAAGCATTTTGTTCCCAATGATCTGTGGGAACAAGCAGTTTAGCTAATTAGTTAGGACACAAGGTTCTGTGTCTGGCCTTGTCATACGTAGACATGGAGCACATCTGGAAGTCTCATCTAAGTCATAGGTAAGGATGGTTCTTTGCAGTAAGCTTATTTCTCAGGAACACAAAAGAGTGTGAGGGGGTGGGGGAGATTTCATAACCATCTCTGTTTTGGGGAGTAGAGGGTGCAGCTAAATTCATATTATATGGATTCAGCTGCAGGTCTGGCTGTTGCCCCACACTTACAAGTTGAGCCAGCAGATCAGCAACAAAGTGTGAGACCTACAGAGAGCCCTGGTACCCCACACTGACCTTTCAGCTGACAGGGCCTGTTGTTTCCTGTCTACTTGAGTCTCATAGAGATTTCTCCTGTGGCCAGCCATATAGTGAAAGAAATTCTGGGAAATACGGTTTCAGCTTTGATAAGTTGATACGATACAAAATGAACCTAGTGAATAAAATTGGAAAAAAAGAAACCCTCAAAAACAAAGCAAAACAAGCCAGTGTGATTCTGAACAACTTGAGAGAATAATATATCCTGGTAAAGGAACTCCAATTATATATGAATTCAAAAATCATAATAGATAGATAGGGTGATATGTCAATGGAAATTGCCATTTATTTCAGAGGCATCCTTGCCTGAGTTAAGTGCAATGTCCTTGATGTGCCTATGGTATTTACAACTGATCTTGTTAATAGTTGTCACTTTCTATTGTAATTTCTTTCTCTTGTGTGGGTCTTCCAAACTAGGACTCGTGAGGTCAGAAGAGTTTGCACTGTTTTTCACGAGCACACAAGATTATGTCCTATCTATAGAAGGAGCTCATTCATTATAGGCTTGTTGAAAGAATAGCTGGATGAGGTAGTGATTTCTGGAAGGTGAACGTTGAATTCAGGGCTTTAACAAAAATATTAAGGGAAAGGAAATAAACAACTTATATAAAAATTAGTATTGCCTTACTTTAAAAAATTTTTTAAATGCTTCTTTATTTTTGAGAAAAAGAGAGAGAGAGTGAGTGCTTGAGCAAGGGAGGGACAGAAAGAGAGGGAGACACAGAATCTGAAGTAGACTCCAGAATTCCAGCAGTCAGCATGGAGCCCAGTGCAGGGTTCTAACCCACGGACCCTGAGATCATGACTTGAGCTGAAGTCAGATGCTTAACAGACTGGGCCACCCAGGCCCACCCCTGAATATCACCTTACTTTTTGATGTGGCCCAGCATTCTGATCAAAGACAAGCATGTACTTGTGCTTTGAGTTTTTTTGGTGAGATGTCCCCAGAGTCACAGTTAACTAGGACAATTGTTTTGTAACCAATGGTTACAGTTTACAGAACTATTTTAAGCCAGGATCACTGAGGTAGAAGATTTCTTTTTAGAATGGAATTCTTTTCAACATTTATTCTTTCGGTGCTTTTTTATTTCATTTTGTTAAAAAGTACTATACCCAAAGAAAAATGGTTCATACACATTAACACCTCTTTCTGGGGGGGAATCATGATAATGTAGCACCTCTGTAGTACGTATGTATACATGTCTATAATATGTGTGTATTTACCATATTAGAATCACTCTGCCTTTATCTCATCCTGAGCCTGACACGGTCTCTGCCGTATTCAAAATGCCATCCAGTAGGCGCCCATCCTGCACCCGATGGAACCCAAACAAACTTCATTCTCCCTTTCACCTATTCTAAAAAGCTTATCATATTTATCTCTGAGTTGTTACCTATTTCCCTCCTCATCATCGTCCTACCTGATGTTCTCAAACATGGAGACCTGTGTCTTGTCAGAGCTTTCTGGATTTTTACCTTTCATGTAAGAGAGTCAGTTCTCCCTCACTCTTACATGCATTGGTAGTAACCAGAAAGACCACAAACTCTCTGATTGTAACATAAATGGTGTTTTTATCCCAAGACCTTAATGTTGTTCTGCCCCAAATCTTTTCTTTTCAAACCCCCAATCAGCCCATTCCAGTCAGTTTCCACTTAATTCAATATCACTGTCTCTATGTCAGTATACTATTTCTTAATATTTCTGATAATAAATTATAGTTACTATTTAATGATTTAATAAGTGGCATTAATGATCCCTGTGCTGTAGACACCTTTCTTAATAATAGTTTATTGTCATATTGGTTTCCATATAACACCCAGTGCTTCTTCCCACAAGTGCCCCCCTCCATGACCCTCCCCACTTCCCCCCCTCCCCAACCCCCTTCAGCCTCTGTTTGTTTTCAGTATTCAATAATCTCTCATGATTTGTATCCCTCTGTCTCCCCAACTCTCTTTCTCCCTTCCCCTCCCTATGGTTCTCTGTTAGGTGTCTCCTATTAGACCTGTGAGTGCAAACGTATGGTATCTGTCCTTCTCTGCCTGATTTATTTCACTTAGCATGACCCCCTCGAGGTCCATCCACTTTCCTACAAATGGACAGATTTCATTCTTTCTCATTGCCATGTAGTACTCCATTGTATGCATATATATACATATATATATGTATATACACACACACACACACACACACACACCACATCTTTTTGATCCATTCATCAGGTAATGGACATTTAGGCTCTTTCCATGATTTGGCTATTGTAGAAAGTGCTGCTATGAACACTGGGGTACATGTGCTCCTATGCATCAGCACTTCTGTATCCGTTGGGTACTTTTAAACATGATTTTCTAGAATTTGATAGTTTTTCATGCAATCATGAATGGGATCAGTTTCTTGATTTCTCTTTCAGCTGCTTCATTTTTGGTGTATAGGAATGCAACTGATTTCTGTACATTGCTTTTGTATCCTGCAACTTTACTGAATTCATTAATCAGTTCTAGGAGGCTTCTGGTGGAATCAATTAGGTTTTCCATGTAGAGTATCATGTCATCTGCAAAAAGGGAAAGTTTGACTTCTTCTTTGCCAATTCTGATGCCTTTTATTTCCTTTTGTTGTCTGATTGCTGATGCTAGGACTTCCAGCACTATGTTAAACAGCAGTGGTGAGAGTGGACACCCCTGTCGTGTTCCTGATCTCAGGGGGAAAGCTCTCAGTTTTTCCCCATTGAGGATAATATTGGCTGTGGTCTTTTCATAAACTGCTTTCATAATGTTTAGGTAAGTTCCTTCTATTCCAACTTTCTCAAGGATTTTTATAAAGAAAGGGTGCTGTATTTTGTCAAATGATTTTTCTGCATCTATAGACAGGATCATATGTTTTTTTTTCCCTTCTCTTGTTAATGTGATGGGTCACATTGATGGATTTGCAAATATTGATCCAGCCCTGTAACCCAGGAATGAATCCCACTTGATCATGATGGATAATTCTTTTTATGTACTGTTGAATTCGATTTGCTAGTATCTTATTGTGTATTTTTGCATCTGTATTCATTAAGGATATTGGTCTGTAGTTCTCTTTTTTTGCTGGGTCTTTGTCTGGTTTGGGTATCAAGGTGATGCTGGCTTCGTAGAATGAGTTTGGAAGTTTTCCTTCTATTTCTATTTTTTGGAATAGTTTGAGAAGAATGGGTATGAGCTCTGCTTTAAATGACTAGTAGAATTCCCCTGGGAAGCCATCTGGCCCTGGGCTCTTATTCGTTGGGAGATTTTTGATAACGGATTCGATTTCTTCACTGGTTCTTGGCCTATTCATGCTTTCTATCTCTTCCTGTTTGAATTTTGGCAGTGCATGCGCATTTAGGA